>NC_137778.1:36522040-37007040 GCF_963455305.1 Plecotus auritus
ATTAAGGATACTATCCTTTGCCTCTCACTATATGGCCTCTCATAACTAAATAGAAGAATTTTTGAAGGGAAAAATGGTTTATCACAATCACAGCTTTTTGATATACTTGACTAAATTGGACATTCAACCAAAAGAAAACAGGCTTGATGAGTAACTAGACTGGACAAATAGAAAGTAAAGGAGGCAACGGCATCAACAATTCGTCCCCTACCTATTCTCTACTCCAGTGCAAGACAGGGCAGTGCCAAGGCCTGGGCTTTCTCCCTCGGGAGCACTGTGACTTGCCGTAAATATAATATTAATCCCTCCTCTTATAGTCACTGCTGTTAGACTAATTGTCAATTGTTTGTTCTATGAGGAATGTCAAACAATTGTTTGGATCTCAAACTAGTTCCTGTTTTTGTTTTTTGTTTTTAGTGAGACGTTTTCCTTTGTCTTAACTGGTGAAGATGGGAGCCGGTGGTTTGGTTACTGTAAGAAGCTTTTGGTAAGTTGCAGACTCCTGTTACAGGCAGGCTTGGTCAAGGAGCAATAGAGTCACACTAGGAATTTCAGAAACGCTATTTCCCGGTGAGTTTGAGGGTTACTCAATGATCTGTGTGTTGCCCTAGCTGGTTTGGCTCAGTGGATAGAGCATTGACCTGTGGACTGAAGGGTCCCTGGTTCAATTCCAGTCAAAGGCACATGCCCGGGTTGCAGGCTCGATCCCCAGTTGGGGGCTTGCAGGAGGCAGCCAATCAATGATTCTCTCTCATCCTTGATGTTTCTGTCTCTCTCTCCCTTGCTCTTCCTCTCTGAAATCAATAAAAACATATATTTTTTAAAATGATATGTGTGTTAAAGAAGCTCTGTTAGCTTTCAACAGTAAGAGCAAGATTGGTGTTAGCCACAAAGTACTTTAGAATAAAAGGGTGTGGATTTATTTTATTTGTAGCCACAGAGTACTTTAGAATAAAAGGGTGTGGATTTGTTTTATTTGTAGGTTTGTAATAGAGAAAGAAACCACTGACACAGTGGCTGCATCAGTCTGGGTATATGTGAGGAATGGAGCACAATGAGCCAATCCAGGGCTCTGAGTTACTTTCTTCTCCTTCTTCTTTTTTTTTAAAATATTTTTTATTGATTTTTTACAGAGAGGAGGGGAGAGGGATAGAGAGTTAGAAACATCAGTCAGCTGCCTCCTGCACACTCCCTACTGGGTATGTGCCCGCAACCAAGGTACATGCCCTTGACCAGAATTGAACCTGGGACCCTTGAGTCTGCAGGCCGACGCTCTATCCACTGAGCCAAACCGGTTAGGGCTGAGTTACTTTCTTCTTGCTTAAATGCCCCCACTAAACCTGGGATAATTATGCTATCATATTTTAGCATTTTCCCATCTTTCAGTGTTCATTGAGGATAAGAACCTTGATTTCTACTCTGTATTAAAGAGTATTAAGAGAGTGTTAATAGTCCAAATTAGTAAAACCTTACGCTGCTTAGTTTTTGTGTGTTTTTTCTTTTAGCCAGAAGGCAAAGGAAAGCGACTCCCTGAGGTTTACTGCATGGTCAGTCGCCTAGGCTGCTTCAACCTTTTCTCAAAGGTGAGTGGAGAATACTATGAAAAGTGGCATTCTCGCTGAGCTCTGAGTAAGTTTGGTTTCCGATGACGTAGAGTTCCCGTTAGTAGTTAGAGCCACAGGTTTGAAGGCTTAAATCTCTAATCCAGATGCTCTGGCCCTGTCCCTTATCTTGGTTTGCTAAACCTCCCAGCTTAAAGGAGAACATAGCCTGAAGCTAACTTGTCTCATTTCCCCCCAAAGTGCAGGAAATAAAAAGGGGCTTATCTTCTAAACTGCAGGAAATAAAAAGGGGCTCATCTTCTAAAAATAAGTTGATTTATTTTAATAACTTTTCTTGGGGATACAAAGATACCCCCAAGAGATATAATGCCTTTAATGAAGGCAGATAATGCTGAAGGTTATTTATTTTTTTAATCTGTTGGTGTTATTTTTAAATTTGGAGGCTGAGTTTGTCAGTTTGTTAATAGGATTCATTATGTCTTTTGACGGAGTTCCTAATAAAAGAACATATTGTATGTGTGGGTGTGTAGATTTTGGACGAAGTAGAGAAGAGAAGAGAAATGTCTCCAGCTCTGGTTTACCCCTTCATGCGAAGTGTCATGGAAGCTCCTTTCCCGGCCCCTGGACGCACCATCACAGTGAAGAGCTACCTCCCTGGGGCTGGAGACGGGGTAAGTTTGCTCATCTTGAAAAGGTTTGATAGCTGCCAACAAGCAGGCCTGACAGTAGGTGGCAGTTTCCAGAAGCCTCGGGGTATAGTTTTCTCTTCTCGGTATGGAAGGTGAACGGTACAGATCGTTTTAGTCTCACAAAGCACCAGAGAAATATCCAGTTGAGCCACTTTGCAATGACAATTTCAGTCATTACAAAAAATTGTGATAAATGAAGATTATACTACTGCTAGAGATTCGATGCACGAAGATTCGTGCAAGAATAGGCCTTCCTTCCCCTGGCTGCCGGCATCGCCTTCGCTCTGGCCCGAAGCTGCCTTTCTGCTGTCGCTCTGGCCCAGAGACACCTTTCCACCTTCACTCTGGCCCAGAGCCGCCTTCCACCTCTCACCTTGTTGTGTCAATTTGCATATTCCCTCCTTATTGGCTGTGGGCGCCGTCATCTTTGTCGTGGAGTTACGGTCAATTTGTATATTCCATCTATTAGATAGGATTGGCAGTAAGATAAAGGATTTTACCAGAAATTCACAAAATTACAAAGGTGTTCAGTCTTGGGATTAGACTAGGCACCTTTACAAACTCTGTAGCAGGCCCTTTTCTTGAATTTGACCTGTAAAAGAATGACAGGATCCATTAGGCCTGTCATTAGCATTGCATCAGCTCCCCTGATTCAGATTCTTGCATTGCAGTCGGTTGAACTCTGCCGACCACTGGATTCCCGGCTGGAACATGTGGACTTTGAATGTCTCTTTAAGTGCCTGAGCGTGTGTCATCTCATTCGGGTCTGTGCGTCTCTCCTTTTGGAGCGAAGGGTAATCTTTGTGGCCAACAGCCTAAGGTGAGAAATAAGTAAGTTATGTTACTTCCTACTGGTGTTTTATGGATTTTGACCATTTTAAAATTTGTGCATATTTAAAAAAACTGTAGGATCTCAATCAGTTACCTAATGCCGTAGTGACATGGATAATTCTAAATGGTAAATAATCCAAAACCTATTTGCACTAAGCTATACCAGTGACGTTTGGGTGTTGCGATTCATTTACCTTTCTAAATTAGTTTTTGCTTAAGCTGTTAAAAATTGGTATTGCTTTTCTATGTACACACCAATTTTTAGCAATATAAACTGGAAGTTCCGGACTTTCAGAAAATTAAGTTAAAATTTTAAAGAAACTGTTAAAAATTAGTGAGTAATCACAGAATTGTTCATCTATGCTCACTAACTGGCATTGGTTGGTAATTCTAACATAACATCTGCAGTGCCCTCCATGGGATGTTCTGTGAGTGACGCATTTGCTTTCTCCTCTGGCCAGCACCCTGTCAAAATGTGGCCATGCTGTGGTTGCCACACTGTACCCATTTACCTGGCAGCACACCTACATCCCAGTCCTGCCAGCATCTATGATCGACATCGTGTGCTCACCTACTCCGTTCCTTATTGGCATCCTGTCTTGCTCCTTACCACAGCTCCAGGACCTGCCCATTGAAGAGGTGAGAGGGGAGCAGTGCCTGTGGAAAGCCTGGTGCGCTGACAGTGAAAACAAGTGATCTTTAAGAGTGATGGAGTTGTTAATTAATACTAACATATAATTATTCTTACTGCATTATGCTATCATATTTTTATCTTTTTACTCCAATGAGAAAAATTCTACAGTATACCTGAATCTATGGTACACACATATATCTTATTTACAATACTGAACTATGGACTCATTGTGTTATTTTGAAGGTTAGATCTTTTTTATTATTATTGATTTCAGAGAAGAAAGGAGAGGGAGAGAGAGATAGAAACATCAATGATGAGAGAGAATCATTGATTGGCTGCCTCCTGCACACCCCACACTGGGGATTGAGCCTGCAACCCGGGCATGTGCTCTTGACTGGAATCGAACCCAGGACCCTTCAGCCCACAGGCTGACACTCTATCCACTGAGCCAAACCAGCTAGGGCAGGTCTTTTTTTTTTTTTAAGTCAAACATAAAAACTACTCTGGGTTAACTTAAAAATTATTTCAAATATAACACACATGTAGATGAGTGCCCAAAACAAAATGTACAGCTCAGTGAATTATCACAATGTTGCTTATGTAACTAACACTGAATAGAGCGGGAACATTGCAGCAATGGAAACACTGCCAGCCTCCCCTTCCTCTTCCCAGAAGGCCCCTCATGCCTCCTTCTCGTCACTGTTCCCTTCCCCACCCCCCACAGAAAGTAACCACTGTCTTGACTTTTGTGGTGTTTATGTACTTGTTTTACTTCATAGTTTTACATCTAGGCATGTACCCCTAAGTAATATAGTTCAGTTTTGCCTGGTTTTAAGTTTGATATAAATGGATTCATACAGCATATATATATTTTGAATCACTTCTTTTGATAGCATTATGTCTGTAAGATTCATCCATGTTGATGAATTTAACAGTAATTTGATCATTCTTATTGTGTGTAGTATTCTATTGTGTGAATGTGCCACAGTTTTCTTATCCATCCTCCCATTGTTGGATATTTGAGTTGTTTACAGTTTGGGGTTATTATGAATAATGCTGCTGTAAATATTTTTGTATTTGACCCTGGGTATATATATGTGTATGCAGTTCTATGGGTATATACTTGAAAGTGGAGTTGCTAGGTTATAGGGTAATCATATCTTTAGTAAATAAAGTCCATACGGTTTTCCAAAATAGTTGTGGCAAGCTAAACTCCCTCCAGCAGTGTATAAGAGTTCCTATTGCTCCACATCCTCACCACCAATACTTGTCATCATCAGTTTGTGTAATTTAGCCTCTCTGGTGGGTGTGTAGTGGTATTCTCACTGTGGTTTAATTTGCATTCCTTGATTACTATTGAGGGTGAGCATCTTTCTATAGCCTCTCTGGTGGGTGTGTAGTGGTATTCTCACTGTGGATTAATTTGCATTCCTTGATTACTATTGAGGTTGAGCATCTTTCTATATGTTTATTGGCCATTTGAACATCATTTTGTATAAAATTCATTGTCTATCTTTCTACGGGATTGTTCATCCTCACTGATTTGTAGAGACCTTTTTATATTTTATTTATGTTTTATTTTTTTAAATATATCGTATTGATTTTTTACAGAGAGGAAGGGAGAGGGATAGAGAGTTAGAAACATCGATGAGAGAGAAACATTGGTCAGCTGCCTTCTGCACACTCCCCACGGGGGATGTGCCCACAACCAAGGTACATGCCTTTGACCAGAATCGAACCTGGGACCCTTCAGCCCACAGGCTGACGCTCTATCCACTGAGCCAAACTTGCTAGGACCCTTTTTATATTTTAGATACCAGCCCTTTATGACTTGCCTTTTCATTCTCCAAAACGACATTTTTTAATGCATAGTTCTTAATTTTAATGTGGTCAGAATTATCAATCTTTTCCTTGATGGTTGGAGTTTTTTTGTATGTGTGAGCTACTTAAGTTTTTCTTTATCTTAACTTTATGGAGATATCCTTCTACTTATATCCTGGAAGCTTTGGAAGCTTTATTCTTTTGCCTTTAATTAAAAAAATATATATGTTTATTGATTTCAGAGAGGAAGGGAGAGAGAGAGAAACATCGATGATGAGAGAGAATCATTGACTGGCTGCCTCCTGCATGCCCCACACTGGGAATCGAGCCCACAACCCGGGCACGTGCCCTGACTGGGAATCAAACCATGACCTCCTGGTTCATAGGTCAACGCTCCACTGAACCACACCAGCTGGGCACGCCTTTAATTTTTGGTTCTGAGTCCTGGAACTTGGTGGGGTTTTTTTTTTAATATGCTAAGAGGTAGATGTTGTTTTATTTTTTGTCATATGAATAGCCACCTCTCCTAATATCATTTACTGAAAGGACTGGTCTTCCCTATTAGGGTCTAAACTCCCCAACCTCCCATTTTTATCCTATATAATAAAAGCTCAGAGACCCAATGGTGGAACGAGCAGAACAACCGGTTGACCAGTTGCTGTGATATGCACTGACCACCAGGGGGCAGGTGCTCAGTGCAGGAGCTGTCCCCTGGTGGTCAATATGCTCACACAGTGGGAGTGCTGCTTGGCTGACCAGGATGAGCAGCTGCTACTGCAGCGGGAACAGCTACTCAGGGGGCGGGTCTACAGCTGTTTGGCTGACCAGGGTGAGAGGCGCTCCCACAGCGGGCAGATCCCCACAGGCCACGCCCCCCACCAGTGCACGTATCCTGTGCACCGGGCCTCTAGTTGATATATAATTGACCTATGACATTGTATTCGTATAAGGTGTACAACATAACGATTTAACATATGTATATATTATGAAATGATTACCACAAAAATATAACATTCATCACTTCCCATAGTTAGACATTTTTTTTCTTGTGATGGACACCTTTAAGATCTACTTTCTTAGCAACTTTCTGACCAAGCAGTATCTACATATTTCTTTGTGAATGTCTCTGGTTTAACTTGCCTGGCTCCTTTATTCCATAGGTGCTGATAGTTGATCTCTGTGCAGACAAGTTCTTACAGGAGGTGAGTGACAAAGGAGGTGATTACATAATGTTTGGGGATAATTAGACAGGAAATATGTGAAAGTACTTAGAGAAGATGAGTCAGGCACAACTTTGAGTTCCTACACATACTTGACCTGGTACTTGTGGCTGATCATACACGATTGACCTGAATAGTTTGGCTTGGGCTTAGCTGGGAATCCCAAAGAAGAAAGGAAGAAACAGATTACAGGTCATTCTCAAAAGAGGCAACCCTCCCTTCAAGTCCAGATGGGTTGACATATAAGCCTCTAATTTAATTAAACATAACAAGCATTTAAAACTGATTATTTCCAGATATTCTGAATCTAGATATGAGTAAGACACAGTTCGAGCCCTTAGACCTTATAGTCTAACGGTGGGGAGGGGGTGCAGACATACACATAAAGTTTTAGAAATGGTATAATAGAAATTTGTACAAGGTGTACAGTAGGGGCAAAAAAAGACGTGGTCATTCTTCTGGGTATGAAAGTGGAAGAGAGAGTTGGTAACACCTGCTTAGAACAGCCCTCAGTATATATAAACTGTATGTAGGCTTGTGAGCACTGAACCCAGGGTTGAAAGAATGTTTCCCTGGACATTTTTCAAAATCCCTTAGCTCATCACATTTGAAACACTATTTGTTCAGGGATGCTCTTTCTCACGTAGCATAAGACTTGTAGATGAGAGATATTTAATAGAAAGTGCCAGAAAATTTGATAAGTGTATTATTTGTTTAATATAGTGAAGATGTAGATGCCATAAGCATCTTGGAGTCTGCTCAGGGCGGGAAGAAAGCTTCATACTGACTCTTCAGCCAATATACAGTCACTGTGGGATTTGGGGGCCCAACTAGTGCACTCTCTCTCAAAGTTTATGAACATTTTCAATTTCTTCTCTTAAGGTATCTGATGAGGATGAGATTTTACCACCTAAACTCCAAGCTGCCCTAACGCAGATTTTGGAAGAACGAAATGAAATTTTGACTCAGGAGCAGAATTTCTCACAAGGTATGTGACCTTGCGGTCAAGGCAGCAAATATTTACTGAATGCCAGCACCTGCTCCAGGACCTACAAGTAGGGCGTATGAGATTGTGCCTGTGCCCTGAAACGCTTATGATGAGCTTCCCTGCTGAGCCTCACTGAGCCAGCTCCCCCGCTATTTCAGGACCTTTGCACTTGCTCGGTCCCATTTATGGAAACTCTTCCCCCAGAGAGCCTCCTGGCTCCTGCTCTTTCTTCCATGCCCAAGCGTCACCTTGTCAGTGAGGCTGTTCCTGACTGTCCTGTCCTGGGTGGTGGTAAATTAGTGCAGCTGCTATGGAAAAACAGTATGGAGGTTCCTCAGAAAATTAAAATTAGAGTGGCCATACAACCTAGCAGCTCCACTTCTGGGTATTTATCTGAAGAAAACAAAAACACTTAATTTAAAAAGGTATGTGCACCCCTATGATCACTGTAGTATGGATAGTAACAGGCAAGATATGGAAGCAACCTAGATGTCCATCAGTAGATGAATGGGAAAAGAAGATGTGAATGTATACACAATGGAGTGTTACTCAACAATAATCCCATTTTTCGCCAACACAGATGGACCTAGATGGTATTATGCTAAGTGAAGTAGGTCCGACAGAGAAAGACAAATACTGTATGATCTCATTTATATGTGGAATCTAAAAATACAAAACAGCCCTAGCCGGTTTGGCTCAGTGGATAGAGCATCAGCCTGTGGACGACAGGTCTGGGTTTGATTCTGGTCAAGGGCACATATCTTGGTTGCAGGCTCCTCTCCGGCCAGGGCCCTGGTGGGTGCACAAGCAGGAGGCAACCAATCAATGTGTTTCTCTCACATCGATATTTCTCTCTCTCTTTCCCTTTCTCTAAAAACCAATGGAAAAACATCTTTGGGTGAGGACTTAAAAATATAATAATAAATAAAAAAATAACAATACAAAACAAAACAGAAACAGACCCATAGGTATTGAGAACAAGCTGATGGTCACCATGGGGGAGGAGCTGGAGGAAGAGGAATAAAAATCAATAAGTAAATAAGTTCTAATATAGAACACTTGGAAAATTCAGACTATTATAAAGGAGAATTTTTTAAATCATTTTTAAAAAAAATAAATAAAATTGTCCCCGTTCCTTTACCACTCCACGTCATCCTCCCGACCTTGTTTTTTATCATGGCTTTTATCATCAGCTGATGTGCTAGAATCCAAGTTCCATGAGAGCAGCAACTGTCTGTATTGTTTTCTATCTCCAGTGCTTTTAAACAGTATTCGATGTAAGTATTTGTTGAATAAATGGGCAAATAACAATTATAGGGTGGCTTACTCCATTCCAGGCATATTGCTAAGAACTTAGTTTACATCTTATTTCATCTTTGTATCATTATTTAATTGCCATTTTACATATGAGAACACTAAGGCTATTTGCTGATGGGGAACATTAGGGAAGGAGCAGGTTTAGATGAGTCATTAAAAGTCCAGTTTTTGCCGAAACCGGTTTGGCTCAGTGGATAGAGCGTCGGCCTGCGGATTGAAGGGTCCTAGGTTCGATTCCGGTCAAGGGCATGTACCTTGGTTGCGGGCACATCCCCAGTAGGGGGTGTGCAGGAGGCAGCTGATCGATGTTTCTCTCTCATCGATGTTTCTAACTCTCTATCCTTCTCCCTTCCTCTCTGTAAAAAATCAATAAAATACATTTTTTTAAAAAAGTTCAGTTTTCAATATTGAGGTATCTATCGGACATCCACTACTTATCAGACATACAACTGGAGATACCAAGTAGGCTTTTACATACATGTATTTGGGATTCAGAGGAAATATTTAACCTAGAAACATACATTTAGAAGTTGCTATTTGAAAGCCCATGCGAAAGAGCTAGAGGCATTGTGAAGGGGAAAAGTACTGTTTGTATATGAAAGGAAAAGGAGGAGTCGAGGGTGAATCTGAGGCTTGAGCCTGGATCCTGGAAGGCAATGCATTAGAGTATGCGGTACTGTTACAAATCACCTGACGTGGCAGTCGGGCAGCTTCTCACTGTGCTAGACGAGATGACTCCAGAGAATGTCTTTGTTTTGAGTCTCAGTTTCCTCATCTGTGAAAGAGGAATAAATAATACCTACCTCATCTTACTTTTACATTTGTAAAAGCACAGTACAGTGCTGGACATATCTTAAGCACTCAATAAATTATTATTTATTATGGGATAATCATGATGCTATATGAAATGGGCAAGTTGAAAGAGAAACTGATTTTGGTGGTGAAATACAATGAATATGGTTCAGAACATGTATCATTTATTTATTCAATTCATATTCTACCAATTTCCTGAAAGGACCTTATATGGTGACTTTTAGACAAATGGGATTTAAGTGCTAATGGGACAGCCAAATGATGGTCACCCATAGGAAGTCCGAAAATGTAGAAGGTGGATTTTCGTGAAATACCAGGGATGGAGATCTAAGGTTCAGAATTATCAACATGGAGAGCCAGCTCAATATCTGCGTGCCAGTTAGCTGCTTAAGGAAGTGATGGTGCTCAGGAAGAGGAACAAAATGCAAGAAAAAAATGTTGGTCCTAAAGGTGGGAGAGGAATCAGGAAATCAAGAAAGCATATAGTTGCGGGAGACCCAAGGACTGAGGAGGAGGTTTGCACAAATACAACATCGAATTTAAAGAAGTCTAACAATAGAAGAGCAGATGAACTTTGTCTGGTTCTCACTGGGGCCTTAGAAAGAGCAGTTCCAGTGAAATCATAGATGTGCAAGCCAGGCTTTGCATACCAAACATGTAATGGGAGTGTTTGCATGGCAACTAATTGAAGCTAAGAATGTAAGCCGTTTGCTTTTGCAGGCCATGGAGAGTACAAGAAAGCTAAGAATGAGTATTCCTGTGTTCATTCTCCTTCCTTTAACCTATGATTTCCTAGGCATCAGTTTTATAACTAGACGCAGTGTTCTCATAAACACAAAATTTAGAGGACTTTTCTTTTCTTTTTCTCTTTCATTTTGCATCAGATGTGACACTCAACTCTCTGGTGTCCGAAGCATTTGTCAGGTTTTTTGTGGAGCTGGTGGGACATTACTCTCTGAACATGACTGTCACTGAGCGTGGGGAGCGTGTATTCCTAAGGGAGCCATTCCGTAAATCTCACACCTCCCGCAGCGTTCGCCACTTCCTGGATCTCTTCATGGAAACTCAGATGTTTGCAGGATTCATCCAGGACCGAGAGCTTCGGAAAAGTGGGGTGAAAGGTTGGTTTCCTCATGAAGTTCTCCCTCCCTATTTAGTGAACACTTGGAAGGTTTGAAAATAATATAAACAAAAAAATAGCATAAAGCTACAAGGCTCAAAATCTGAGTTGTTTATTATGGGAAATATTTTTTGTAATATTGTTTTAACTATGAAGATACATAGTAGTGAACACAGAGTTTTATTTAACTGATTTTCAGTCTTGAGCGTTGGACAATTTCACCATGAGTTTTCCTTGTAGGTTTGTTTGAGGTCCGGGCCTTCCAGTATTTGGAAACAATTCCTGAGTCTGAACCCAGTGGGGTGAACAGAATTTTGCGGAGTCTTGGTGAGTTGCCATATCTTCCTATTAGAAAAATGAGGCTGCGAAAAGCTTTTGCAATAAGCATGCCTCATTGCAAAAGCTTTACAACCAGATCAATGATATAACACAAGTAGGCTGACCAGAAACCATGACCCCTAATTCCAAAGTGTTTTGGAGCAAAAGAAGTCTCTTTCTCAGAGGTTGGGATTCTCCATCAGAGTTGTCCATGGGACCATTTTCCTCAGATGATGCTCCCTTATGATGTAAGAATTTGCATGTCACAATTATTACTCTTTTCTAGGTCACATCCCTGGGGGAATCTTATAAAAACTAGACTTTCCCCCCAAAAAATATAGTTAGAACATACAAACATTTTGCATATCATTTTAGGGTGTTCATGAACCCCCCTAAAGTCCATCCATGGACTCCAGTTTAAAAACACCTGGCTTAGAGGACATCTGAAACAACAGAGGATGTCCTGCAAGTCTCTAATTTTACACATCATAAAGAAACATGTCCCCGGCCGGCATGACTCAGTGGTTGAGCATCGACCTGTGAACCTGGAGGTCATGGTTCGATTCCCGGTCAGGGTACATGCCCACGTTGTGGGCTCAAACCCAAGTGGGGGGCGTGCAGGAGGCAGCCAATCAATGATTCTCTCTCATTATTGATGTTTCTATCTCTCTCCTCTCCCTTCCTCTCTGAAATCAATAAAAAAATATTTTTAAAAAAGAAACATGGTAGTTTATGATTGTTCAATTATAGTTAACTTTTAAGTTTTCAGTATGATATAGAACAGTGGTGTACTAGCCCAAAACAATGAAGAACTTACAGTCTATGATATTTACACTCATCTTTGAAATACATACTCCTAATTAAAAATTAGGCCCTGTCCTTAACTAGCTGAGAGACCATGGACAAATTATGCCTTGGGCTGTTGTTTCATCTTTATACCATGGGGTTAGATTAGATCAGTGGTTCTCAGCTCTGACTACAATATTATAATCTCTGGGGCGCAGGCCAGTGATTTTAACCTACAGGCAGGGTTGAAAACCACTGGATTAGATGATGTCTGCGTTCTCTTCTGCCTCTACAATTAGACCCTTGCGGGTGGTGGTTAATCACATCAACTGTTAGCTTGATATAACAGCTTACTCCAGGGCTGTTCTGAATACTAGGTTGTTAATCCCTTGCCTCAAATAATGTACAATAAATAAAAATGAACTAATGAGAGCTCACTCTACTTTTTTCTCCCTGTAGGAAGTAAAATGAAATTTCTGCAGAAGAAATGAAATCTCCCACTGGCTGTCTCATCCTAAATAGGACAGAAAGTGCCAAAGAATATTTTTCCAAGAATCAGGATGCCCTGAAGTATTCTTCAAAACCCTTGGAAGCTGAAAAGGTTACAGAGTGGCCAGAGTCTTGGAGGAGGAGTCTCCTGCTGCTGCTTTGTAATCACTGGAGAACTGCCGGGAGTCATCTGGAACCAGTGCTCTCTTCACTCTGCCTCTGGCTGCTTTTAAGTGGCCTTTTCTCCTTGATTCTTGGGCTCATTCTTTGTGTTTTGTGCTTAGGCTATAAAGGCACTTGTCTTTTATCAGGGAAAGACTTGGTGTTGCATTTTTTAAAGAGCAGCTCAAAGAGGAGCACAGTGAGAGAAATGCTGAGTTCAAGGTACTAGGGAGGCATGACAGAAGTGGCTAACACTAGCCCTCCACACACGATTCTCATCACTGAAATACACGGCACCTTTAAACCTATGGGCTGTTCTTTGTCCAGTGTTCGGTCTAGGGCAGTGATCAGCAAACTCATTAGTCAACAGAGCGGCAAACTGGCTTTGTTGACTAATGAGTTTGCCAACCACTGGTCTAGGGGAATCTCCCTTATTGGAAGCCCTATTTATTAGTACTGTACTTGAGTACCTTGTAACAGTAGACATCTTGCAACTCCTCCCCCACTCTGTGTGGCACTGGAGTAGCATGTCCCTCATGTGTCAACGTGAAACTTGTTGGAATTATAACTAATAGGAAATGTCCTTCCAAGGGCATGAGAACTCCTTTTATTTTACTTTTTTAGTGTCTACCCCATGCCATGCACTGTGGTACATGTATGTATGTCATCTTAGTCTTCAAATCAACTTTCGGAGATATTTGCATCTCCATTCTACTAGTGAAGAATCTGGAATTCAAAGGAGTTAAATAACTTGCCCAAAGTTATACAACAGAGCCAGGACTGAAGCAAAAACTGTTAGTTGGTGAACACAGATAAAGTTGGTCAGTCCTGAGATGGAAATTTGAGCTCTATGGGATTGTAGCTATTGAAAAAGTTTTCTTTTAAGCTGAAGTGTACCAGAGCCAACTCAGCTCTGAGGATAAGGGACTTCAAACTACAGATGTCTAGATGAGACTCTTTTTCAGTTCTCCTAGGATTGTTGGAATTTTTGCTCTAATTAAATTGGAGTCATGAATATGAACATTTCCTGGGACAACACCACATAATCACCCCAACCTTTAAGGTCTAAAGCCTCAGTAGTGATTGGAAAGAGGAACTTGTCAGTGAGGGTGCAGTTTTCTTTGGTGTTACTGCAAATGTCAGTTTTCTTCAGCTCCTGATGATGGTTTCAACTGGCATAAAAATATTTATTCACGCTTAATAAAACCTTACAAGGTATATGAGGATACAGTTTATTGACTTGTACAGTATTGTCAGTTCATCCATTCAGGTATGCATGGATGAATTGAAGCAGACACCAGGTAACGGGTGCTACATAATTACTATAGATGTGGGTCCAGCAAATAGAACTGAGCCTATGTCTTTTTAAAAATGTTTATTAAGCAGCTTACCCCAGTGGGGCTTTTATCAGATATCTCTCCATTTGGTCTCTTCTGACAAACCCAAGGGAACAATCAGTAACTGGGAATTGTTTATAAAATGGGGGTAGGAGGTATTATTGTGGTGGATCCTGGCCATCCCTCTGTGAGGAGACCTTTGCTTTGGGGATGGGGGTCGTATTTTATCCCTGTAAACTGGAGCTGCTTCCTTTTCTTAGGTCTGTTTTATTTTGTTTTTGTAAAGTTTTATGAATTCTGGACATGTTTGTAAAAGAATTGTTCAAGATGTGTATAAAATGTTGTTTACAGTTCTTCTAATGAATAAATACAAAAATTCCATGGGTCTCTTGGAGAATTTTAAGTAAAATTGCTTAAAATGTAAAGATCTTTTATTTCACTTAAATCTATAGCTAGCGCATTTATCTAACAGGTTAAAAGGTATCCGGTATCACTTTTTCAGATATGATTCTATATATAGAAAACCCTAAAGACTCCACCAAAAAACTATTAGAAACAACGAATGAAGTTGCAGGATATAAAAATCATATACTAAAACCCACTGCATAAATGATGATCTGACTATCCGGGCTTAATTACCGTGGCCAACATTTCAGTCACTTGACAGACAAAAAGCTTGGATTTAGATTGCACACAGGGCAGGATATATTCTATTACCCGGTGTCCTAACAACAAAACGATGATTGGATTTTATAAACGCCCTGAAGGCAAAATGACAAGATTTTTAAAAGCTGGGGTTGGGGAGCAGTTACCAACCGCGCCCTGGTGTAGATCAGGTTCCTTTTGGTAGGCAGACCATGAAAGCTGGGGACTGGCGCCCACGCCTAGAATCTGTGAAAAAACTGCACTTATCCAAAGCGCGGAATCTTAGGGCGCCGAGAACGAAGAGTGGGAGTACAGCATGGAAGTGCAAGGGGAGAGGAGTTTACGGGGAGGTGGAAGGTTAGAGGAGTAAGCCGAGGTGGGAAACCAGTCTCTCTCTCCCCGCGCCAAATCCTGCAGCCAGTCCCACACAGAAGTTCTAAGGATTCCCCTCACAGACAGCGTCCTGGAGGCAAGCAAACGTCTCACTCCTCCACAAATTGCTGCCAGACGGAAACATAAAAGTGTTGCAGGCCGGGACAGGAAATTGAGACGGTCCACTGTATGGGCAACTACATGACGTCACATCCGGTCGAAACAAAACAACAGGGCGGAGCGCGCCTTCAGAATTAACAACTGAGCATGCGCACGTGACGTCAATCGTGGGCGGCGGGCGCAGGCGTATGGAAATAGGCCTGAGCCTGCGCAGATTCAGAAAACGCAGGTGAATTTAAGGATGGCGGGCACCGGTTTGGTGGCTGGAGAGGCTGTGGTGGACGCGCTGCCGTATTTTGACCAAGGTTATGAAGCGCCTGGAGTGCGGGAAGCGGTGAGTTTGGGTGTCTATGTAGGAGGCTCCGCGCTCGCTGGCCCTTGGAGCTGGAAGCAGCAGCGTACAATTTGCTTCCCCAACGCTGGCCCCCATTCTCGTTCTTAGGCTGCGGCACTGGTGGAGGAGGAAACTCGCAGATACCGACCTACTAAGAACTACCTGAGCTACCTGACAGCCCCGGATTATTCCGCTTTTGAAGTAAGTGTGATGTCGTGAGCCCGGCATAGGAATCAGGATTCCCGCGAATCTTTAGTTTGGGTTGAGAGCCTTACCGCGTTAAAGTGAATTCTAAATTCCGGCTTTTAAGTATTGTTTGCTTAACTTGCTGCATAGGTGTTATCAGTCCATTGAAAACAGCTGGATAGGCCCTAGCCGGTTTTGCTCAATGGATAGACCGTTGGCCTGCGGACCAAGGGTCCCGGTTGGATTCTGGTCAAGGGCACGTACCTCGGTTGCAGGCCCGGGCCCTGGTCGGAGGGGCATGGAGGCAACCAACCGATGTGTTTCTCTCACATCGATGTTTCTGTCTTTTCCTCACTTCCACTCTTGCAGAAAAATCAATGGAAAACTATTCTCGGGTGAGGATTTTTTTAAAAACAGCTAGATAGATAAGCCTTCTGCTCTGGGGTTCTTATTCTGAGACCCACAGACTTTCTGAAGCTCCGAAAATTACCTAACAGTGCAAAAAATTAGTGTGTGCGTGTTTCTGAGATTCCTTGTGTTAATTCTCAGCGGGGTCCTCCGCTCTCTGAGGTCCACTCTAAAGTGATCTAGGGTTTTTAAATACAGATAAGCCTAATGACCTAAGCTCCTGAGAACCACTGGATGGTAGTAGCCTTTGTATAAAGCCTGGAGGTTTACAGAATGTGAATGAGGGGACCAACCATATCTACGTAATATACCATTTACATATTTTGTCTGTACACCCAAAATCTTTAGGGTGTAATGAGCAAAATTAAATGTAAACTATTACTTTTAAATTAATGGATTCTGTTAAGCATTTTAATACATGCATGTTTGGGGTTTTTCCCCGTTATAGGTAACCATTTATTTATAAAAGAATTCTATCATTAAAATGCAGTATTTATATTGAAGTAACTTGAAAAAAATATTGACTGTTTTACTAGTAAGTAGGAGAGAGATTTTCCCATGATACGCTATTTTCCCATCCTTTTTCTAAATATTGTTATCCAAATATACATATTACCACATCAAGAATTAAGTACAGTAATGCTTTCTTAGTAATTGACTTTTGAAAGTTTCAGAGATTGCATTCAATTACAGACTTATACTCGAACCAGTTTTTTTAGCTCTCTAAAATACAAATATGCTTCTTAGCTTTATAATTAGTATTCTGATTATTTAATCTTTTTTAATAATAGGAGCTGGTAGTGTACTGGGCTCACTCGCTGTCCTAAAAATAGCCCTGTGAACTATATGATTATGTTTATTATCCCTAATTTTTTAGATGGGAAAACTGTAGCTTAGAGAGGCTAATTTGCTCAAGACCTTAACCACTCTCAAATTGGCTTTGAAACTGCCCTTTGTGGATTCATTTAACAGCTATTCGTGAAGGTTTCTTCTATGCCAGGTAAAGGGGCACAGGATAGGTAAGGTCCATACTCAAGGAGGTTATATTCTGGAGTGTGAGGACAGACAAGTCAGAAAATACTAGATTATTGATAAAGCTACTCAAAGAATTAAAGTAGTTATGTCTTCTTCACCACCATATCTTTATCACTTAGATTACTGCCTGGTACACAATAGGCACCTGAATATTTAAAGAGCTTCTAAGGCAGTTTTATTCAGTGAATGCTTACTAGTGCCAGATATGCCTAATGTTTTTTCATAAATTAGCTCCATGAGAGTTGGCTCAGTCTTTGCAGCGAGTTGAATTCAAACTCCAGATCTCTCACTGGCCATGTGAGTTAGGTAAGAGTTCCTACGTTAATGGTTCAAGATTGCTTGCTTCATTTTTATAGCTTCTCTCTTACCTAATTGTTGGTTGTTATCCTTGTCTGTCACTGCATATTCTCTAGCTAGAATACCCTGGTTTTTTGCAAGAAACTAGGTAACTATATTTTCTTAGAGCTTTGTATAACTCAGCAGTAGTAAGAAAGAAAAAAAAAAAGGTTTTCTCTAATAAGAAATGCTTAATGCAAAACTTGTAAACCAGGAATGTGGGCTTCTGGCAGGCTTACACCCCACCCCAACCCCCCAGGCCTAATTGTTGAGAAAGTTGCAACCTTCAAAAATGGAATTACATGGGATAACCAAATATTTCACTTGCCCAGTTCTTTATATTCAGGGCTGGAAATGTGCAGAACAAATGGAATAGGATATTGATCAAAACATTGGACCCAAAGAAACAGTTATACTACAGTTTTTTGGAAGATAGTAAAATTGTTGGACCAGATAGCAGAAACCAGTTTTGTTTTGTTTTCCCATTCCCCGCTTCATTCTTGGTAAAGAGTAAAGCGTAAAAATAGCAGCCAGGACCAAAAAAGAAACTATAAACTTAGGTTCATAGCCTTACAGCAAATCATGTTATGTCCAAGCCCTCTAATCCCCACCCCCAATGAGGTATAAGTATTTTAGTAGATTAGATTCATTATTTGTTTGGTGGCTGTTAATTTTAACTTGTTGGTATGGCTTTGAAAACAATTCTTTCTCTCATTTCTACATCAGACAGACATAATGAGAAATGAATTTGAAAGACTGGCTGCTCGACAACCAATTGAATTGCTCAGTATGAAACGGTAAGTCCTATTTCTGTAGTCGGCTGGGTTCAAATCATTCTTTACTTTAATCTTAATTTTTTTGTAAAACTACTATAGCCATGTTAAAACAAATACTGGAAGGGGAAAATCCTTGTCTGTTTATATATTTGTTTTTCCATATAGTAGTAGTTCATATAATCTTGTGTTAATGTTCGAAGATATTCCCTTTTTTTAATCCTCACCTGGGGGTATGTTTTTATTGATTTGAGAGAGAGGAAGGGAGAGGGAGAAAGAAACATTGATCAGTTGCCTCCCGTAAGCACCCCAACCAGGGATGGAACCCACAATCCAGGTATGTGCCCTGACTACCTTCTGGTGTATGGGAAGATGCTCCAACCAACTTGTAATGACCCATAAGCAGTAGGTTGTGAAGTAAATTCAGTAAGGAACCACAGCACTTTGTAAGGAAGTAGGATAGAAAATGTCAGAATGCATTGCATCTAAAGGTAAGTATTGCTTTGTGTAGTGGATCACAGTGTAAAATATTTCTTACTCTAGGTTATAGTCAGGTTTGAAAAATGCTACTTTTATAAAGTGTGGTTTATTTTTTCCTAAGGTTTTTTCTTTTTTAACAAGACGGTGTATTCTTTTTTTTTTTTTTTTTTAATATATTTTATTGATATTTCACAAAGAGGAAGGGAGCGGGATAGAGAGCTAGAAACATCGATGAGAGAGAGACATCGATCAGCTGCCTCCTGCACACCCCCCACTGGGGATGTGCCCGCAACCAAGGTACATGCCCTTGACCGGAATCGAACCCGGGACCCTTCAGTCCATAGGCCGACGCTCTATCCACTGAGCCAAACCGGTTTTGGCAAGAATTGCAGTTTTTACACAGTATCTAGTAGTAACATTAAAATGGAAATGAAAACTTCGTTTGTAGTAACTCATTAGTAGTAAGCTGAGATTTATGAAAAGTATTTGCTGGCTCTATTGGCAGTGTTACAAGACTGGGCAGTGTGAAGAGAACAGAGTGAGGTCCAGTTTTTTTCTCTAGAGGGGTGTGGGTATGTGGGTGGAAGGTGGATGGATCGTAGGTGTGTCTTACAAAAATGATAGCATGGTTTTTTGTGTCCTTTTTTCCCTTACTACATTACAAACATCTTAATGTTTTAAGTGTACGTCAGTAACATCATTTAATGTCTAATATAGCAATCCTTTATATGAATGTACCATAGATTAGTGAATCTGTTCACATTGATGGGAACAATTTTTTGTAACTGTATATAATATTGCTTACTCTGTAAATTGATTGCTTCTTAGGGTAAGTAGGTTTTTTATTAGTGTAAGGTCTGCATCTTCAGTCTTCTGTAGTTTTTACAGTGTGCATAGGAACATGAGGCATTCTGTTGGGAAGAGAAATCAAGGTTTGGGGGACTATGTAGTTATATTGTTGTTTAATTTCAGATATGAACTTCCAGCCCCTTCCTCGGGTCAGAAAAATGACATTACTGCATGGCAAGAATGTGTAAACAATTCTATGGCCCAGTTGGAGCATCAAGCGGTTCGAATTGAGAATCTAGAACTAATGTCACAGCATGGATGCAATGCCTGGAAAGTATATAATGAGTAAGAAATTGCATGTTGTTTTTTAAAAACCCATTCCACCCGCAGCTTTGGTTTTGTGTTTGTGTTTGTGTGTGTGTGTGTTAATGTAGGACGTAGGGTAGAGGAACTGGGATAAAAATAGTAGAGCTGAGCCCTAGCCAGTTGTTCAGTGATTAGAGCAATGGCCCTGGGACTGAAGGGTTGTGGATTTGATTCTATCAAGGGCAAGTACCTTAATTGCAGACTCGATCCCTGGGCCTGGTCAGGGCGCATGCAGGAGGCAACCAATCGATGTGACTCTTTCACATCTATCAGACCCACCTCAGAGTTTGTGTACATAAACCTAACTACCACATTTATTGTATAATATTATAATAAAATAAGTTCTGAGGTCTGATTTACAAATCACAACTTAGTAGAATGTAATCCTTAACAGGAATTGTTTACAGTTGATTTCTTGTTGGTTGCATGTTATGTTCTATAAAAGTGATCTTGAATACTAAATAAGCAAATAGTGTAACATTTCTCCTGGGGAAAATATATACACATGTACATATAAATAACTCATCCTGGGAGATTGTATTTTCTTTACTTTTTAAAAGAGAAAACAAAGTTCAGAGTATTGAGTAACTTGCCAGACTTGGAAGTTAGACTCCATCCTTCGATCATCTCTGTATGAGGCCTGACACAAGCAGGCAGAGCCTCTTCTTATTCCACTTCAGCTGGGAACACGTGCGTCCACTGCTCAGATTTTTACTGCTCTGAGAATGTCTGCCGAATGATCTAGAACATTGCAAGTATTGATTTTGAGGTTACAAATGAATCTGATTGGGTAGAAAAATTCATAAATACAGAATCTGCAAAAATAAGAATTGACTAAATAGAGAACACCGGAAGCAAAGTGCCCGCAACCCGGGCATGATCAGAATCGAACCTGGGACCCTTCGGTCCGCAGGCCAACACTCTATCCACTGAGCCAAACCAGCTAGGGCAATATTAACTATTTTTAAAAATATATATATTTTATTGATTTTTTACAGAGAGGAAGGGAGAGGGGTAGAGAGTTAGAAACATTGATGAGAGAGAAACATCAATCAGCTGCCTCCTGCACACCTCCAACTCGATGTGCCTGCAACCAAGGTACATGCCCTTGACCGGAATCGAACGTGGGACCCTTGAGTCCGCAGGCTGACACTCTATCCACTGAGCCAAACCAGCTAGGGCAATATTAACTATTTTTATGCAGAAAAATATGACCCTGTATCAGCTAGATCACTTTTAATTGGTTCTATTAGATTTTGATGTACCTCAATCAGATTTTTCTCATTTTCTTCCTTAGAAATCTAGTGCATATGATTGAACATGCACAGAAAGAGCTCCAGAAGTTAAGGTAAAATTTTTTCTCTTTATTTCAGAATTAAGTTTAGGTAAATCCCTAATTCATAGGGGGAGAAGAAAAAGGAACCAATGGATTATAGTCATATGAGAGTAAGCATTTGACGATCTACTCTTTGTCCAGCATCCAGTGTTGGGTGTACCCCACCTGGGTGGAGAAGAAATAGACCTGCGGTCTGCAAACATCTCTACCAGCTCACTTGCAATTTACAAGTCTGCAGACATTGAAAAGGAACTTTTAGAAGGGGGAAAAGTTGCAGAATAGGATGCATATTCTGATTTATGTAAAAATAATCTCACACATGTGCATGCACACATATAGGAAAGAGTCCGAAGGACATCTACCAAAACTAACCAGTTCTCGGGGAGGAGGGAGAAGCACATGGGAGGAGGACTTTCAGTTTCTAGCCTGCATATGTGGTATGCTTAATTTTTTCACAATAGGCATGTTTTATGAAATTTAATTGAAAAATAATTAGAAGAAAGTTAATTTCTGGAATAAGTCTGATTTCATATATCTTTTATCAAGGAATTAAAGATATATTGACTAGGTTTTTTTCTGTTGATTTTAGTCAACAGAAAATGTTAAAATGTAGGTGGGTTTTATAAATAATTTTTTTACAGGAAACATATTCAAGATTTAAACTGGCAGCGAAAGAACATGCAACTCACAGCTGGATCTAAATTAAGAGAAATGGAGTCAAAGTGAGTACCTACAATTCCATCATGTGTTAAATTGCTTAGCAAACTTAAGGTCAAGATTCAGTAGTCTGATTCAAACAGTATTTCAGTGGGATGGATGCCGCAGGTGTGAAAGCAGTGCTGTCTTCTGAACCCTGCTCTCTGCCTTGCCTCTTCCTGAAGCATGGGCTTAGAAGACATTGGATGAGGGAAACCACAACCTGCACCGCTGTCCGTACTGGCTCTGTTCTTACAGTGCCCTGTTTTCAGTGCGGTGTTTCTTCTCTGAATGCAGTTCCACCCATTTTTAAAGGGGGAAAATTACCTATTTTTTAGCTTTCAGAAGGGAGTTTTAGTACTTTCTTGATATTTGTTTGTGTCTCAGTGCTTTCTATCCTTTGTTTATGTATTTTCTTTTTTCTTTTTTTTTTTGGTTTTTTATTTTTTTTATTTTTACTTCAGAGAGAAACATCAATGATGAGAGAGAGTCATTGATGGGCTGCCTCCTGCACCCTCCCCCCCTCCGCCCCACTGGGGATTGAGCCAGCAACCAAGGTATATGCCCTTGACCAGAATTGAACCCAGGACCCTTCAGTCCACAGGCCGACCCTCTATCCATTGAGCCAAACCAGCTAGGACTGTATTTTCTTTTTTGAATGTTCTTCATATAAACAAATAAGTTTATATACAAATTCCTAAATATAATAGTGAATTTTTGTATTATTTTTTCTTGGCTGTTTTTCTACCTTCCCTCCCTCCGTCACATACATTACTCTCCTTGTTTCACCTTCCCCTCCACCTTCATGTACTCCATGTTTCTTATTAGGCATCTTTTCATATTTTTTCCAAGCTAACATAACCCAAACATACATGTGTGTTTCTTTTCGTTTGTCTTTAGAGATTTTTTTCTAGGGGAAGGCTCCTTGAATCGCTGGAACTCTTATCAACTCTAGAAATTTCTCCACTGTGTTTAACTAATGCCTCTGCCCTATTCCTCTCTCCTTTTCAGTTAATCACTTAAAATACTATCTTCTCTCACTCTTTCTTATCTCTTCAGTTCTTTTGAAATAATTAAAATTCACATGCAGTTGTAAGAAATAATGCATCCTAACCAGTGTTGTTCAGTGGTTGAGCATCAGCCTATGAGCCAGGAGGTCACAGTTCAATTCCTGGTCAGGGCACATGCCCGGATTGTGGGCTCAATCCTCAGTGGGGGACATGCAGGAAGCAGCTGATCAATGATTCTCTCATCATTGATGTTTCTATCTCTCCCCTTCCCTTCCTCTCTAAAATCAATAAAAACATTAAAAAGAAAAGTTAAAAGTGAAGATTAATGTTACAGCCTTGGCTGAAAATGTATATCTGATAAAATCTAAGGGAAATTTTACAATGAATAATTTTTTCTTTATTTTTCTATTCTAGTTGGGTATCCCTGGTCAGTAAGAATTATGAGATTGAAAGGACTATTGTACAGTTAGAAAATGAAGTATTTCAAATGAAGCAGCAACTTGGAGAGGCCAACAAAGAAAACATCCGACAGGACTTCTGAAGAGACAACCCGGTGGGTCGGAAGGAAGGCAGGTCGGGCTTTCACAGGAGACCAGGCACTGCTCTGGGAAGGTCAGCAGCTTCTTAACGAAATCATCAGTTGTGTTTAGAAACCATAAAAAGCGGACTGTGATCTTCTATTTGTACATTAGCAAAATAAAAAGTTTCAGCTTGGTATTTTTTTACCATAAAAAAAATCTTCAGGCTTTCAAAATAAGTATGATTTTAGAATATGTCATAGAATTAATTTTGAGCCACTTGGACCATATTTTGTATCCCAGAGATCTTTAATGAAAGTTTTCAACATATACAAGAAGTTGGAGACTTTTAGTTTATATATTTTTCAAATAAAGAGAGAGTTCTATACAAATTCTTGATTCAATCTTAAGAAACACAGTGGTGCCCTGGCCGGTGTGGCTCAGATGGTTGAGTGTCGTCTTGGGCACCAAAGCGTCGCTGGTTCCATTCCCAGTCAGGGCCCATGACTGGGTTGCAGCTTCGGTCCCAGGTCGGGATACATATGGGAGGCAGCCGATAGATGTTTCTGTCTCTCCCTCTCCTTCCCTCTCTCAAATCAATAAAAACATTTTAAAGAAAAGAAAGACAGTGACTCCATGTATGTCATCTGTTTTTCTTAGCATAGGTAACAGTTACATAAAGCTTAATATGTGCTGAGCATTGTTCTAAGTGCTTTAGGCAGAACTAAACTTACACGAATAAAGTAATTATTTGATCCTCAAAAACCTTAGACAGTAGGTACTGTTGTTCCCGTACACAGACTTGTAACAGGTGCTGAGTTAACTTGCCGAAGGTTTATCGCTAGAAAGTGCCATCCAGGTTTTGAACCCCAGTCTAGCACCAGAGTTGTATTCTTACCTAGTCTACTTGTGAGGATTTGAAAATACAAGAGTCCTGCCCAATTCAGAAAAAATACTTGCAACATATCAAAGGATAGTCTTCATGTATAAAGACCTTCACAAGTCAGTGCTACTTATTTCTTTTTAACATTTTTTAAGATATTTTGAGCATCAAATGTAATCTTTTGATTTTTTAAAAATGTATTTTTATTGATTTCAGAGAAGGGAGAGAGAGAAACATCAAGTGTAAGAGAGAATCATTGATCGCCTGCCTTCTGCACGCCCCCTACTGGGGATTGAGCCTGCAACCCATGCATGTGCCCCTGACCAGAATCGAACCCCAGACCCTTCAGGCTGCAGGCCGGTGCTCTATCCAATGAGCCAATCCAGCGAGGGCATCTTTTGATGCTTTTTAAAAAATTTTATTATTGCCCATGTAATGTTAATTCCACTGTTGCCTAGTCCAATTTGCTGTATCTTCTACTTGGCCCAAAGAAAATTTATGTTCTTCCCTTTGACTGAAAGACCAGATTTCAGGTCATCTTTGCCCCTGTCTGTTTCTGGTGATACTCACTCGAGTCCTTTGTTGTACTGTTTGCTAGTAAATCGCAGTCTCCTGTAGTGACCACCTTAAAAAGCTGGCGTATTTCCTTGGCCGAGATGAGTTTGGTGAGCTGGGTTTAGGGTGTACTACTCCATAGAAAGCAGTAGTTCTGGTAAACAACATATGACTAAGACTGGTCATTCTTTGTGTTTGTTTTTTTGGGTGTTTTTTTTTAATCTTTTAAAAAATATATATTTTATTGATTTTTTACAGAGAGGAAGGGAGAAGGGATAGAGAGTGAGAAACATGGATCAGCTGCCTCCTGCACTCCCCCCACTGGGCATGTGCCCACAACCACAGTACATGTCTTTGATTGGAATCGAACCCGGGACCCTTGAGTCCGCAGGCTGATGTTTATCCACTGAGCCAAACCAGTCAGGGCATTCTTTTGTGTTTTTTAAAAATTAATCTTGCTCATAAAATTTGGTCCCACTGAGAATCCTCTCTTGTTCATAACTACGTAGAGTTTGAGGATGGCCCCAACAAAGCTTAGAAAACGAAAATCTGTATGATACTGGATGAGCTATAGCAAGTTAACCAGCCCTACCATTGCCAATAAGTTGCCCCTTTTGCAAGTCACTTTGAGTTGAATTTTCTCACTTGCAACATAAGCTATTCTTTCTTAAGGCCCTCGAGTTAAAATACCCAGGTTGCTTTTTTCTGAAGAGATTTAACATGCAGCAAACACTTAATATTTATAATGTTTACCTCACAATGGATGATTTGGTTTGGGGTGTCCTCTCATCCTACAAGGAAAGCATTGGGCAAGGATAAGAGTAAAATAGTCCATCATAACCTGTCAACTTAGAAACTGAGCTTTCTAACCCATATGAAAAATTTTTCAGTTAAATCAAGTTCACTGGCATGTTTGTAATTTGTCTTCAATAATTTAATTATATTACCACTTGTAGTTTTTTAAAATTTATTTTTAGTTTTTATAATATATGTGTACTTTCTCTTTCTCTGCCCCTACTTCCCCTTCTCCCTTCCTTCCTTCTACCCTTCTGTTCCAATCCAATATTACTGCCACCCCAAACTTAGCAGAATAAACCAATAAGAAGCATTTATTATCCCTCACAGTTCTGGGGGTTTATTGTGCTCAGGTAGAGAAATCAGAGGAGTTCTTTTATAGGTTTTTTTTACAGATGGTGGCTGGGACTAGTGTCCTCTTAATGGAGTCTTCACTCCTTTCTCACACCTAGGCTGGGAAGACTCACACAAGTCACACAGTGTTACTTCTGCCTCACTGTATTAGAAGCAAGCCAGAGAGGCCAGCCCATATTCAAAAGGAGTATTAGATTCCACCTCAGATAGAAATAGTGTTGAAGAATTTATGGACATGTTTGGTTTTTTAAAACGTGGACATGTTTGTTTGTTTCTCAAATATATTGATTTTTTACGGAGAGGAATAGAGAGGGAAAGAGAGTTAGAAACATCAATGAGAGAGAAACAATGGATCAGCTGCCTCCTGCACACCCCCTACTGGGGATGTGCCCGCAACCAAGGTACATGCCCTTGACCAGAATCGAACCTGGGACCCCTCAGTCCGCAGGCTGACACTCTATCCAGTGAGGCAAACTGATTAGGGCGAAAACTTTCCAACAATTCAATCCTAAAGTCATTAGATGGGGCAGAGTAGAGAGTGGGCCCTAAATCCATTCCGATAGTGTCCTTGCAAGAAGAGGGGAAGAGACAGAAACACAGGAAAGACACACCAAGGGAAGAAGACCACATGAAAAAGGAGATTGGAACAATGAGTCTACAAGCTAAGGAACACTGGCAAGCACCTGAAGCTGGGACAGAGGCATGGAATCACTTCTTCCTAGAGCCTTAAGGAAGCATGGCCTTGCTGACACCTTGACGTCAGACCTCTAGCCTCCAGATCTGTGAGACAATAAAGTTCTGTTGTCTTAAGCCACACAGTTTGTGGTAGGTTGTTATTGCAGCCCTAGGAAACTGATACAGATGCATTATCAAAGGTGAGAGCCACTCAGTTCTGTATTTAAAAACAGATTATGTGAATGGATGCATACTCAGGCTGTGATCCAACCCTCCATCCCCTTCCCTCTGCCCTCTCAGCAGGAAATTGGAAGTCTCTTGGAGAATAACTAGCACAAGAGAAAAGACCTAAAATTCTTGAAATTGAGGGTTTCCCAATAAATGACCCAGCCAGATCACTCAGCAGTGAGGTTCAATCCATCATAACACGAAGAGCTTCTAATCTATGTTTTAGCTCCTCTTAAATATGAATAGGCAAGTTCTGGCTGGTTTGGTTCTGTGGATAGAGCATTAGCCTGTGGACTGAAGGGTCCCAGGTTCTATTCCAGTGAAGGGCACATGTCCGGGTTGCACCCTTGATCCCCAATAGGGTGCATGCAGGAGGCAGCCAATCAGTGACTCTCATCATTGATGTTTCTATCTCTCTCCCTTCCTCTCTAAAATCAATAAAAATATTGTTTTAAAAAAATACACGAACAGGCAATCGAGTGAGGATTACCAGACAGGTAGCTGAGACATCTTGATCATGAAAGGCAAGGAACAAAACAAATGGGAAACTGGAGAAAGCAGATGGTGCAAGAAGCAAATCTTTATTTTTTAAGAAATACATCCTCGCCCTAACTGGTTTGGCTTGGTGGATAGAGCGTCGGCCTGCAGACTGAAGGGTCCCAGGTTTGATTCTGGTCAAGGGCGTGTACCTTGGTTGCGGGCACATCCCCAGTGGGGGGTGTGCAGGAGGCAGCTGATCGATGTTTCTCTCTCATCGATGTTTCTAGCTCTCTATCCCTCTCCCTTCCTCTCTGTAAAAAATCAATAAAATATATTAAAAAAAAAAAATACATCCTCACCTTGGCTGGTGTGGCTTGGTTGGTTGGAGCATCATCTGTACACCAGAAGGTTGTGGGTTCGGTTCCCAGTCAGGGCACGTGCAGGAGGCAGTCGATCGATGTCTCTCTCTCTCTCTCTCTTTCTCTCTCTCTCAGATCAATTTTTAAAAAACGTTAAAAAGATTTTAAAAAGACCCCCAAGTTTCTTACCCCCTTCTGCCAGGTGAGGACAGAATGAGAAGAATGCTGTCCAGGTGACTGGATTTGAGTGATAATGCCCCAAAGTAAGATGGGAGTGGTGAGTCCCCAACAGAAGGAGGGGAGTTGTGCAGATAAAAGTAATGTATCTATTATACGTCAGATACGCTCTAGGTTAAGAGATAACCCCTTGGACTTGGCTGGCCCAGTATGATAAGCAGTTCACCCACCTACTCTCCATGATGTTTTTCTTTATAAAGTGTAATAGACATGTTACCTTTATTCTGATGTAACTTTAGTGGAGAATTGGGATGTTTTTACTAGTATATTACATACTTGAGGTGGGAAACAGTCATAAAACTCAACAGTTGTAGTGTTTTGTTGAGAGATCAAAGATAAGTAATTTGTTATTAACAGTAGGTCAGGATTTGAAGTTTTTAATAACTGTCTTTTTAAATATATTATACACATTCAAGATGATCCCTTTAATGACTATCTCACTTGGTTGGAATCTTAGGTCTTTTGAGAGGGAACGGGATAAACCCAGAGCGTACTGTCTCACTGACGTATGGTAGCAGAGACTACTTTGTGTCCCTCTAACATGTTATCCCCTTCTATAACGATAGAAGTTGTAGCTGGGCACTGGGCGGCTCGGCTGAAACTAATGTCCCCGTTTCCCATCCAATCAGACACCATGTGACTAGGTGTGTCCAGGGAGATAGGAACTGAAGTGATGTATGCAAGTTGCAAGTCATGCCCTTAATTTCCACATTTTACCAACCAGGACTCTTACCCCTGGATTTTGATGATTTATCCAGCAGCACACCATAAGTTACTGTCACGCTAACGTTAGAAGATAAGGTGGCACACAGACAAAGGAAAAGGATACTGTGCTGATAATGATGTGAACAACGTGCTTAGCATTTATTTTACTTAAATGATGAAACAGTCTTGTCTGTTCACAGTAGCAGAAAATTTACATTTTAATGATATCTGGATACAACAGAGCAATTTATTTTTAAAAACAGCAATTTATATTCATGAAATGAGATTTTATACAGTAAAAACCATTAATACCAACTGCAACGTTTTGTGTTACCTTAAGTTAAACTTTTTTCTCAAAACTGATTCTGCACCATCATAAAAAATGAATTACAAGAGAATGTCAAACCAATAGAAGATAATGGAATAAAATAATATTAATTTATATACAAGTTGCTACAGATAGAAATGCTTCTAAAATGGATATCAACATTTTGTGATAACTAAATTTTGTTCGTGTGAATACATAACCCGACTCTGCAGAACCTAGAAATGAAATGGGAGGTACCCCAAATGTCCCATTATATTTCACCAAGTGAAAAGAAGTGCCTTAAATACAAAAGAGAAGGAGGGGTGATAGTAACACTAATAACTAAAATTATATAGGTTTCAAGTATACAATTCTATAATACATCAACTGTATATTACATTGTGGAAAATAACTTTCTTAAACTGAATTCTGTTAGTGACCTTTTATGTTCAGCTTTTGCTTATAATTATAATTAAATCTTAGCCACTCAATAAATTGACCCTAAGAACATCTACTTAGTCACACTTAAGTATTTTTTGCCTTGTCTTATGTCTTCTACTTTTCACACTAAGTTTGAAGGTCTTCCCTTCAATTCACATTGTTATGCCCTCCTACTTGTTTAAATAATTTTTTCTCCTTTATTGTTTAGATAGATAGGTAGAGAGAGAGAGACAGAAATCTGCTGTTCCATCCACTCATGCACCCGCTGGTTGATTCCTGTATGTGCCCTGACGAGGGAACGAACCCACCCCTGGCACATCAGGACAGCACTCCACCCATCTGAGCCACTGTACCAGGGCTCTCCTACTTTTAAGAGAACTGCGTGTTCCTTGTAGTATGCTTGTGTGACCATAGAGGGCACAAGGTCACTGTCACTTAAAAGCTGAATAAATTACTCATACCTGTCTGCTCTCCATTCCATGACTCGGAAAATAGAGTTAATTTACTCTGGTGTTTCACACATTGAAGGATCTTTCTGTGTGTGTGTGTGTGTTTTTTTTCAGAGTTTAAATTTAATAGACTTCATTTTCATTGTTAAAAATGTAAAGGGCGCCCACCTCACCAGAAGTATATAAGATTATCAAGTTGTTCTGCTAAACTGTCAAATTCACACTTTGGCGATCTGCAAAGAAAAAGAGTTCTACTTTATAGAGAATTGCAATTATCTTGCCACCAAAATTTCTTAATAAAATCTCAATTCTTTCATCTCAATTTCTAACAAAAAGTAAACAATAGTGGATCTTCATGTGCTCCAATTATTATAGTTCTTTTGCATTATTTTGTTCTATTTAAAAAAATGTATACACAGCTGGCTCAGTGGTTGAGCGCTAACCTGTGAACCAGGAGGTCACAGTTTGATTCCCAATCAGGGCACATGCTGGGGTTGCGGGCTCAATCCCCAGTAGGGGGCATGCAGGAGGCAGCCAATCAATGATTCTCATCATTGATGTTTCTATCTCTCTCCTCTCCTTTCCTCTCTGAAGTCAATAAAAATATTTTTTAATATATTTTATTGATATTTTACAGAGAGGAAGGGAAAGGGATAGAGAGTTAGAAACATCGATGAGAGAGAAACATCGATCAACTGCCTCCTGCACACCCCCCACTGGGGATGTGCCCGAAACCAAGGTACACGCCCTTGACCGGAATCAAACCTGGGACCCTTCAGTCCACAGGCTGACGCTCCATCCACTGAGCCAAACCGGTTTCAGCAAAAAAAAAAAAATATTCTTAAAAAATATTTTAAAAATGCATACACCTGCAACTAAAATAAAATAATATTGAATGTAAACTGTAATTGAAAAATGAAATTTAGTCCTGACTGGTTTGGCTCAGTGGATGGAGCGTCAGCCTGTGGACTGAAGGGTCCCAGGTTCGATTCCGGTCAAGGGCATGTACCTTGGTTGCGGGCACATACCCAGTGGGGAGTGTGCAGGAGGCAGCTGATCGATGTTTCTCTCTCATCGATGTTTCTAACTCTCTGTTCCTCTCCTTTCCTCTCTGTAAAAAATCAATAAAATATATTAAAAAAAAGAAAAATGAAATTTTAAAAATGCAGTTGCCATTCCAATAGCACAGGAAAAACTGATTAGAAACCATAATAACATAAAACAATGAAAATGGTAGCACAACCAGATAAAATTTCATCATTAGTAATTATACAAATTTCCAATCTTCTTCCAAATTCACTAAATCTAATCAATTATAAAAAGGGATTTTGAAGAGGAACCAGATAGCTTAAGACATTAGAGCTTTCTTGTGGAGTAAGAAAGTATAATAAGCCCTAGCCGGCTTGGCTCAGTGGATAGAGCGTCAGTCTGCGGACTGAAGGGTCCCAGGTTCAATTCCGACCAAGGGCACATGCCTGGGTTGCGGGCTCGATCCCCAGTGGGGGACGTGCAGGAGGCAGCCGATCGATGATTCTCTCTCATCATTGATGTTTCTATCTCTCCTCCCTTCCTCTCTGAAATCAATAAAGAAATATATTTTTTAAAAAAGTATAATAAAATAAGCACATCTTTTTATGTTAATACCAACTAATCAATTGTAATTGGTATAATTACTACTTTGCTCTTTTCTCCTAGTATTCATTATGCTGAATACATAATCACAGTACAGGATATAATTTATTCTTTGGCAATACGTCAATTACACAGCCAGCTTTCAATACGTTTCCCTTCACAGAATCTGAACATATTATACAGAGTGCAATGTGAGCCCATCCACCTCAGGGTTAAAAACTTGGTCACTTCAGTGAGCATGGACATTACTTGTGTCTAAACTACATCTATTACTCTTACTGTTTGAGAAACAAAACCTCTTAAGGACAAAAGTGACATAGGCCATCGGCAACAGATGGCCAATCTCCCCAGTCCCTTTTCCACACCACATTCCTCCCTCAAAAGCTGCCAGACTAATCATCATCTTGGCAATATACTTTGATGCTGTGGACACTGAGGCAACCATTCTACCAGTACTAACTACTTAACCGCCAATTTTAGAATGACAACAGTTTGTTGCCTATTTTTATTCCAAGTTTTAAATTTTTGAACTTTGTTCATGATGTTTTTAAACTGAAGGACAGTAATGTGCTTAGCTAAAGCCATCTGGTAGTGAAATGGTGATTTTTTTTTTTAAACGGTGCTGTGTGCAAAATATATAAATGTAAGATACTTGGACAACTGCAAAAAAAAAAAAATCAATGATGTCATAATTTCTTTGTGACCTGAAACAGCACTCTGTAAACTTTCCAGCTATGGATTCCCTCTGCAGAGCACCTGTGACCTCCAAGTGTATATACAGGGCACCGAGCTACGTGCTCTGTTAGCCATGGGCATATCCTGTCAACACGTGGTTACCACTAACCCATTATTTCCTTCCCCATGGTGTTCATTAGTTAGACTAAGCTGTTTGTGGCTATACTCTCTTCACATGTGACCTGATGTATATTGCCGAAAGAGGTATGTGATCTTAGATACTGCAGGTTTTATAAAAGGATATCTTGGTGTTGGAAGCTACGAATGTGAAAATGGTTGAGAAAAACTGCTCAAAACAAAATCTGCGCTCACAAAATTTTCTACCATTAAATTGTTGAGTAGCATAGAAGAAGATTTGAGTGAAAATATAATTCTCACGTGTGTTGCAGTTGGGTTCTCCAGGAAAAAATAATTCTGAGATGGAAATGAACACACAGGAAGTTTCTTATGGAGTGTTCTTGGGATTAACACCTGTGGGGGAATGACGAAAGAAGGATTTAGCCGAGGGAGAAGCTGAATGAACTGGGATGCAGTTGTAACAAAGGTCTTGGTTGATCCCTGCTGGGAGCTCGGGAGCTGGGATGTCACGTCTGAGTTTTTCTGAACTGCGGAGGGTTGGCTGGGCCTTTGTAAACACCGCCCACCAGTGGTTGAATGGGGGCTGCTCCTGGGGCAGTGGCATGACTTTGGGCAAAGTGGCTCTCTCCACCTAGGGCAAGCTCCAGAGAGAGACTTGGCTGAAAGTTGCCAGCTGTTTACCGGGTCAGAGCTGGAGAGCTTGGGACCTAGGGAGGGAGCGATCTGGGCGGCACACATGTCATTCACTACAGTGTGAAAACGGCAATGGGGAAAAGTGTCACAGCAATAGACATTTTGGGCAGTAAAAGCGGAGATCAAATTACCTATATCCTGTACTTTAAATATATCACAACCCTGTCCAAGAATCTGCAGTAACTGCTGACTGCCATTTCTAAACTCCATCCTCTGGTTTGTAAGGACCACCATCACCTGGCCTTACCCTACCTACCTCACACCCTATTTCCCATGAATTTCTAGCTGAGACCTCAAAGTTCATCAGGTAAGTAAGTGGCCTCACATCTTTATTTCTACTCAGGCTTTTCCTCTTCTCTATTTAAATCCAACCCATCACCACGCTCACTCTTCTTCCATAAGCTTCTATACCTATATTATTGTAATCTCTTCCTTCCCTGGATTTGCAGCTATAGGCTATGCCACAAATTCACCCCTTAATTATAAATGGTCTCCATCTCCACTGTGTGCGTGCGTGCGTGCGTGCGTGCGTGTGTGTGTGTGTGTGTGTGTGTGTAGGTTTCAGGGACCACTTAGTCCAACCCAATTTTACAGATGACTAAACAGATGCTCAGAAAGCTTAAGTTGTAATCTGCCTCTGAACTCCCACAATCCTTTGTACCTCTTTTATGGTACTTGGTGCTTTCTATTTTTATGTTTACTATCTTCCCACCAGTTCTACCAGTCTTCATGTGCATTTTTGTAGACTACTTCTCTCCAGATTCTGCCCCCTGCTACCATGCTGGTGTTCCCTAAGGCTCTGTTGAGTTAGTTACCAGAGCCATCCATTCTCAGAGGCTTCAATTACCACCAATAAACCGGATGACTCACTAATCTGTTATCTTTAGCCAGGGGCCCTGCATGTTTTTCCAGATTCTCAGACTCAACTTGTCCTTAGCACCTCCTTAATCCTTATATCCAACTGGCCATGAATCCTATTTATTTACTTTGGAATTGTTACACTAATCCTGAGCTTCCTGTATTCATTGCCACTGGTCAGGACTTCAGGTCCTCCTCATCTCTAAATGTTAGGAATAGCTTCTTCCCTGTTCTCCTTGTAAACATTCTTTCCCTACTACCTCTCCCCCAAAGCTCCTACCAAACTAACATTCCCCCCAAAATTAACCTAGGAAGTCACTTTAAAAAATATTTTTTTTATTGGCTCTTTGTTACCTGCAGTTAAAAACTACACTTTGGCCCCGGTTTGGCTCGGTGGATAGAGTGTCGGCCTGCGGACTCAGGGGTCCAGGGTTCGATTCCGGTCAAGGGCATGTACCTTGGTTGTGGGCACATTCCCAGTAGGGAGTGTGCAGGAGGCAGCTGATTGATGTTTCTCTCTCATTGATGTTTCTAACTCTCTCTCCATCTCCCTTCCTCTCTGTAAAAAATCAATAAAAGAAAACAAAAAAACTACACTTTGTGCCATGGCATACAAAGCTTTCCAGAGAAGCAGGCAGTGAGCCTACTGGTTGTCAGACTTCTAGGAGGAAACTTTGATGGTCACGTACAGCCCGGTGACCTCAAGGCCTTTTATTTGTCCTCTGTGTCTGTTCCCCATGTGAAAAATGTGCACAAAATTTGTACCTATCTATCAGGGTTGTTGTAAGGAATGTGCTAATTAAAACACATAAACTGCATAGTAAGTTCTGCTATCATTTCTAAAATCTAAGACCAGTTACCTTTTAAGTCTTATCCACCAATTCAAGAAGTAGTGAAATTTTCCTAATTCTCCAAACCCACCTTGACATACACTTTTATTATTTTGTCTCTTTTCATATGTTTATTTCCTCTCCTTAGAATACCTTCCCCATTTCACTGCTGATGAATTTACGCTCATCCTTCAAAGAACAGGTGAGGGTTGGTGCCTCCTTGCAGCCTTCCCTGCCGCCCTCCTGCACTAGGCAGTTACGCTCTTCTGTATCTATGTTCTTTAAGTAGTAGATGCACCTTCATATTTACTTATCACACATGATATTAGAGCTACTGTTTAGTTGTCAGACAGGGTATGAGTTCCTAAAGGCCATATCTTAATTTTTGTGCCTCTGATGTCTAGTACAGCATTGAATACACACTGGGCATTCAAGAACATGTCTATTAAAATGAAATGTATTTTTCTCTTAAATCAATAAAAATATATTTAAAAATAAAATGAAATGTATTTTTAAGAAATAATTGAATACAATTTTAAAATTTTTGGCTAGGAAGACTAAAATCTATCATAAACATACCAATTTTTAACAAAATCAACCTGTAATTTCAATATAGCTCCAAACCCAAATACCAATTGCTTTGTGTTTGTTTATTTGGTTAGAATTACTGAATTGATTTTGTAGTTTATAGAAGAATAAGGGTGTAAGGAGAGCCAGATAACATTTGATAAAGATGAGAACAGGTGGTTAGCTATACCAAATAACCAGATAATCATATAAAGCTATAATATTTCACACATATTGTCAGTAGCGCAAGACCTAAATCAGATCAAAGGAAAAAATTGAAAGCAGAAAAATAGACTTAGATGTACATAAAATTTAGAATGTATTAAAAAATCTTTTTAAAGTCAGTGGGGAAAGATAGATTACTCAAAAAATGATGTATGTCAACTGTAATTGAAAAGTAAAAAATGATTTAAAAATAATGAACACAGAAGATGTTTAGTAACTACAAAGTAGACTTAGACACTTTTGAAGGATACTGGTCAGTTATTTTATAGACTCCCCAGCAGCTGGTACAGTCATTCACAACTGTCTGATGTTGTCTCATGATTAGATTGAGGCTGCATTATTGCAAAGAATATTACAAGGTGATACATCCTTCTAATTGCATCATAGCATGGGGTACAACACGATGTTTTTATATCTTACTGGTGATATTAACCTTGAACACGTGGTGTCTTCCAGGAGTCTTCATTATAAAGTATTTGTTTTATAAGAGGATAAAATCCTCTAGTAATTTGCCAAAAATATCCAAGACTTACATATAAATATATTCTAAAATACCTATATATAATGTGAACGTAAAACTGTAACTAAAATGTAATCCATAAATGCTGTGGATTTTACAAGCTGGTTCTCTCAACACCTAGACATTATAAAAATATGGATCTAGGTAAACTTTTATTTTTTTAATACGTTTTCATTGATTTTTTTTAAAAAGAGAGATGGAGAGGGTGAGAGAGTAAGAAACATCAATGATGAGAGAGAATCATTGATTGGCTTTCTCCTGCACACCCCACACTGGGAACCGAGCCCACAACCTGGACATGTGCCCTAACCAGGAATCGAACCGTGACCTCCTGGTTTATAGATTGATTCCCAACCATGGAACCACACCAGCAGGGCCATTTAAGCTATTTTTAAAACCATTTTTAAAAAAATATATTTTATTAATTTTTTTACAGAGAGGAAGAGAGAGGAGAGGGATAGAGAGCTAGAAACATTGATGAGAGAAACATCAATCAGCTGCCTCCTGCACACCTCCTACTGGGGATGTGCCTGCAACCAAGGTACGTGCCCTTGACCGGAATCGAACCTGGGACCCTTCAGTCCGCAGGCCGACGCTCTATCCACTGAGCCAAACCGGTTTCGGCATTTTAAACCATTTTTAAATGTACAGTTCAGTAGCATTAATATACATTCCCATTGTTGTGCAACCATTACCACCATGTATCTCCAAAACTTTCATCTTTCCTAAATGAAACTCCATACCCATTAAACAATAACTCTCCTTTTAAAAAAATATATATTTTATTGATGTTTTACAGAGAGGAAGGGAGAGGGATAGAGAGAGTTAGAAACATCGATGAGAAACATGGATCAGCTGCCTCCTGCACACTCCCTACTGGGGATGTGCCTGCAACCAAGGTACATGCCCTTGACCAGAAGTGAACCTGGGACCCTTCAGTCCGCAGGCCGACGCTCTATCCACCGAGCCAAACCGGTTAGGGCAATAACTCTCCTTTTTCTCCTTCCCCCAGCTCCTGGCAAACACCATTCTATTTTTTGTCTCTATGAACTTGACTCCTTTAAGTATTTCATGTGAGTAGAAACATACTACTAGTACTTGTCCTTTTGTGCCTGGCTTATTTCATTCAGCATAATGTCTAGAAGTTTCATCCATTTTGTTGCATCGGTCAGAATATCCTTTTGTAAGGCTGGATAACATACCACATTTTGTTTATCTATTCATCAATCAATGGGACACTTGTGTTGTTTCCACCTTCTAGATACTGTGAATAATGGGGTTCAGAACAGGTCTCCCTAAGATGTGCCACTTTGGCATGAGGATTATTTTGAGCTAAAAGCAATCAAGTCCCTGCAGGTTCAAGAGAAACTTGACCTCCCTGTTAAAGAATCTAAATGGAAGGCCTTGCCCATAATTAGAGTTATTATCAGAAATTTATTTCCAATCTTCCTTTATTAGTGTTGAATGAACTCAAAAAGAGTTTGGAGGCTTTGGTTAGAAATAAATGATTTATTTAAGGATCTTAAGGTTTGCAAGCTGGAAACACAACTAGGTAATAAAGCATGGTAGCAGTCATCTTGGGTAGAAACTGCAGTTTTTTGACCCTGCTGTTTTGGCTTCTGTACTTACTTGCTTGCTAAAACAATAGAAAAGTTACTTTTGATTTTCTGGACTTATGTATGCTATCCCAATCGATTGAATACTCCATTGTTGGTGGTTTGACTATCCCCTTGATTGTGATCTTGTCATCAAAACACATTCTTCTGTACCTGGAGACCAGGACAGCACAATTACTCTAAATTGCCTCAGTGGCTCCAGATAATGTGTTTCCGTTGATTCAGTGATCCAAAGACTCAAAACTATAATTAATCCTTGTAGATAACTTGCTCAATTTCGCTTCTGTAACTGCTTTGGTGTAAACCAGGTTCCTCATTCCAAACCCAAAGATGTAATCAATACCTTTGTGATCGTCTGCCTATATAAGCCTGATGATGCCAGCATTTCGGGGCTGCAAGATTTGGAGCGTTATTGCCCCCTCGCAGCCCCCGGCTTTTGAATAAATGACTCCATAATTCGACTTCTTGATTGAGGCGTCCTTTGTGCGATTCGTGGTTACACTACAACAGTAAAAACCCATAAGAAGAAAGAAAAGAGTTCTTATGGTAAGAAGCATTCTTGAGCATAATTAGTCCTGCATTCTTAGCCCTAAGATTGGTCCAAGATAGTTAGCAGTCCGATGTCAGGTGGTTCAAATTGGTGAGTCCTTAAGGGGTAATAAGAGGGTTATCTGGAGGTCTGATGTATGTCTAGGCATTGCTGCAAGACTGGAAAGTTTATTTATTTACTTACTTATTTATGGGGGGGGGGCCTGGGAAGTTTAAAAGTTTAAGTTCCTAGGCTAGTTAAAACAAGAATAGAATTGTTTCCTCTTACCTCAACCTACTTGATTTTAGTAATTTAGCAGCTTGACTATAGTGACCCCATTTTATTTCTTCATTCAATTGCAAACTTTTTTAAAAAATATATTTTATTGATATTTTACAGAGAGGAAGGGAGAGGGATAGAGAGCTAGAAACATCGATCAGCTGCCTCCTGCACACCTCCCACTGCACATGCCCCTGACCGGAATCGAACCCGGGACCCTTCAGTCCACAGGCCGACGCTCTATCCACTGAGCCAAACCGGTTTCGGCGGATTGCAAACTCCTTGAAGGCAAGGACCTCCTTTGCGCTTTGCTGTAATGCTCAGAGTCTCTAAAACACTCCCTGATACATGGAGGAGGTCAATGTTTTCTGAACAAATCAATTACACGTTTTCAGGTGGCTTCCTTTAAGGATTTATATCAGCTCAAAGAATAAAAGTCCTTCAGGATCCTAACATTAAAACGACCGTTGTAGTACATAAAACCCCCGAGTACATGTGTTCTCGAATAAAGACAACCCTTTCGCAAAGCTTCTATTGCCAACACTGTTAGGGCATTCCCAACCCCGCGCACGCAGGATGCTAAGTGGGGCTCCAGGGGGAGAATATTGGTTAGAGAGGCGACTTCCCCCAACCGACACACCTCGCCATAGGCCCGAGCGACTTTTCAACATCCTTCAGCCTCTCTCCCACTTCCGGAGGCAGGCCTGGGTGTGGTCTTGCTATCTCGGCTTTGAAAGAGCCCTCAGTTGATTGGTTTTCTGATACGAAGCCACGTCTGAGAATCCAACACCTTAAGAAGCTAAACACAGCTGTTAAAGAGTTTTCTCCTCACCGGGTCTTTTCAGTCTATTTCTGGTAGGCCCCCCAGTTAAAAAAAAAAAGAAATAAAGCCCTTTTACTGCGCCCCTGAGGCACAACCACCCAAAGGAACGCGGCCCTACAGAGACCCAGGGGGTCCGCAGCCCGCAGCCCGCAGCCCGGAGGCCCGGGCGTCCGACCGCGCCAATGAGGGCTCAGCGGAGACGCGCCCACTGGTGGGGACCGCGCCGCCCGGGAGACGCTCGCTCGGCAGGAACCAGCCCTGCCTCCTGCCCTCCAGCCTTTCCCCCTCTTTCCCCGCTCCGCCTCCGCCTCCGCCTCCGCCTCCGCCTCCGCGCCCGAGCGCACAACCACCCCGCCAGAGGCAGTGCGGAGCCCTGGCTTCTGGCTCTAGAACCGAGCTGCACCGCGGCAGCGCGGACGCCAGGCGCGGGCCGCATGTCGGGAGGGGCGGCGAGGCCAGACCCAAGCCCGCGCCCGCATCCCGAGTTCCCGCCCCCTCGAGGACGTCCTGCGTGCGTGCGCGCGCTCCCCGCCCCTCCTCAGCCGCGCGACGCGAGGGCGGGGGCGCCGCGTGCGCGCGCGCTCCCGTCCGTTCGTTCGCCTGCTCGCTCTCGGCGGCCGCTCTCGCTGCGGCTGCGGCTGGGGCTGGGGGCGGCGGCGGCGCGGGCGACGGGCGGCGCGGGGCGGTCCGGCGGGTTCAAAGAGGAAAACATGGCGGAAAACAAAGGCGGCGGCGAAGCTGAGAGCGGCGGCGGGGGCAGCGGCAGCGCGCCGGTAACTGCCGGGGCCGTCGGGCCCGCGGCGCAGGAGGCGGAGCCGCCTCTCGCCGCGGTGCTGGTGGAGGAGGAGGAGGAGGAAGGCGGCAGGGCCGACGCGGAGAGCGCCGCGGCGGGGCCCGACGACGGGGGGGTGGCCGCGGCCTCCGGCTCGACCCCGGCTGCCTCAGCCCCTGCAGCCTCCGTGGGCCCTGGAGTTCCCGGGGGCGCGGCATCGACGCCGGCCCCAGCTCCTGCCGCGGCTCCCGCTCCGGGTCCTTCTTCGGGGCCGCCTCTAGGACCGCCAGCCTCGCTCCTGGACACCTGCGCCGTGTGTCAGCAGAGCCTGCAGAGCCGGCGTGAGGCGGAGCCCAAGCTGCTGCCCTGTCTCCACTCCTTCTGCCTGCGCTGCCTGCCGGAGCCCGAGCGCCAGCTCAACGTGCCCATCCCGGGAGGCAGCAACGGCGACATTCAGCAGGGTGAGCGGAGGCCCTCCTTGCCCGGGGTCTGGGCTGCCCCGGGGTCTGGGCTGCAGGGGCTTTGCGGGGCCGGGCTGGAGCTGCGCGGTCCCGAGGGTTCTAAGGTGAAAGGCACGGCCTTTGGAACAGTTTCCAGGGGAGCTGGACCCCAGAGATATGGGGAGGGTGAAGGGAGGGGGTGCCAGCCGCGGGGGACTGGGGGAGGGGACCCCACTCCTGGGGAGGTTTGCGATGTGCGGATGCGGGCTGGGCGCAGGTTCGGGAGCTGGTGGACCCGGACTGGGAGAGAAGGGGCGGGGGGTCTGGGAAAGGGCCGGTGCGAAGCGTTTGGGGAGGGAAGGCCGGGAGCCGGGAGAGGTGTTGAGGGAGTAGGTAAGAGATGAGGGCTGAGGATGAATTGTCTCAGTGGGAGAGGACTTGATCTGTTCAAGACTAGGGGAAAGGACTAGGGATTTAATAGAAGATAAAGGGCATTGGAGAGTTTGGGGTTAAGAGAAGGCGCCTGGTAGAAAGTAATTTTAAGATGACATTGGGAAGGAGAAACTGACAACGAGAATAGCTCTGAGGGGCCTGCATGGTTAGGGAAAAATGCTAAGGTTTAGGGGTGAAGGAGAAATGAGCTTTGAAGGGAATTGGGGAATTAGGGAGAGCTGGGCATGAATTTCAGCTCATTGTACATTAATGAGCCCCTAGTGTTGCCTACACTGTAGGATTGAATAAAATACTCAGTGTGGAGCTCATTCACACGGGAAACAGAAAACCTATAGCATAGAGGGGGGTACTTGCTGCAGGGTTGTGGCACAATCTAGGCTAGGCTGTCAGGGGAACTTCACGGAAAAGAGGACCCTGAGCAGCTTTCTTGAAAGGTGAGTAGCTCACAGGGCACCTTACACATCCCTTTGCTGCACTGATGTGTAACGTGATTGGTGGAAATTTGGATTCATGGACTGATTAGGTGAGGGGTCTATAATCCCTTATCTCAGGGGTGGGGAACCTTTTTTCTGCTGAGGGCCTTTTGGATATTTATAACATCATTGGAGGGCCATACAAAATTATCGACTTAACCATTAGCTTGCTATATCTGATCAAACATTTAATTAACGCACCCCTAATGCGTTGGCAGGCCCAGACCAAGTGATTTCAGGGGCATACAGCAGGAGGGCTGGGTGTTCCCCACCCCTGTCTTCTCTGAAACCCTTGGGGCCAGGTGTGTTTTAGACTTCAGAATAGTTTGGAAATTTTCTTCTTCCTGGTAAGGTCTTTAATACTCCAGGGGGGCGTTGGGTGGTTAACACATTATCAAACACATTAATATTTATGTAGTGAAACACATAAATATCACACTCATGGGATAGACAGTAAGTAGCCTTCCACTATTCAGGGTGGGTTTTGTTGCAAATTTATGAAAAATATTTAAAATTTTACAAAGTTTTTGAGTTTTGGAACTGCAGGTAAGGGATTGTGGACCTGCTCTGGGTTTGGGATTCATCCTGTAAGGTGTACCTGTACAGTGTAGACTAAAGGGGGTTCCTGAAGGACTTTTATGTCGAGGATAAAAGGATCACATTTGTGATCCAGGAAGATCACTTGGTACATGGAAGGGTAAGGGAAGGCAAGGCTGGAGGGCAGGACCAGTTAGGAGAATCTTGAAGTAATCTAGGTGACAAATTTGGAATGGGTAGTAGAGGTAGATAACAGGTATCAAAGAAATAAGCATTTTGCTATGGGGCAAAGATATGGACTTTGGGAGATATATTTGAGTTTGGATGTTTACTTTGTCACTTCCTACTTGTGACATGGACAGATTAATTTTTCTTAGCCTAAGTTTTCTCATTTGTGAAATAAGGACAGAATTACCTACCTCATAGGGCTACTGATAGAATGAAGTGTGTACAGTAACTAGTACTACTTGGTAGTTATTAATGAAATGGCAGCTAGTTTATTTTTACTAGTAGCTAACTGTGAATAGCCATGGGAATGGAGATGGGAACAGTGCTAATAGCAAATAAAAGAATTCAGACCCTGGCCTGTGTTGCTCAGTTGATTTAGTGTTGCCACATGCACCAAGAGGTCGCTGGTTCGATTCCTGGGGGCACATGCCCAGGTTTTGGGCTCAATCCCTGGCAGCCAATGTATGTTTCTCACAATGTTTCTTCTCTCAAATCTATGGAAACATATTTAAAAGAAAATAATTCAGGCACAGAGCAGGGTGTGTTTGTGTGGTGTAGGGAGGATATGATTTTAGTTTTGGATGTTTTGGGTTTGAAGTATTGAGGCATTCAGGTAAGAATGTTAAGAATAAGGGTGCCGAAACCGGTTTGGCTCAGTGGATAGAGCGTCGGCCTGCGGACTGAAGGGTCCCGGGTTCGATTCCGGTCAAGGGCGTGTACCTTGGTTGCGGGCACATCCCCAGTGGGGGGTGTGCAGGAGGCAGCTGATCGATGTTTCTCTCTCATCGATGTTTCTGGCTCTCTATCCCTCTCCCTTCCTCTCTGTAAGAAATCAATAAAATATATTTATAAAAAAAAAAAAATAAGGGTTAGACTCCTAACCGTTAGAGCGTTGGCCCAGGGACCTAAGGGTCTGGGTTTGATTCCTGGTCAAGGGCCTCCACCTGGGTTGCAGGCCTAATCCTAGCCCTGGTAGAGGTGTGTGCAGGAAGCAACCTATCGATGTGTCTCTTTCACATCAATGTTCCTCCCTCCCACCTTTTATTTATTTATTTATTTATTTATTTTTTTAAATATGTTTTTATCGACTTTTTTTTTTAAAAATATATTTTATTGATATTTTACAGAGAGGAAGGGAGAGGGATAGAGAACTAGAAACATCGATCAGCTGCCTCCTGCACACCTCCCACTGGGGATGTGCCCGCAACCAATGTACGTGCCCTTGACCGGAATCGAACCCGGGACCCTTCAGTCCGCAGGCCGACGCTCTATCCACTGAGCCAAACTGGTTTCGGCCTTTTATTTTATTTTATTTTTTTAAAACATTTTTATTGATTTCAGAGAGGAAGGGAGGGATAAAACCATCAGTGATGAGAGGGAATCATTGATTGGCTGCCTCCTGCACGCCCCACACTGGGGATGGAGCCTGAAACCTGGGCAAATGCCCTGACCGTGCCCGCAGGGCCCTGTCACTCTTCTAAAAATCAGTGGGAAAAATACCCTCAGGTGAGGATTAACAAAACCAAAGATAAGACTTTGATTGATGGAGAAGATATTAAGTGGTAATGGGTGTATAGAAGGTGGGTAACGGTTGTTTAAGTAACTGCTCATGGCCTCCTGAGTGTAGTAAGAAGTGGGATTCAGTGTTCTTGTGGGAACCTGGATTGTGTGGGAGATTTAGAAGGAGCACAGGGTGAAATTGTGTTTGACTGCTGTGGCTAAGGGACTGAAGTAATGCGTTTGGCTCTCTGATATATATGCAGGCAAGAGAATAATAGTCTCTAAATTCCCTCTTTATTTCTACATGCTTTGTTTTTGAACTGGTAGAAATAAGTAGATGGGACTAAATACTGTTAATCTTAAGGAAATGTTGCTTTCTAACCAGTATCTAAAACAAATGAAGTCTGGAAGCCACCATGTTTTTAGGTATGGAATTTAGAAAATAATTTGTTAGTATTAACTCCTGTATCTTTGCTTTTTAAAAAGCCAGCATGCTGTTCTGGAAGGAACACTGGATTTGGAGTCAGGCAACAGTTCTGCTACTTGTTTTCTGGTTCCCTCAGGTTCATAATGTTTTTGTCCTTCAGTTTATCTCTACAATGTAGCTAATAGTCCTTCACTTATGTCTCACTGAGTCAAATAATAAATATGAAAATGTTTTTATAAACTGTGAAATGCTTTGCAGATGCAAGGTATTGTTGAACAACCTATGATTCCATCTCTAGCCTGGGAAGCCATAGCTGGTAGTTTAATTCACCATTTTAAGTGTTTCTGAAACGATGACAAATACATTACCCTCCCTCCTAACTGACCTTTTTTTCTGTTCCTCTAACATACGGAAGTTATTCACACCCTTTAGCTGTTCCCTATAGATCTCTGCCTCTCCACGTATAGCTTTGGGACCAGCATCATCAGCATTATCTGTGAACTTGTTAGGAATGCAGATTTTGTGCCCACTGCAGACCGGGTCAGCAGTCTGTTTTAACAACTCCTCCAGGTGATTTCGATGCACACCAAGTTTGAGAACCAGTGTTCTTGAGTGAAGGGCTCCTCACTTCAAATGTTGCTTCCTAAGAAAGGCTTTTTCTGACTACTACTTTTTTATTTTCCTTAACATTTTTTATTTTATTGATTTGAGAGAGAGAAGGAGAGAAACATCAGTTTGTTGTTCTACTTATTTATATCCATTCATTGGTTGCTTCTTATATGTGCCCTGACTGGGGATCGAACTGGAAACCTTGGCACTTTGTGACAATGCTCTAACCAACTGAGCTACCCGGACAAGGCCTTTTTTTAATAAGTAAGAGGAAGATATAGAGCTTTTAAATAAAAATTAGAATTTTGGGAAACTTAATCTGCTGCCATGAGCTTGACAGATTCTCAATATTTAAAGGGATTTTTGCCCTCGCTGGTTTGGCTCAGTGGGTAGAGGTTAGCCCTGGTACTGAAGGGTCCTGGGTTTGATTCCAGTTGAGGGCATGTACCGCGATTGCAGGCTAGATCCCCAGCCCTGGTCGAGATGGGTGCATGAGGCAACCAGTTAATTTGTCTGTCTCACATTGATGTTTCTCTCACTCTGTCTCTCCCCCCTCCCTTCCACTCTCTCTAAAAATATCAGTGGAAAAATAGCTTCAGGTGAGGATTACCAACAAAAATAATAAAGAGTGTGAATATTATAAAAAGGCATTTTTGATGAAATTGGTAGTGATATTAGCATTCTTTTTTTCTGGGATATTGTGCAATGAAATGTCAACATTTGTAAAATTGTTGTAGTGTAACCCCCATCTTACAAAGGATGCCTCAAAAAGTCGAATTATGGAGTCATTTATTGAAAGACGGCGGCACACGAGGGAGCATAAGCGCTCCAGACCTCGCAGCCCTGAACAGCTTGCCACAGCTGGCTTATATTGGCAGAATATCACAAAGGTATCGATTACATCTTTGGGCCTGGAATGAGGAACCTGTTTTGGGAAAAGCATTCTTTACAGAAGCAAAAATTGAGCAAGTTAGTTATCTAAAGTATTTACGAATCACTGAATCAACAGAAACACATTATCTGGGACCACCTGGGCAATTTAGAATAATTGTGCTGTCCAGATTCCGGGATCAATGAGTCAACAGGAATGCACTATCTGTAGCTACTGAGGCAATTTAGGGTCTGTTCTGATTCTGGGACCACTGAGTCAACCGAAACTCAGTTATCTGTAGCCTGGGTCCCAGAAGAATGTGCTTCGATGACCAGTGAGATCACAATCAATGGGATATTCAAACCATCATAACTTTTAAATGAGTACAGAACCCAAAACAGCAAGGTTAAAATATTAAACAGCAATTTTTACCCAAGTATGGTTGCTACCATACCTCAAAATCTACATAGTGAACTAATATTTTCCACAATTGACCAATGCATGATGTTACAAAATCACACATAGAAAAAGATTCAGAGTTTAAAATAGACCAATAGGTTTTAATATAAGAGTGTAGTAAAAGTGCATCAGTGTGGTTTGAAGTTCCACCTTGAGGCAGACATTTAAGAAATAAATGCTGTACACTTTTTATATTTTTTGTATTATATAAAAGAAGAGTAAGTAGCCACATATTTGAAAAGGCCAGGGCGCTCTTCCTTTTTTAAAATTTATTTCTTTAAAATACATTTTTATTGATTTCAGAGAGGGAGAGAGAGATAGAAACATCACGATGAGAGAATCATTGATTGGCTGCCTCCTGCACAATGCCACCGGAGATTGAGCCTGCAACTGGCCATGTGCCCTGAGTGGGAATCGAACTGTGACCTCCTGGTTCATAGGTCGACCCTTTCATCCACTGAGCCACAGAGACCAGGCCTCTCTCCCTTTTTTAAAAATACGTAGCTGTAAGAGGCCAGCTGTTCTTTATTTTATTTCATTTTATTTAAAAAATATTTTTATTGACTTCAGAGAGGAAGGGAGAGAGAGAAAAACATTAATGAGAAACATCAATGATGAGAGGGAATCATTGATTGGCTGCCTCCTGCACACCCCCTATTGGGGATTGAGCCCGCCACCTGGGCATGTGCCCTTGACTGGAATTGAACCCTGGACCCTTCAGTCCGCAGGCTGACACTGTGTCCACTGAACCAGACCCACTAGGGTGGCCAGGTGTTCTTCGTATTTTTTGAATAAAGTAACTCATCACAACAGATTCAGTGCAAAAGCATATGTTGTCATCTTCTTTTAGACCAGACATTAAAGAGATATTTAAAAATATAAAAAGCGTTACTGAATATGAAATTCTAGGTTGAAAATATTTTTTCCTCAGAACTTTGAGGGTATACCTTCCAGTTTCTTAAGAAATCAGTGTTGCCAGTGCTAGTCTGATTTGGCTCCTTTGTACCATCCCAGTTGAGGTTTGTTTTTATTTACCTCTTCCTGGAACCTTTTAATTATCTCTTTATCCTTATTCTGAAGGATTACTATTTGGTGATGTGCCTCTATTTATTGTTTTACCTTTCAATAGTTTTTAATAGTTCACTGTTTTCTATTAGTACACACACACACACACACACACACACACACACACCCCTCCCCCCTGGAACCGGTGCACTTTAGATGTTGGCACTCTTGGGTTTATACTCTCTCCTACCTTTTATGTTTTCCTTCTGTTTGCTTTCTTATTCAACTGACATTCTGAAAGCTCTTGACTTTATTTTCTTTTTAAATTTATTTTATTATTTTTTAAGATTTATTTTCTAAAGTTTTACATATGTCTCCTTTTTCCCGATTTTCCCCCCTTCTCTCCCCCCCCCCCCCCCCCCCCGCCAGGGCAAGCCCTCACCGCCCCATTGTCTGTGTCCATCGGTTATGCTAGTACTGCTAGTACGCATGCATACAAGTCCTTTGGTTGATCTCTACCCCCTGCCCCCTGCCATTTGTCTCTGGATATATTTCTGTTCATCAGTTTATGTTCATTATATCCCACATATGAGTGAGATCATGTGATATTTAACTTTCTCCAACTGGCTTATTTTGCTTAGCATAATGCTCTCCATTGACTTTATTTTCTAATCTTTTTTCTTTTTATGTTGATCTCTTTGTCCCTTTTGGTTTGAGGCTTCCTCAAGGGGTGGATAACCCTTGTACTCGTCCTACTTGAGTGAGACAAGAAAACTCTGATTGGATGTTTTATGTTTGTTAATTGTTGAACTTCCCTTTATTTTTTCAATGGTTTTATTGATCTTTTAGAGAGACGGGGAGGGAGAGGGAGAACTAGAGAGAAACATTAATTGGTTGCCTCCCACACGCACCAGAACGGGGATTGAACCCGCAGCCTGGGTATGTGCCTGACCCGGATCAAACCAATGACCTTTTGGTGCATTAGATGATGTTTAACCAACAAGAGTCACACTTGCCAGAGCTGTTGGACTTCACTTTAGATCAGGGGTTGGCAAACAGGAGCCCATGGGCCAAATCTAGCTTGCTGTCTCGATTTATGTGGCTCATGTGCTAAGAATGATTTTTATATTTTTAAATGGTTGAAAAACATCAAAAAAATATTTTGTGATGTGAAAATTACATGAAATTAAAATTTCCATTCATAAATAACATTTTGGAACACAGTTATGCCCATTTCTTTATGTATTATCTATGACTGCTCTCATGCTGCAATGGCAAAATGATTAGCTGTGACAAAGACCGTGTGGCACTCATGGCTTTGCACTGCTTTTGGTGCACTACAAACCGCACTGTTGTAGTAATAACTTAATAAGCATATATGTATGGCGATAGCATGACACTTACAAAAATACTTTAATTATCAATGCATACCTATCATTTGAAACAAGACGAGAAGAGAAAAATGGATTTCACATGTCGCACTTTTAAGGCACAGAGGAATGGAGTTACTTTCTTTTTGAATTAGTTGGCAAAGTGTTTATTATACACTTTTACTATAGCTCTGCTAAAAGAGTACAACATGTAGATAACACTAGAGTAAGTACTGGTCATAATACTCCCAACTCAAGGGAAGTAGTGGACAGAGAAGTTAGAAATTTTAAAATGGAATATCTCATCACAGCAGAATTTCTTAAAGGTGAAAAAATGAAATCAAGGTAAGTTTCTGAGTGGATTATTTGTTAGCCAGGCAAGAAAAAGCTCTTCACTGATGGTGAGTTAATTAAATCCTCCCAGTTAAGTAAAATGTCTCCCACAAAGAATTTTGCAATTCTTATTATAAATTTGTATTACAAAAGTCTTTAGATTATTATTATACTAGAGGCCTGGTGCACAAAATTTGTGCACAGGTGGGTCCCTAGGCCTGGCCGGCGATCAGGGCCGGCTGGGGCCTCCCTTCCCTAGCTGCTGACTGCCGGCCAGGCCTTCCTTCGTTCCGCGCCGCCCCCTGGTGGTCAGCACACATCATAGCGAGTGATCGGTCTCCCCATCGAATTCCTGAGGGAACACTTTGCGTATTAGGCTTTTATATATATATATATATATATATATATATATATATATATATATATATATATATATATATATATATATAGACTAGTGGCCTGGTGCACGAAATTCGTGCATGGGGTGGGGGTGTCCCTCAGCCTGGCCTGTACCCTCTCCAATCTGGGACCCTGGCTTCTAACCACTCTGCCTGCCAGCCTGCTCGCCCCCAACTGCCCCCCCCCCACGGGCCTTCTCACCCCCAACTGCCCCCCTTGCTGGCCTGATCGCCCCCAACTGCACCCCACTGCCAGCCTGCTCGCCCCCAACTGTGCCCTCTGCTGGCCTGCTTGCTCTCAACTGCCCCCCCCCCCACGCTGGCCTGCTCGCCCCCTACTGCTTCCCCTTCCGCCAGCCTGCTTGGCCCCAACTGACACCCCCCTGCTGGCCTGCTCACCCCCAACTGCCCCCCCTCCCCCCCGCTGGCCTGCTTGCCTCCAGCTGGCCCCCCCTGCCAGCCTGCTCGCTCCCAACTTCCCCCACCGCCGTCCTGATCACCCCCAACTGCCCTCCCCTCCTGGCCTGATTGCCTCTAACTGCCTCTGCCTCAGCCCTGCCACTATATGGCTTTGTCTGATCAATGTTTCACTCTCATATTGATAGTTCCCTCTCTCCCTCTATCTTCCTCTCTCAAAATCAATGAAAAATCTTTAAAAAAATTAATAATCAAAATGTTCATGGAAATATGGTTTAGAAGAGAAATTAGTCATGGTTGAAATCTGCTTTTGCTCTTATGTTGGTTTGAAGGTGATGATCCCCCTTTCTCACGTGCGTATTATGATTGATTTTTCTTTTAAGGTTTTGGCTGTAATTTAGGCTGTTTTTACATTCACATAGTTTTATTCTTTCCCTGTTTTCCATACCCAGTTTATATTTTATGGCTTCAAGGTCGGTTATCTGAATAACAGATGAAGAGAAAAGTATATGGACAAATTTACTTGAATCTTATGATCTTATGACTTTATGTTCCTTATCTGTAAAATAACATCAGCTCCAAGTTAAAAATTTTTCATGTTATTGCTTATAAAAAATATCTCAGGTAATATTATCCTTTTTTTTTTTGTTAATCCTCACCAGAGGATATTTTTTCATTGATTTTTTTTTTTTTTTTTAGAGGATGGAAGTGGTAGAGGGAGGGACAGAGGGACGGAGAGAAAAAGCTAGAGAGAGAGAGAGACAGACAGACAGACAGACAGACATTGATGTGAGAGATACATCGACTGGTTGCCTCATGCGCATGCCCCACCTGGGACCAGGGAACAAACCTGCAACCCAGGCACATGCCCTTGATGGAGATTTGAACTCACTACCCTTTTGTCAGGCTAATGCTCTAACCACTGAGCAATACAGGCTAGGGCTATCTATATTATTATTATTATTACTATTATTATTATTATTATTATTATTATTATTATTTTTAAACAATCGAGGCTATTAAGGCAGAGAGGTAAAATTTTACCTAAATGTGGCTTTTTTCATATGGAGAGAGTATCAGAGCCTCAGGTGGATGCTGTTTTTGGCAACATAATACAACATTACATTTTCTTAGTATTCTACAGACATGCCATAAGTGTATGTTTTTTTATTATTTTATTTTATTTTATTGATATTTTATAGAGAGGAAGGGAGAGGGATAGAGAGCTAGAAACATCGATGAGAGAGAAACATCGATCAGCTGCCTCCTGCACATCTCCCACTGGGGATGTGCCTGCAACCAAGGTACATGCCCTTGACCGGAATCGAACCTGGGACCCTTCAGTCCGCAGGCCGACACTATCCACTGAGCCAAACTGGTTTCGGCTGTTTTTTTATTCTTGAAATATATAAATATTATTAAATTGTATTACCCATTTTTTTATCCCATTTAAAAAGTGTACTAAAAAGTTTCATTATACTTTTATTTTTGTCATGTCTCCTTTCATTTTAATACTTAAAATTTTAATTATTTAGCTGTTGTTTTTGTTTCTAGATATCTGTTCCCTTTGAAATCTATTTTTTAAAATTATTGGAAAAATATTTTTATTGTTGATAGTCCCCCCATTGTCTTCACCACCTTATTGTGTGTGTTGATGGGCTATGCATATAAGTTACTTGGGTTCTCTTCATCCCCCACCCCCACATCAAGGTATGTCAGTCTGTTCCATGCCTCCATGCTTCAGGACTTATTTTGTTGGTCGATTCATTTTGTTCATTAGATTCCACAAATGAATGAGATCATGTGATATTTGTCTTTCCCAGATTGACTTGTTTCAGTTATCATGATAGTCTTCAGGTCCATCCATGTGCCAAAGGGTAAGAGATCCCTCTTTTTTACAGCTGCATAGTATTCCATGGTATCCTACAGCTTTTTTTATCCATTCATTCATTGATGGGCTCTTAGGCTGTTTCCAAATCTTAGCTGTTGAAAATAATGCTCCGTATGAACATAGGGGTGCATATATTATTTCTGATTGGTGTTTAGGGGTTTTTAGGATATGTTCTCAGAAGTGGGATTGCTGGGTCAAATGGAAATTCCATTTTTAATTTTTTGAGGAAACTCCATACTGTTTTCCATAGTGGCTGCACTAATATGCATTCCCACCAGCAGTGAACTAGTATTCCCTTTTCTCCACATCCTCGCCAGCACTTGTTTGCTGATTTTTTGATGATAGCCATTCTGACAGATGTGAGGTAATATCTTATTGTGATTTTAATTTGCATTTCTCTGATGATTAGTGACTTTTGAGTATTTTTTAATAGGTCTCTTGGCTATTTGTATGTCCTCTTTGGAGAAATGTCTATTCAGGTCTACCCATATTGGATATGAACCCCTTATTAGATGTATCATTGGCATATATGTTCTTCCATACAGTGGGTTCCCTTTTTATTTTGATGCTGGTTTCTTTTGCTGTGAAGAAGCTTTTTAGTTTGATGTAGTCCCACTTGTTTATTTTTTTCCTGTGTTTCCCTTGCCCGAGCAGATGTATTAGCAAAAATATTGCTATGAAATATGTCTGAGATTTTACTGCCTATGTTTTTGTGTATTGGCTTTTGATGTAAAGTGTACTTGTGATTTGCATTTGAAAAATGTTTGAAATCTGTTTCTTAAATCTGAGAACTCTTTTTCTGCTCAAGTCATAAATATTGGTACTGTAGGGTACTGTCCTTGATTCTGTTCCCCCTCACCTACATATATAAAAGCCTAAGCGACTGAACAATGGAATGACGAAACGACTGTTCGGCCAGTCGCTACAATGTGCACTGACCACCAGGGGGCAGACACTCAACACAGGAGCTGCCCCATGGTGGTCAGTGTGCTCCCACAGGCTGGCTGGCCCAGATTGGCCCCGATCGGGACTGGGCGAGATGGCCCTGATTGGCCGCGATCACTGGCCAGGCCAAGGGACCCCACTGGGCCTCTAGTTAACTATAACTGTGCTTCAGATTGAACTACTTATAATGCTGTGGTTCTCTCTGGAACTATGCTAAACACTATCTAAAACTTATTACATTCTGGCTAAGATTACTTTTCCCTTATTTTGAGTAATTGTGTAATTGTCCATGAATTACCAACACCATCATCATACAGTCATGAAGTCTTTTGGTTTTGCCTCTGATTTATCCTCTTTATATCTATCAATGACTGCCTTAGTTTAGTCTCTTATTTTGTGACTAATGAACCAGCCTTTTAACTAGAAAGATAGTTTAGCATAGGATTTAAGAGGAAGGGTATATTCAGACATCATGGTTTCAGATCTTGGCCCTTTTCTCAACTCCTGTTTACATTGCCATATGATCTTGAGACTGTTATTGAGCTCTGAACCTTAATTTCCTCACCTTTGAAATGGTGATAGTAATTGAACTTACTTTAAGAGCTGTTTGAGGACTCAATGAACTAATACATATAAATTTCTCAATAAGTACTGATGGGTCTTACAGTAAAACTTTGTATTAATGCAGATTTAAATATAATTTGATCATGATTATCTCCTCATTCTCAAATAGGCAGGTTAAAATTCTTACTGGAGTGAGGGCAGAAGTGCTCGGTAGAGCAAGCTTGGGTTGGGAAACATCAGAGAAGAGATGTGGGTGGCAGAGGTCCCAATGGTCTTCTGAGCCAATTTTTATGAATCGAGTGGGAAAAATGGCACCAACCAATAAGAGATTCCTGGAATTCCTTAGAACAACAGCTTCAGCCTGGTATCAAACTACAGTCTTAGTTTGTGTTAGTCTTAGTTTGGCTGGCTAAGAAAGCATATACAATCATTTTACTTTCCAACAACTGGACTCTATTTTATGCAGTTGAATTTTGGAGCCTCACTTATTTTGTTAAGGCAGAGTTTTACCTTATTTTTTATATTAATTAATTGATTATTTTTAATCCTCACCCAAGGACATGCTTAGAGAGAGGAAGTGAGAGAGAAAAACATCAGTGTGATTGGTTGCCTTCCATGTGTCCCAACCGGGGATTGAACCCACAACCCAGGTTGTACCCTGACCGGGAATCAAACTGGCAAACTTCCAGTGTATAGTTGTTGCTCAACCACTGAGCAACACCAGCTGGGTCAGGCTACCTTATTTTTAATTAACCTTTTATCTCAATTTCCTCTTCATATTGTAGTTAGAATGTTTTTTTTTTTTTTCAAGCTGAAGTTGAATTAGAATAGATTATTGTAGTTTGATATTTTAATTTTATGTATTTTCCACTTCCCAAATTAATATATATATTTACTTTTAGCTCATGCATATTATTGATGCCTTTGTTAATTATTTTTGAAATTTTGCTTCTAAATATTTTTTCACATTCTTAAATACTAGTGGCCTGGTGCACGAATTTGTGCACATTGAAAGGAAATTAATTAGAAGTATTTTAATATCGCTGTTTACCCTTTCTCTATAACAGAAGTATCAGGTCGGTCACTTAGCCTTTTACACGCTCCAGCAAGAGCTTTATATATATCGTACATGTACAAGTCAATGTTTACTTTTAAATCGACAGTGCGTGTCATATGTACTGGTCGGACGGATGTACCATTGGTCACTTAACCTTTTATATATATACTAGAGGCCTGGTGCACGAAATTTGTGCATGGGGCAGCGGGGGGTCCCCTCAGCCCAGCTTGCACCCTCTCCAATCTGGGATCCCTCTCACAATCCGGGACTGCTGGCTCCTAACTGCTCACCTGCCTGCCGGCCTGGTTGCTCCTAACTGCCCCCTCGCCACCGGCCTGGTTGCCCCCTACTGCCCCCCTGCTGGCCTGGTCACCCCTCACTGCCCCCCCCTGCCGGCCTGGTTGCCACCAACGTCCCCCCCCTGCTGGCCTGGTTGCCCCAAACTGCCACCTCTGCTGTCCTGGTTGCCCCCAACTGCCCCCCTGCCGGCCTGGTCACCCCCAACTGCCCCCCTTGCCGGCCTGGTCGCCCCACGCAGCCTGCTGTTCATTTGTTTGGTTGTCCCTCACTAAACCCCTGCTGGCCTTGTCGCCCCACGCAGCCTGCTGTTCAGTCATTACTGTGATGGAGTCCTGGACAGTTTGCATATTCCTCTGTTATTAGTATAGATAGATTAGGTTGAACTGTATAAAACTGCTGTATTTGCAGGTCAGAACTGGTCTACTTATTGGCAGATTTATGTGGTTCAACTTTTTTTTTTTTTTTTAATATATTTTATTGATTTTTTACAGAGAGGAAGAGAAAGGGATAGAGAGTTAGAAACATCGATGAGAGGGAAACATCGATCAGCCGCCTCCTGCACACCTCCTACTAGGGATGTGCCCGCAACCAACGTACATGCCCCTGACCGGAATCGAACCTGGGACCCTTCAGTCCACAGGCTGATGCTCTATCCACTGAGCCAAACCGGTTTCGGCTATGTGGTTCAACTTAATGCTTCATTAGTTATTACAACAATGAATAGTTCTGTTATATGTCTGAAAAGTTAATTTCCTTTTACACTTGAGTAATAGTTTTTTCAGGATATAGATTGCTAGGTTGGCTGTTATTTTTGCTAAAAGCTTTGAAGAGATTCCCTGCTATCTTTTGGCATTGCTTTTTTACTGATGAAGTAGTTCTGTTGTTAGTCTTGGTTGTCTTTTAGTATTAGCAGTTATGAAGAGTTTTTGCTCCATCTTTGGTTTGTTAGGTGTGGATTTATTTTTAATTATCCTGCTCAGGAATTGGGTTGCAATTTGAGAACTCATTTATTCAGTTTTTAAATTCTTGGTCATTATCTCTTTATAAAGCATCTCTGCCTCCTTTCCTTCATGAACTTCTAGAACTTCTGATTGACACGTGCTGGACTTTCTCTGCATGGTGTAAAGAGTAAAATTTATATACTAGTCTTGGAACCCTCTCTTGAAAGTAAGGATTGTGTCATTTATGCTATATCCTCAAATTTATGGCTGATATGTAGTAATCAGTTTGTTGTGTTGACTGTGGTGCTATATTTTAGTTGTTAACTTTAACATCTGTATGTTACCTCAGCAGGTTTATCTATTTTTATAGATGCTAGAGTGATAGCAGGTTAAGGGACAGGTGATCTTTCTTCCCACACTAACATGAATTCAAGTAGTTCTGAACTAAGTCAGAATTTATAAGATGGTAGATTGTATATTTCAGTTGCTGCTGTAACAAAATTGCCATAAACTTGGTGCCTTAATACAACACATTTTATTTTCTTTCTGGTCTGGAGGCTAAAAGTTTGAATTCAGTTTTACTGAGTGTCTTGCAGAGTCTGTGTCAGCAGCTCTGGCTCTTTCTGGTGGCTCTGAGGAAAGAGTCTTTTTCTTTGTGTTTTTAGGCCACTGTTGAAGTTACCTGTATTTCGTGACTTGTGGCTCCATCTCGAAAGCTTCCATTATCAGTTGCGTTTTCCTTTTTTGTAATCTAATCTTCCTCTGCCTCCCTCTTATAAGATCACTTATGATGGCATTTAGGGCCAGTCAAATAATCCAGGACAGCATTTCCATCTCAAGAGCCTTTATTTAATCACAGCTGCAAAGTCCCTTTGCTGTATAAGTGACACTGACAGGTTTTCCAAGGAGTAGGACCTGGATATCTTTTGAAAAACACATATTGTAATAAAGATGCACCTTTAAACTTTTTTGCATATTAATTATTGTTTTTCTCTTCCTAAATAGGATATCATTTTTTTCCAGTGGAATAATTCAGTGGATTATTTTACTCAGCTCTTAATGCTCATTCTTTGGTCTTGTCAGTGACATATTGAATGAGTAGTTTTCATATGGCAACATGCACAGTTTTCCTTATTTTTTTCTGAAAAGTATTTCTTAATGTTGTCGTTTTGTATTGTAGTTGGTGTGATACGGTGCCCAGTATGCCGCCAAGAATGCAGACAGATAGACCTTGTGGATAATTATTTTGTGAAAGATACATCTGAAGCTCCTAGCAGTTCTGATGAGAAATCAGAACAGGTATGCTTCTCAATTTTTCTTTATATTTCTATCTCGATATCAAAACGTAAATTACTAGAAAAGCATGTTTGGGTTGTTACATAAATTAGGCAAGTTCTGCTATAGTTACATCTTTCAAATTGAAAATAAAGGATATCTTTATTCTACACCCTCTCAGATCTGGCTCAATGAGACAAAAGATCATTACTGAAAAATTGAAATCTTTTATAGATTTTGTGTTCTGAGACTTTTCAGATATTTATCCACTGACTGTTTGATCTGGAAGGCGAGGATCTCATTAAAGATAAACGGATAATAAAATAATTTTATTCTGGGTACATAAATTAGTATATTTGGAAGCAAGTTAGACAGTTTTCACCTTTTTATTTTGTGGATCTATATTTTGTAAATCTAATGTAGCTTAGTATTTATTTCCTCTTTTAGGTATGTACTAGTTGTGAAGACAATGCAAGTGCAGTTGGCTTTTGTGTAGAATGTGGAGAGTGGCTATGTAAGACATGTATTGAAGCACATCAAAGAGTAAAATTCACTAAAGATCACTTGATCAGGAAGAAAGAAGATGTCTCAGGTAAGAGAGAAGCAATTTTATTGATTACTATTAATCTCCCTCTTTTTGCCCCTATAGCATTTCTGCATATTCTTTATAAGCTTTGGATACCAGTATCGATAAGAATTTAGAAAGTTAGACAAAAATTTTGTTTAGTTTAAAAATATATGTTTTATTTTGCTACAGAGTCTGTTGGAGCATCTGGTCAGCGCCCTGTTTTCTGCCCTGTACACAAACAAGAGCAGTTGAAACTTTTCTGTGAAACATGTGATAGACTGACATGTAGAGACTGTCAGCTATTGGAACACAAAGAACATAGGTACAGAAGTCATAATTGCTTATCAAGAAATATTATAAAAAGTTCTTTAAAAATTCTTATTTACTTTTCCTAAAGCAAATATGTATTCCATAATTTTGTTTGTTAGCATTTTAATTCTCAATTTTATATATTTCTTAAATCATTATTTTTGATAAGTTAATAGTTTTCACATTCATACCTAATAGTTTTATGATTTGTTAAAAATGCATTATAGGGTTTGGGTTTGTAAGAATGGAATTGTATTTGTTTGTTTGCTCTGCCTTGGTTGAGATATACTTTTTTTCAAATACTGTGTTATTTAGGCTATAAGCTGTCATCTAAAAAGGTAATATTCCCCTGGGTATGGATAAATGGTACCCATTTTAACATTAAAGCATAAATAAACTGATTTCATCTTGGATATTAATATTTGTAAGCATCTAAGTCAGTGGTTCTCAACCTTTCTAATGCCGCAACCCTTTAATACAGTTCCTCATGTTGTGGTGACCCCCAACCATAAAATTATTTTCACGACCTACAGGTTGAGAACCGCTAGCAGAGTCTTTCTCGTCATCATCTGTATGAAGTTAGGAAACAGTCCACAAGATCACCCTCACTTCTGACGCCAACTGCAGAGTTCAAAAAAACCCCAGTATAGGAGACAACAACATGCAGTTCAGCTCATTGATATGATTTGCTGTTACCTTCTTCAGTTAGAGTGGTGGCCTTCCAAACAGAATGTGCCTTCACCTTGGAACTGTCATCCCTAAATGAAGCAGTTCTCTGTTGGTTAATAGCTGTTTATTGAGCACCACCTGTGGGATCATAGGATTCAGCAGCTCCTCAGATGGTTCCAAAATCATACTTAAGGGAAAAGAGGCCAGGCACCTGCTCATAAAAGCCATAAATACGTCTTTGCATCCTCCTTGTTGCATGTTTCTGCACAAACAATTTCTGTGTATGCAGAACTCTTTTAGGCACTACCTTCCTTATTAAGTGCTCCTTCATCATCCAAGACATTATGGGAATTTCAGGTTTCAGGGTTATTTTATGTTCTTAAGTCATAGAGTCAGTCTCAAGTAATGCCTAATGGTCAGCCATAATTTTCTCTTACATGGCGTCTATTTTACCACAGCATCCAGGAATTTTCTTGACCAAAATCCCATTGGTTGCTGCTGCGTAGCACTCACTCATAGGCTTTATTTATTTATTTATTTATTTTTAATGGCATCTACTACTGCCTGCTGACCCTCCATGCCATGGCCATCAATGTCTCCTCTCTTCAACCTCTGAAGCCTCATCTGGATGAGGGGCCTTCCAGCAGATCAGTACCCATCTCACTGTGTCAAGCTGGGAGTGCTGGGTCCCCTGCATCAAACATATTGTGAGGCTCTTCTCCTTCCCCTCCTCCATCTGCCTCTGTCATGCTCTTGCCCAAATTCCTTTTGGGTACAGCTACCTAAGGGGCTTCTGATTTGAAGCATTCCCTAGACCAGCCTTGGGCAAACTATGGCCCGCGGGCCGGATCTGGCTTTTCTATCCGGTTCTCTTGCTCTCCCCTCCGCTCCTTTACTTTGAATTTATATTAGTTCACACAAACACTCCATCCATGCTTTTGTTCCGGCCCTCCGGTCCAGTTTAAGAACCCATTGTGGCCCTCGAGTCAAAAAGTTTGCCCACCCCTGCCCTAGACTATGTCCATAAACTCCTGCAGACCCATCTAGATGGATCCACCATGCCAGGACTCTCCAATTCCAAACCAAGAAGGGGAAGCAGAAACATGTGGCATGGCTTCTTCCACACACCCTTCTTCTCCTCTTTCCATGTCCTCCAGAGCCTGAATGAAGAGTTGGACTTTGCTTCCTTAACAGGAGAATTTAAGCCCTCCCCCTCCCCCTCTCCCTCTCCTCCTCCTCCTCCTCCTCCTTGCAGGTATCTCTCTTATTTTTATTTATTTTTTAAAATTAAATTTTTATTGTTCAAAGTATTACATGTCCCCCCTTTTCCGCCATTGACCCCTCTAGCCCACCCCCATCCCCATAAACTCCAGTCCGCACAATCTCTGCTGCTGATACTTCCAAAATCGTTCCGAGTGTGGATCATAGGGCCCCAAACACATCTGGAGATAGACCACTTTTTGCAATTCAGACATGGCCTGCCCCCATTCAAATATGAATGACCTTTGAGGTGGTTGTATCGATTAGTACTAGTAATATTACCAGGTGTGGTAATGTTCAAAATTCAAATATGCCAACCAAATATATGTTGGGCTTCTTGTTTAGTTCTAAAGGTGGTTGGCAAAAACTATATTTCTTTACCTGTGGAATGTCAAGGTTATTCTGCCTAGGTTATTCCTAAGAATTTCACCAGTTTGGGCGGGTACTTGGACCTTTGCTGGATTTATAACAGTCTTTGTTGGTCGTGTGTGTCTCCATTGCATTTAAGTCAGTCCTACCTTCATCCTTAGTTTCTGATATTATCATGATATCAGTACAGTATTATGCTCAGATCCTGCAAAAAGTCTAAATCCCTTCTAACCAAATTATACCAGTAAACTGGTGAATTGCAATAACCCTGTGGCAGTATAGTGAATGTAAATTGGGATCCTCGTGCAGGAAGGAAAATTGCTGTTGGCATATTTTTGAGATTGAGGCAGAGAAGAAAACATTTTCGGGACCAATCACTGAGTACCGTGTTCCTTTAGCCTGCTGATGTATTTTTGTGCTGTTGAAACCATATCAGGGACTGCTGATGCTATGGTGGCACTACTTTATTAAAGCTTTAATAGTCTGTTAGTCTTGATGAGCCATCCACTTCTTCACAGGCTGCACAAGGTTATTGTAACAGAGAATTCATTGGTGCCGGCACTTTAGCTTTTAATTTGTTATTAAAGTGGTAATCTCTTTTTGTCCACCAGGTGTATCCTATATTGTCTCAAGTTAACAACTTCTGTTGGCTCAGACATTTCTTTATGGTCTTGTAAGTTCTTAAAAAGGAAAGCAGCTTTAGAATTCTATGACATTTTGTACCTTAAAATGTTACATGGTTTCTAGTTAAACCATGGGGTTATCCCTCCTTACTCTAATAATTCTCCTCCCAGTAAATGAATAAAGAAAAGTATAGACTTATAAATATCAAGAAATCACCAATGGAGATTTCAGTTAGTTTTTAAAAAACAAGAATATTGAATATCTAGTGATTCTGATATTTGACCTAGTTGAGTTGAATGAACTACAACCCAAGGGTAAAGGAGATAGAAAGGAAGCCACTCTAGAGGTAATAGGTATCACAAAAGTTGGGCTTATTCTTTGAATAAATAAAATCAAAGGCTCTCAACTTGGGGATATTAGGTCTAAATGGAGGGTGGGGATGAGGAATTTGGCCAAATTGTAAAGATTAAGATTAAATCTGCACACTAAACTGGGACTTTCACTTCCCCCAACTTGCTTCCAGATGACCAGTAGTGACACTTTTCTATTTCACTATTTCTCTCTATTCCCCTTTCTGGAAATAGAGGCCTTTTAACTCTCTGGAGAAAGTGAATGATCAAAAGAAGCCTCTAAATGTTGACATTTGGGGTTCATTTCTAATTAAAAAGATTGCCTTACAGTGAAGTTCACGAGTTCATAAGTTCTGCTATCTCTCACGCATGATTCTAAACAGTTTTTTATTATTTTTAACTGGAGGCTCGGTGCACGAAATTTGTGCACGGCGGGGGGGGGGGGGCTGTCCCTCAGCCCAGTCTGCACCCTCTCCAATCTGGGACCCCTCGAGGGATGTCCGACTGCCAGTTTAGGCCCGATCCCACTGGACTGCTGGCTCCCAACTGCTCGCCTGCCTGTCTTCCTGATTGCCCCTAACCGCTTCTGCCTGCCAGCCTGATCAGCCCCTAACAACTCCCCTGCCAGCCTGATTGATGCCTAACTGCTCCCCTGCCAGCCTGTTTGCCCCTAACTGCCTTCCCCAGCAGGCCTGGTCACCCCTAACGGCCCTCCCCTGCAGGCCTGGTCACCCCTAACTGCCCTCCCATGTAGGCCTGGTACCCCCCAACTGCTTTCCCCTGCAGGCCTGGGTCCCCCCCAAGTGCTCTTCCCTGCAGACCTAGTCACCCCCAACTTCCCTCTGCTGGCCGGGTCACCCCTAACTGCCCTCCCCAGCAGGCTTGATCGCCCCCAACTGCCCTCCCTTGCAGGCCTGGTCCCTCCCAACTGCCCTCCCCTGCTGGCCTGATTGCCCACAACTGCCCTCCCTTGCAGGCCTGATTTCTCCCAACTGCCCTCCCCTGCTGGCCATCTTGTGGTGGCCATCTTGTGTCCACATGGGGGCAGGATCTTTGACCACATGGGCAGCCATCTTGTGTGTTGGAGTGATGGTCAATCTGCATATTACTCTTTTATTAGATAGGATAGAGGCCTGGTGCATGGGTGGGGGCCAGCTGGTTTGCCCTGAAGGGTGTCCCGGATCAGGGTGGGGTTCCCTTGGGGTGTGAGGCGACGTGGGCGAGGGGCCTGTGGTGGTTTGCAGGCCGGCCACGCCCCCGGCAACCCAAGCAGAGGCCCTGGGATCTGGGATTTATTTATCTTCTACAATTGAAACTTTGTAGCCTGGAGTGGAGCCAGCCATTTCTATTGGGATTTATGTATCTTCTATAATTGAAACTTGGTAGCCTTAAGCGGAGGCCAAAGCACGCCGGGCTGCAGAAGCTTGGCTTCCTCCATTGCCACAGACAACCCTAGCCTCCTGCTCTCTCCAGCTTCGTGGCTGCCGCCATTTCTGTTGGGCTTTATTTATCTTCTATAATTGAAACTTTGTAGCCTGGAGTGGAGGCCTGGGCCGGCAAGGGCAGGCGGAAAGCTTGGCTTCCTCCATTGCCAGGGAAACCCAAGCCTCCCTCCTGCTCTCTGTGGCTGCAGCCATCTTGGTTGGGTTCATTTGCATATCCCCTCCTGATTGGCTGGTGGTCGTGGCTTGTGGGTGTAGTGGAGTGGTGGTTAATTTGCATATTACTCTTTTATTAGATAGGATTATTTTGAAAATTAAATCCTCTCCCAAGGAGTGAGGATATTTTTCCTATTGATTTTTAGAGAGAGTGGAAGGGAGGGGAGAGAGGGGCGGGGGGAGAGAAGAGGGTGATGGAAAGGAGAGAGAGAAACATAGATGTGAGAGAGACACACCTACTGGTTGCCTCCCACACACTCCCCAAACGGGGGTAGAGGTTGAACCTGCAACCCATGTCCATGCCCTTGACCAGGAATTGAACCTGAGGCCCCCTGGTGCGCAGGCCAGCGTCTAATCACTGAACACAAGGCCAGGGCTCTAAGCAGTTTTTAAGTATATTTAAATAATGGATGGAAGGATCATCTCTCATTTGAAGAGAGCTAATGTCTTATGCCATACATTTTGAGATACGTTGAGAATTCTCAACTCCTGTCTTGTCTAGCATCAAATATAGAGACTGGAAAAGCTAAGTATTCTCTTTCTCAGCATTCCTGGCATTAGGGTAGCTCTGATCCACAGTTTATGGCCATAAAACATAAGTGGAATTCTGCTTTGTGGGTGATTTTCAGAAAGCTTTTGCCTTCCTGATGAAAGGGATAAATGTTGCAGGTATCAGCCTTTTTTAGCCTTTCCCTTCTTGAATTTGGTTGTGATGCCTGGAACTGGGACACCATTATATGCTTGTCTCTCTATAAAGCCAATTTCTCCACTAACACACTTAGATTCCATCTCATGTTATCTAGCCAAGGACATTGCTTCAGCAGTTTGTCCTTTTCTGCTGATGTCAGTTTTTTAGTCTTTAGTAGTTATTCCTATCAGTATTTCAATATTCTACTTTTTCTGTCTTTAAAAACAAAATACAAAACCTTTTCTTTAACCCACTTTTCCTGCCAACAGCTGTTCCCATGCCTCTTTGCAGCAAAACTTTTTTTTGAAATATATTTTTATTTATTTCAGAGAGGGAGAGAGAGATAGAAGCATCAATAACGTGAGAATCATTGATTGGCTGCCTCCTGCACGGCCATACAGGGGATCGAGCCTGCAACCTGGGCATGTGCCCTTGACCAGAATCAAACCTGGGACTCTTCAGCCTTCAAGCTGATGCTCTACCCACTGAGCCAAACCAGCCAGGGCTGTAGCAAAACTTTGAAAGTGTGCTTATATTTGGAGAGCCATTTCTACTGTCCCATTTTCCTCTTAAATGTATACACACTTGACTGTCAGTATTCTACCAACATTTTTTTTTTCAAGGTCACCAATACCATTGCTTTACTAAATTTGGAGGTCATTTCTTGGTAATCATCTTAATATCATATATATCAGCAACATTTGACATGGATGATAATTCCCTTAAAACATTTTACTTACTTGGCTACTAGGAGACCACATTTTTGTAGTTTTCCTTGTACTACACTGATTACTTCTTCTCAGTCTCATTTGCTTACCTTCCTGGATCTCCTAATGTTAGATATGCCAGGTCTTACTCCATTATTTACAGCTACATCATGTAGTCTTAAATAACATTCATATGCTGATGATGTCCACGTTTATATATTTCTCAGTATTCTGTACTTTCAGATTTATTCTACAGACTGTAACAACTCGACTTGAGTGTCTGCTTTATCAAATATATTTAAAATTGAACTGGTCATCTTCTCCAAAACTTATTTCACTGGCAGACTTGCCCCATCTCCATTTGTGGCCAGTGCATTTTTCTCTCTCTCCTGTTGTATAGGTCAGATATCTTGGCACTATCCTTGACTCCACTGTGTTTTCATACCCAAATCCAAACTTTGAAAATACTTGATCTGGGGCTCAAGCCTGCAACCTGGGCATGTGTCCTGACTGGGAATCGAACTGTGACCTCCTGGTTCATAGACCTGTGTTCAACCACCTAGCCATGTGGGCCAGACTGGTCCCACCTTTTATTCACAGAGTAATAATCAATATGGTTAGGTTTAAGTTTGCCATTTACTTTTTGTATTTTTTCTCTCTTGCACTTCGTTGTGTTTTTTTTTTAAAAAAAGATGTTTTTATTGATTTCAGAGAGGAAGGAAGAGAGAGGTAGAAACATCAGTGATGAGAAAGAATCATAAATCAGCTGCCTCCTGCATGCCCCCCACTTGGGACTGAGCCTGCAACCCGGGCATGTGCCCTTGACCTCCTGGTTCATAGGTTGATGCTCAACCACTGAGCCACGCTGTCAGGGCTATGTTGTTTCTTTCCTGCTATCTTTTTTTTTTTTTACTGCCCCGCCCTCAAAGATGGCAGCGCCCACAGCCACACCTGCTATCTTTTAAGTTAAAACTTTTTTTGGTATTTCATTTTATATCCACTTTTGGCTTTTTAAGTTATACCTCTTAATTATTTTTTGTGATTGTGTTAGGGCTAATGATATGCAGCTTTAACTTACAGTCTACTTAAAATGTTGTACTACTTCACAAATATAGTAACCTTATGAAACAATATAGGTTATCAAATCCTTGTCCTTTGTACTAATGCCATATCAGTTAGTCATACATGCGTTATAAACCTTAACCATATAGTACTTTAAAAAAAAAAAAAGCTATCTTTGAAGGAAATTATGAGAAGGGAAAACAAAAGCCCAGGCTTTTATATTTACCCATTTATTCCTCCCTGTATATGAGTTACCATCTCTTATTATGCTCCTTTGTACTGAAGTATATCCTTCAGCATTTCTTGTTTTGCAGGTCTGCTGGGAATGAATACTTTCTGTTTCTGTTCCCTGGAATATCCTCAGTTTAGGAGGATGTTTGCACTAGTTATAGAGTTCTGGGTTGACCTTTTTTTCTTTCAACATTTAAAAGCTGTCATTACTTTTTATTCTGGCCTCTTTTTGTTTTTAATGATATCTCTGGCTGCTTTTAAGATTTTCTCTTTTTCTTTGGTCTTTACCATTTGACTATGATGTTTTTAGGTATGCATTCCATTCTGTAGATTGTGTGTGTGGTTCTCAGAGCTTCTTGTATCTGTAAGTTTATGGCTTTTATCAAATTAGGGAAGTTGACCATTATTCAAAAAATTTCGCCCCACATTCTTACTGTCTTGTGGGACTGCAAGCACACATATGTTAAACTATTTGATTTTGTCACACAGTTCTCTGAGGCTTTGTTCATTTTCCTTCAATCTGTTCTCTCTTCTTCAGACTTTAAAACTTTTTATTTGTGTTCATTTTCACTAAACCTTTCTTCAGCCAACACCCATTTGCTGCCACACCCATCCAGTGAATTATTTCAATTATTGTACTTTTTTGGAATTTCCATTTCTTTTTTTTTAATAGTTTCCATTTTTTTTCTGCTGAGCTTTCCCATCAGTTTACTTGTTAAGAACCTGTTTTCATTTAAATTTTGAAAAAAATGTATGATAGCCCATTTAAAATCTTAGCTTAATAGAACATCTGGACTATCTTGTGTCATTTTTTTTTTTTTTGAGTATATTTTCCTTTGAGTCATAATTTCCTATTTCTTTGAATGCCTAGTGAGTTTTTATTGAGATTTGGATATTGTGGGTAATATATTATTGAAACTTTGGGTTCTCTTTCTCTGCAGACTCTTTAATTATTGTTCTAGGGGGCAGTTAAATTACTGGTTGATTGATTACCTTTGTTTTTTGTAAGCTTGTTTTTACACTTACTTAGGGATGGTCTGTGGAAAGCCCAAGGTATTTCCCAAGCCTGTAACGTGGTTGGACTTAACTTCTAAACTGTGTTTCTTGAAAGATCAAATGAAGGTTTGGTTTTAGGCTTTGTTAGGACAAGATAGGCCTAGGGTAGAAGTTTTTCCAACTATAGTTATTTTCCTTTAAGGTGTGGCCTTTCTGGTTTCTTAGGTAGATGCCTGGGAGGTGAACAAAGTCCCTTCCCCCACTGGCTCAGCTGGAATTCTGTCTGCCAGAACTGCTTGACCTCTAGTTTTTTTCTTCCATAGTCAACTTTATAGCAGCCGCAAGACCTTTTTCTGTGCACGTGAAGCACAGACATTGCACATGGGTTTGTGAGGGATTCACTTACTCCTCACCCTCTCTCTGCACAGCTCCTTCTATTCCAGGACCCTATTCCATGGATTCCAGGTGCTTAGTCGTTCCAGCCCTGATTTCTGCCTCCTCAGCTCAAAGAAACTTTTGTACTCTGCTTGGCCTCTAGCTCTCTGTGCCAGTTATCATGAAATTGTCTACAGACAGAGAGGCAGGGTGATTGTGATTCTCTCCAAAGGACTGTAGAATTTCTCTGAAAAATGAGTTTGGCAAAGGTTTTCTAATGACGGAATACAGTTGCCTTATATATTTTTGTCTTGTTTTATAGTTTTTGGTAGCAGGGCTAGTGTGGTACCCATTAATCTGTCATGGCTGCGAGTGAAAGTTTCCTTTGCTCCACCTTAATATTTTTTTACCCCCATTGCAGTTTTGTGTATATAGTTAGAGAAGGGTATTTGTGGATTATTTTTGAGCATTAATATGGTTTAAGAGAGAGTGGTTGCTTAAAACCTGATGTCAGGCATTTTTATTAAAGAGTAAGATGGTTTATAATGGTGTTGAAAATATTTTCCTAAAGAAATAGCTTCTTGGAATTTGGCCTTTAAATTAAAAATTGGATGGATTGATGAATATCTGTAAATAAGCTTTAAAGTAGGTATTTGTGCCCTGACTGGTTTTGCTCAGTGGATAGAGCGTCAGCCTGCGGACTGAGAGGTCCCGGGTTCGATTCCGGTCAAGGGCATGTACCTTGGTTGCGGGCATATCCCCAGTAGGGGGTGTGCAGGAGGCAGCTGGTCGATGTTTCTCTCTCATTGATTTTTCTAACTCTATCCCTCTCCCTTCCTCTCTTTAAAAAAAGTCAATAAAATACATTTAAAAAAAAATAAAGTAGGTATTTGCAATCTTAGATATATAAGTACCTCGAGAGCTTTAAAATAATACTGATGCCTTAGTGCTACTCCAGACTGGTTAATAAGAATCTTATATTACATTTTGGACATCCGAATCTTTAAAAGTATTTTAAGAATACTGGTAAACCATCCTAGATGGTTTTAGTTTCTCAGTGAAAGTGGAGAACAACTGCCTTAAGAAGAACCTTTGCCAAACTGATTTTTGTTTTTTCTGTAAATTCTTCTAAAGTTAAAAAAGCTTTTCAGATGAGGTCCAAATAGCTGGTAGAAATGACATAAATTCATATCTGCTCTTAGTCCTCTCAGGGAGCTAGGTTTAGAGCTATGACGACAAATCAAGGTTTTCTGTCTACGCATGTTGTTTTCATAAGGTACGTTTGTCATCAGAGAGAAAACAGCTTGTTTATTAAACTTTTGCTAATATTTGGATTTAAAAAAAAAGTCATCCTGAATCAGAACTCTAATGTAAGAGCACTTGAACAGTTTTTAAGTTATTTTTTTAATCTTCCAATGGCTTTTCAGGGTTGGGTCAGATGGGGAGGTATTGGTAATTAAAAGTTGCTATTGACGTAATGTATGTGTGGCCAGCATATAATGCTGATCATTTAAGTAAGCATTCAAGATGTACCTGTGCAGCAGTTCCTCGTTTCCAAAATCTTAATCATTTCCTGTTTTAAATGTAGTTTTTGTTTTGGCTTTAAGGTACCAGTTTTTGGAAGAAGCTTTTCAAAACCAGAAAGGTGCAATTGAGAATCTACTAGCTAAGCTTCTTGAGAAGAAGAATTACGTTCATTTTGCAGCTACTCAGGTGCAGAATAGGTAAGTGTGTTGCCTTAAAACTATAATTTCACTTAAAGGATTATTAAATACAGTGGGTTCAGTTTAAATTTTTAAAAATATATATTAATAGTAAGCATATTAAAAATACTAGTTTTTGGGAGGGGTAAATGGTATAAGTTTGAGTTTGGAGTGTAATATTTGTTAATTCAGTAAAATTTAATTGACCAAATTTTTGAATAGTCTTTTAGGATACATCTTTGACTGTTTTGTAATTAATAAGAATCTAGTCTTTGTAAACCTTAGTTAAATGTGAAAAATGCAATTAATATAAATTAAAAAAAAATAATCCTCACTTGAGGATATGTTTTTATTGATCTTGAGAGAGAGAGAGAGAAACATCGATGTGAGAGAGAACCATTAATTGGTTGCCTTCTGTACGCTCCCCGACTGGGTATAGAACCCATACCTAGGTATGTGCTCTGACTGGGAATCAAACCTGCAACCTTGTGGTGTATGGGACAGCGCTCCAAACAACTGAACCACCTGGCCAGGGCTGAATTATAAAATTTAACTAGAGACTCTGGAAGACACAGGAGAGAGAATATGAAGAGGGTGGACAAATTTATTTTCTCATCTGTAAAACAAGCATTAAAAACAGTACTTCTCAAAGTATTACAAGATGAATATATAGCACATAGTAAACTCTCAAATTTCTATTGTTGCCATTATTTTTATCAATTACACCGTTAGTATTTTAAAAATTTGATTTTGGTTCATTTCTAAATAAACCAACTTTATTGATAAGGCAAATATGAGTAAGTTTCATAAGTGAATAGATTAATAAAATGAGGGCCCTTCATGTAGGAAGACTAACACTTGGAGCTGGCATAATTAAAACTTGTATATTCCTGGATTTATGAATAGAGTTGATAGGTGCTGATTATTCAGATTCACAAATACTAGGACTTTTAGGTACTCTTGGAATATTAAAATTCATTTATGATTATTTAAGATGGCACCTAGTAGATACTAAAAAATATTAAATACATGAATGAATGAATGAATGAATGGTACATTATATGTTAGAAAATACTAAATTATTTACTGGACAGTAAGGTGGTAGAATTTTCATCTTAAGAAGTTGCACATATATGTAAATAGACACACTAATCATGGATGGTTAGTTCTTACGGATATGTCAGGGTGTTTTGGGTATGTTGATATATTGTGGGTGATATTGGAGATGATAACTGTCTTATAAATTACAGATGGGCGTTCTTTTCAGAGAAAGGATGAGTTGATTCACATAGCAGTCTCATATTTTTGTCTATATGTTTTATACATATTTTGTATATATGTTTCTAAATTTATGTAGAGAAGTAGAGCAATAAGTTTATGTTTTGTAAGATTGCAAAGGGTTGGGGAGATTGATGATTTTATCTTCAGAAAACTTTAAAAAAAGTTATTAATGATGCTTCTCCTCTTAGACATATTTTTTGGTGAACTTTCTCCATTTTTCAATGTACATTCATATTTTTCTTCCTTCACAATTGAACATATAGTAGACATGCTTAAATCCAATGTGATTCTGACTCTGGGTAAATGCTCTCTGCTTTCAGCATGCTTAATGATTTCAATCTTTGGCCAAAATCATTTTAAGTTTGAGTCCCATATGTCTTATCATTAGTAATCAGTGCTCTCATTTAAAAAAATGACTTTAAGGACAGAATTGAATAAAATTTTTAAGTAAGTGCCCAAACAAGCACTGATTCACAGACAGAGGAGAGAAAACTATGTTGTTATGATTAAGTGTATTGAAGTCCTCAGATTTGAATTTGGCAAATAAAGGTCAATTTATGGGTTGAAAGTGTGGGTTATAGTTTGTACAGAAGTAGAGTGAATAAAAGGTGAAGGCTTCCTTCTTATGATTGTTAACATTTTATTTATTCATATTGGTGGGATTTTCCCCTATTTATTTTATAAATAAAATATGCAACCAAAACTTTTCTAATAAAATATGCAATCAAAACTTTTTTCAAAAGTTTTCTAACCAAAACTTTTCTAACAGTGGGAGCTTATACCTATTTCTAGAACATCTAACAGCTATTTTAAAAGAATGGATTGAAAATGTTTGATGCCTTTAACTGTATACAATAAACCATTTTGAGAAGATTTATGAAAGGGCATATTAGAACCCATATTTGAAATGGTTAAGTTATAAATGAAAATTAATGCTTCTAAACTTAATTTCTATTATTTGAAAAGATAATTATTGGTTGCAACATTGTTTTTTTGCACATTGTTCTTCAAAAGCATTAAGATTAAATAGAACCAGTGTGCCAGATTTGATACCAGCAATCATTGATGTCATATATTTGTATATAATGTTCATGTCATGGGATCTAAAGGAGATTACCAACTAGATCAATAAACTGGCCTTTATGAATTTAATTTAAAATGACTGAATATTTAATCCATTTTTTCTTTATATACATAACTTGCTTGGACCAAAATGAGTGATCAGGTCTGCTGAAACATAAGTTTCATTTTGACAAAGGTTTAATTTTAATTGCTTGGTTAAGTGCCCAGTTGAATTTCTGTAAGTTGATGATTTAGAGATAAATTGATAACCTAATGATGCATTTCTCTTATTCAGGATAAAAGAAGTAAATGAGACTAACAAACGAGTAGAACAGGAAATAAAAGTGGCCATTTTCACCCTTATCAATGAAATTAATAAGAAAGGAAAATCTCTCTTACAGCAGCTAGAGGTACGGTTCAAAGCCAAAATCAAACAAAAACTGCTTCTGTTGATCTTTAGCTGTTTTTTAATGTTTATCGAAAAGTCTTTTAGATTGGTTCGGGGGATACGGAAGTAAACTAAAAAAAATTTTTTTTAAATGTTCTATTGGAAAATAGACGTTTTTTTGAGGTAGTTACTTTGCACCACAATTTAATACCACTGATTTTAGCTGTATAAATTAGTATTGTCCTCTTAGGAATGAAAGAATTATTACTAAAATGTGATGTAACTGAAGACAAAGCTAACCTATCACATTGTGTGACCTTCCCTCCCTCCCCCTCCTCCCAGATTCTCAATTTAACTTTTACATACATATGAATGTATATTGGGAGTTTGCTTGAGTCATTTGCATGTTTCACTTAATTTAAAAAATTTTCCATAGTTTTGCAAAAAGTGCTGCTCATTTTGAAATTTGTAAACTTTATAAAATAGATTTTTACTGATTTTTTTTTTTTTTTTAAAGAGAGAAAGTGTGGGAGAGGGATAGAGAGAGAGAAACATCAATGGCCGCCTCCTGCACACCCCCACTGGGGACTGAGCACACAACCAGGCATGTTCCCTGACTGGGAATCCAGCCAGTGACCTCTTGGTTTATGGGTGGATGATCAACCACTGAGCCACACTGGCTGGGCGAAATTTGTGAACTTTAAACTTACTGATAGTTTTGTTATATTAGGTCTTTGTTTTACATATTTGAGATTAATATGTAGATGTAAATTTCTACATGCGAATCCAATCAATTTGTGAAACCCAAACTAAGCTTTAATCAAAGATTCATCATCTCTACTGACTATAGTTGATTGGTTCTCAAAATTTTGTGCTCTTAAGTAGGCTTACATGATAATGGGGTTATATTTTCTGCACTGTTGAACAGATATTTTTTTTCTAATGATTTTCAGAGAGAGTGGAAGGGAGGGGGGGAGAGAGAGAGCGAACATTGATGTGAGAGACACATTGATTGGTTGTCTCCAGCACATGCCCCTACTGGGGGGCAGAGATTGAACCTGCAACCTAGGTATGTGCCTTGATTAGGAATCGAACCTGCAATCCTTTGGTCTGTGGGCCGATGCTCTAACCGCTGACCCACACCAGCCAGTGCCTACATGAGTATTTTTTGATTACTTTATTACTAGTAACCTCATTACTATTAACTTCATTACTATTAACCTCAAATTTTCCATAGTAGATTTTTTTCTGTTCTATTTCCTCATAGAGCACTTAGAAATATTAGACATATAATTACATATAAATGAAAGAAATTGTCAGTGTAGTGTTATTTCTGAATTTCATTTTTCCATTGAGGCACATTGTGAGATTAAAAGTTCTCTAACATATATTGTTAGAGTTGATGGTCTCTTTCCTATTACACATCCAGCCAGTTGCATTTAACCCTGATAGATTTTTGTTTTCAAAAGGACCATGGGAACAGAGCGAGCAGTGGGCATGTAATGATTTTTTCATATTTTTTAATTTACTGTAAATACATTTTAATGAAAGGTCTAAAATAATGTCTTTAAACCATTTCAAGAACTTTAGAATTAAAAGATGCCTCTTAATGCTAGAATATACATAGATACCTAATATTAAATCTGATACATACTCCTAATGTGCTGATAATTTAAACAATAGATGTTTTCTAGTGTAGTATGTTTTTAAACTTATAAAATGGACTTTTTCCTAAGTTTTATTAGAGGGAAGATTTCCAGGGAAGTTGTCAAACTTCTGTCAGTCAAATACTGTTATTCATTGATTTTACATTATAAAATGGGCAGCTTGTTTCCTTAGAGAAAAAATGGTCTAATAAATCAAGTTGAGTCATTTTTGTAAAAAAAAAAGAACAAGTAGATAGGTTGTTTGGTGTGCTGAATGTCAAAGGACATAGGACATTACCTATCCTTTCTGGAACTTTTACTTCCCAAAAAGCAGTTAATTTTTTTCCTTTGCAGCATTTTTTCCAAATTAGTCTTTTCTTCAACCCTCACTCACTTGTTCTTTATGAACTAATCTCTACTCTTAGAGCTGTGGAATTCATCTTTCTCATTTTGTCTGAGTATTTAAGAGAAGAGATTTGAACATCAGCTTCATGCCACACCAGTAGGTGGCACTGGTAACAGAAAGTTTTTTTCGGCCTGAAAAGTGTAGTGAGTTAAGATTATATAACATTATTTCTAAAAGTCAACTCATGATGCTATAGACTCCATATAATGTATTAGCACAGTGATTTTCAACCTTTTTCATCTTATGGCACACATAAACTAATAACTAAATTCTTCGGCACATAAAAAAATATATTTTTTGCTGATCTCCCCCCCCCCCCCACAAAAGTATAATTTTGATTCATTCACATTGGATGGCTGTTGTTGTGTTGGCTGTTGTCGTTTTTTACTTGACATTCTAAGGGAAAAGAGGTCAGGTATTGCATGTTCTAAAAATTCCTGTGGCATACCAGTGTGCTTGCTGTGGCACACGGCTGAAAAATCCCTGGGTTAGCCTGATAGAAAGACAGTATAACAAAGACATTTCATTTTTTGAAGGAAAAAAGAGATAAAAGTAACAATTTCTCTAGAGAACTAAGTTTTAGTCCCACTTTTGTAAATAACTTTTCTTTTGATCTTAGGCTCATTAAATAACGAGGAGTTTGTTAACTTTTCCATGTTAAAATATATATATACACTAGTAGGTATTTTGCTCAATTTCTTTTATTTTTTTTATTTTTAATTTTTATTGATTTCAGAGAGGAAGGAAGAGGGAGAGAGAGAGAAACGGCAGTGATGTGAGAGAATCATTGATCAGCTACCTCCTGCACGTCCCCTACTGGGGATCGAGCCCGCAACTGGGCATGTGCCCTGACCAGGAATCTAACCATGACCTCCTGGTTCATAGGTCGACACTCAACCACTGAGCCACGCCGGCCAGGCAGTACTGTGTTCATTTTCAATAGAAATAATGACCTGATTTTTTTCATATAGAATTCTTGGGTGAACCTCTTGTTCTGTTTCAGACTGTTACAAAAGAAAGACAGATGAAGTTAATACAGCAACAGAATGACATCACAGGCCTCTCGCGGCAGGTGAAGCATGTTATGAACTTTACAAACTGGGCAATTGCGAGTGGCAGCAGCACAGCCCTACTGTACAGCAAGCGACTGGTGAGACATACTGTCTTTATTTTTCTTTAGGTTGACTTTATTGTGCATTCAGGAACTGCACCTGTTTAAGTGTAGATTTTGAATTTTGGCACATGTATTCACCACCACAGTAAGATACAGAAAATCAACATCACCCACTCAAGTGTCCGTGTTCCCCTCTACCCCAGGCCCTAGGCAGCTGTTAGTCTGATTTTTGTCTTTTCTAGAATTCCATGTAAGTGGAATCAGACAGTATTCTGTTTTGAAGATACCTAGTATTGTATGCAGTTTATCATCAGAAATGGCAGAAATGCAAGCATGTGCATTTGATTGGTAATATGGGTAGTCTCTGACACACGGATGTTGTTCCATCTGAGACTGACACTGTGGGGCTACGTGAGCTTTTATGTCTTTATCTCATGTTTTTCTAAGAGATGTTTAGTTTTAAGACTAATGTGAATTTTTCCCCTTTAAGATTACTTTTCAGTTGCGCCATATTTTGAAAGCTCGTTGTGATCCCGTCCCTGCTGCTAATGGAGCAATACGTTTTCATTGTGATCCCACCTTCTGGGCAAAGAATGTAGTCAATTTAGGTAAGAAATAATTAGTTTTATGAATATAACTTGGAACACTGAATTAGGAGAAAGTATCTAAAGCAAATTTTATATACTGAAAATTTTTTAACTTCACTCTTGGAAAATACGTTTTTCATTGGAAACTCAAACTATATGTTCATTATGTCTTTAAGAATGTTGAGAGTCTCCTGTATAGTTTTTAAAAATGTGTACCGTTTTTAACATTTCCTCACATCTGTTAAATTGACATTTGACTCTTTCATTGAAGCTTAGCAAACGGGTCTTTATTCTCTGGAAGAATTTCTTAGATGCTTAGTTGTTTGTATATTAATTGAACTAAATTGTCCTCTAGAGGAGGATGTCCAGGATGCTGATGTGTCTGAAAGTTGTATCCTGAGGAATGTTTGAAAGATAAGAGTAGCTCTTTTCACATGGAAGAGAAATGGACTTTGCTTTTGTTACTTCACAGTGTGGACCTAAGGACCATAGGTGGAAGTTACAGAGCGACAGACCAGTAGCTCAGTTTAAAACAAGGCAAAACCCCCAAAACTTTCCCACAATCAGAACTGTGTATAGAAGCTGTCACAGCAGAAGTGGACAGCCAGCCTTCTATGAAAAAGTAGTGTTTGTGTATATTCAGATTTGGCTAAAGCCTTAGATCAGGCATCAGCAAACTGTTTTTGTGTGGCATGGTAGCTAAATTTGTTTTTTACATTTTAAAGGGTTGTAAAAGCAAATAAAAAACAAAGGACATGCCCTAGTTGGTTTGGCTCAGTGGCTAGGGCGTCAGCCTGCGGACTAAATGGTCCCAGGTTTGATTCCGGTCAAGGGCACATGCCCAGGTTGCGGGCTCGACCCCCAGTGGGGAGCATGCAGGAGGCAGCCAATCAATGATTCTCTCGCATCATTGATGTTTCTATCTCTCTCTCCCTCTCCCTTTCTCTCTGAAATTAATAAAAATATATACTAAAAAAAAAAACACACACAAAAAAAACAAAGGACATATGACAGTTCTTATGAAGCCTAAAATATCTGGCTCGTTATAGGAAAGGTTTGCCAACTCTACCTTAGATCAAACCTTCCTAAAATTTGCCTGCTGTTTTTAGAAAGCAATGGGCTCTGATTTGAATGGGGGAAGGGAGAGAACAAGAGAGGTACAGGGATATTGATATGAGAAATCAGGAAAATTGTCATTTCTAAGGACATAAGTGGTTTGAAACATTCAGAATTTCCACAGAAGACAGTTTTATAGTAATGCAATACTCTGCCCTGCATATTTTGGCAATTCAAAAGCAGGTGGATCAGCAATAGTAATCTTGAGTATCCTTGAATCTTGTCAGAGGAGAATTGATTTAGACCAGCGGTCACTAACCTTTCGGACCTCACCGACCACCAGTGGTCTGCAGACCACCAATTGGTGACCACTGCTCCAAAGGTTTCCTTAAACCAGTGGTTGCCAACCTTTCGGACCTCACGGACCACTAGTGGTCTGTGGACCACCGGTTGGCGACCGCTGATTTAGACTGACTAGATGGGCTTCCTCTAATAACATCTCTTTCAACTCTTAAATTTTCTGTAAATCTACGTAAATAAAGCATAAGGGCAGGTAATATATCTGAGCAATCAAAAGCCTATTATTTGGCTTTGGACTATATTGGGTTTCTGATCTTTATCATCTTTAAACCTAGCTCCCATCCCTGCTATACTCTTGGGAGCTTTGAGTGCTGAGGGTTGTCTGAGGAAAGGAAAAGTATTGATTAATCCACAAAGTAGATGATTTATTTGATTATATGCAAATTATTCTCATTTTTTAAATTCTTCAGGTAATCTAGTAATAGAGAGTAAACCAGCTCCTGGGTATACTCCTAATGTTGTAGTTGGGCAAGTTCCTCCAGGGACAAACCACATTAGTAAAACTCCTGGACAGATTAACTTAGCACAACTTCGCCTCCAACACATGCAACAACAAGTGTATGCACAGAAGCATCAGCAGTTGCAACAGATGAGGATACAGCAACCACCTGCTCCTGTATCAACAACAACAACAACAACACAACAGCACCCACGACAAGCAGCCCCTCAGATGTTACAACAACAGGTGAGCATTGTATCACTACATTATTGGTACAGATTGTGAAGACCTCAGGGCTACACTCTGTCCTCTATAAATGAGTTACACATTTCAACATGACTAGCATGGAGAAAACTGGAAGGTCAGAGTTTAAATATTTGTTCTGGGGATCGCAGGGATGTTGGGAAGTATGAGGAAGGGCAGTAAATAAATACTTACCATGGGAAGCAGAATTAACTCACTAGTACACAAGTTTTTATTCCTCCAAACCAGATCATTTTGTTTTACACATGTGATTTTGGGCCAAAGAGCCAGATTACTTTTGCCCAATACTGATATATTCTTTTTTAAAAAAATATATTTTTATTGATTTCAGAGAAGAAGGGAGAGGGAGAGAGAGTTAGAAACATCAGTGATGAGAGAGAATCATTGATTGGCTGCCTCCTGCACGCCCCACACTGGTGATTGAGCCCACAACCTGGGCATGTGCCCTGCCCGGTAATCGAACTGTGACTTCCTGATTCATAGTTCCACGCTCAACCACTGAGCCACGCTAACTGGGCCTGATACATTCTTTAGGCATTTGTTCAGATCATTCCCATCCCTGTACCTCTCTTGCTCTCCCCTCCCCCATCCAAATCAGAGCTGTTAATCCAGGGTTGGTTAAGTTAATGCTTTAAACACACACATATACTGAGAGAAGGGGCTTGGAGCTAGAGATGAGGAGAATGACTTACACTTTTTACTTTATGTCCTTCTGTATCCTGACTGAAGTCTTTTTATATAACATTTAATGATTGAAAATAAATCTATAAAAATATAATTATATAAATGCACTTTCTACCCTTTGTAGCCTCCAAGATTGATCAGTGTGCAAACAATGCAAAGAAACAACATGAACTGTGGAGCTTTCCAAGCCCATCAGATGAGATTGGCTCAGAATGCTGCCCGAATACCAGGGATACCCAGGCACAGCGGCCCTCAATATTCCATGATGCAGCCACACCTCCAAAGACAAGTATGCCTAGAGTTACATTTGTAAGAATCATACAATTTTAAAACTAAAAGACATCATTTTTCTTGATCAGTTGGTGGGGGGAGAGTCACTAATACTTTTGAGAATGAAGACATAAAATTTTGTATTCAATTTTAACAACTTCTTTGATGCCATTAAGCCCTCTATATACTATTGGATGAGGACCCCTGATCTAGTCCAGCCAATTCATTTTATAGATCTAAATAACAAAGGAGCTTGTTATTTACCCCCAGTCACAAGAGATAACGGTAAAACCAAGATTAGAACCATAGTTTCCAGAAATTGTTCCTCTGCACTTTTAATGTGATGTTTTGAACCCAATACGTAAAAAAGGACTTTGAGAACAAAACAACATATTTTTAAAATTTTATTTTTAACTTTTTGCTTCTCTCTACTTAGTATTATTCTTTTTGGGATGTAGATATACCCACCCTTAAAAATAAATGTATTTAGGGACATGTTTTCTGCTCTTTGTCTGAATAGTAGGTTATCTTTGTATAGGAGGCATGATTTTAAAATGAAGCTACTTGGACATAGAATTTCTAGTTATGAAAGAATGCAGTTCATTTTATAACAGTTGGAGTGGTGTTTCTTTTAAAGGTTTTTTTAAAAAACATTTAAAAAAAACATTTTTATTGATTTCAGAGAGGAAGTTAAAGGGAGAGAGAAACATCAATGATGAGAGAGAATCATTGATCAACACCCCCTACCGGGGTTCGAGCCTGTAACCCAGGCATGTAACCTTGACCGGAATTGAACACGGAACCCTTCAGTCCAAAGGCCGACGCTCTGTCCACTGAGCTAAACCAGCTAGTGTTATTTTAAAGGTTTTTAAAAGACCATCAGAATGACTGGGAGGCCTCATCAGAATAGATTCTGAGCCATACCCACTGAATCAGAATTTCTAGGAGGGGGTTATTCATAAATGTGTGCACTCTTACTGACTCACATCAATCTGCAAACTAAAGTTGACAAATACTGTCCTTCAACTATTTCTGGAAAGGCTTTTGAAGAATAAGTGCTCCCTCACATTTAAAGATTGACATTTAAAAGTTCCATTGTAAGTTTCAGTTTAAATAGTTGCAAAAGATATAATTTCTGCATATTGTAGATAATGACATTATGAAGTAAAACCCTAACATTTTACTCTAGTAAAAGAATCCACTGGTGTCTCAAATAGTACAGCAAGCTCCTTTTGAAAGTCAAAATTTTACGCTGGGACTGAAAATCTCTTCTACTCTCTCTAGCATTTTATTATAAAATATATTTATGTTAAATAAAGTTATAAATCAGTCAGATCTACCTTTCTTTTTGAGATGTAGATCCAAAAGAGTCTTTACAGTTATATGTGTTTGTTACTGGTAGAGTAAGTCAGAATTCAACACCAGTTTTTTTTTTTTTTTTTAATATATATATTTTATTGATTTTTTACAGAGAGGAAGGGAAAGGGATAGAGAGCTAGAAACATCGATGAGAGAGAAACATCGATCAGCTGCCTCCTGCACACCCCACACTGGGGATGTGCCCGCAACCAAGGTACATGCCCTTGACCGGAATCGAACCCGGGACCCTTCAGTCCACAGGCCGACGCTCTATCCACTGATCCAAACCGGTTTCGGCTCAACACCAGTTTTTATTACTAGCTTGTTTTTTTGTTTTCATGTGATACTCAGGAAACATGTTCACAGAAATTTGTGTCTGGTAATTATAAGAATTTCCCTCAATTCTTGGAACATTTTCTAGGTTATCAAAGCTGAATCTCACAATGAGCTGTCTTTAAAATATCATCAATTGATGGCTTTTCAGGTCTTCCTTAATTTTTGTTGCTCATCAAATATCAGAACCCACTTAAAAATTTGTTACACAGGTTTTGGTGTCAAGCACTTGATCAACAATGTGACATCTTTATTGTACCTTTACTTGTCTCTTGTTTGTTTTTTACCTTGGGGCAATGTGCTAGATAAGATTAGGAATGGATCAGAGGTTTGCTGTTTTTTTGTGGAGAAGGGTAGTTGCGAAAGTAGTGAAAAAAGAACCTGCAGACCACAGCACATTCTTAGGTAAATAGGGTTTTCTTTAGAAAAAAGTACATATGATTGAGGATCTGGTCATTAATTGCCTTAGAAGTGTTCACATAATCATATAACCCTTAGTACATGGAAAGCCTTCAAGTGTTACTGGGGGGCCAGGTACACCCTTTGGAAGAGTGCAGAAGCTACAGAATCACACGAACCAGCCATCTAAGAACAGTGCCCTTATACTTTAGGGTCCCTACAGAATCCCTGAATTTTAGAATTTAAAATTTTTTAATATTTTAAATGATTTACACTGAGTGGCCAGATTATTATGATCTCTGAACGCATAATAATCTGGCCACTCAGTGTATATCCTATATAATAAAAGGCTAATATGCAAATTGTCCCCTCGACCAGGAGTTCAACCAGCAGGCAGGCTGGCCAACCGCCCATGTCCCCTCCCCCTGGCCAGGCTGGCTGGACCCCACCCATGCACAAATCCATGCACCAGGCCTCTAATATATATACTGAGTGGCCAGATTATTATGCGTTCAGAGATCATAATAATCTGACCACTCAGTGTATATGTGTATAGAAATTTATTTTCCAAAGCTTTTCATCTATATGATCTTAAACGATCCTCATAACAGCCCTCACAATGAGACAGATATGTTCTTTTTTGTTCATCATTATCCACATTTCTAAATTACTGAGATTATGTTACATGGGTTAGAGTCAGGAATTGATGTAATATTTCTGTTTGTAGAGTCATTATTTACATATAAATTATACAATACACAATTAATTACTTTTATTAAAAAAAAAAAAGTCAGAGAGGAATGTAGACAAAACAGTGGCTTTCAGGAAATGCTGTTTAAAAACGCGGGGGCTTCCAGATGATCTATTTACATGCATCTTTGTTCTGAATAAGATGTCACCGGACTGATGGGTTGAAAATTATTGTCAAGTTTGGCTTTTCCTAAATACTACACAAAAATGAATAGAAAAATGAAAAGGCTAAGTTGGATTATTATTTATTTCCTGTATATGTTTGAGAGGGCTTACTTTTTTGTTTCTCCACCATAGTTATCAGACACTTGTACAACCTTCCTTAAATTAAAAATTGTTGTCAAGATATATTCATATTAGGATATCTTTGCTGATTCAATAATGATAGCATCTTCTTTCCTAACAGCACTCAAACCCAGGGCATGCTGGACCCTTTCCCGTTGTGTCAGTGCACAACACCACAATCAATCCAACCAGCCCTACTACAGCTACTATGGCAAGTGCAAATCGAGGTCCCACCAGCCCATCTGTTACAGCAATAGAATTAATCCCCTCAGTTACCAATCCAGAAAACCTTCCATCGCTTCCAGATATTCCACCCATACAGGTTTGTATTTAAGTTGAACGAAAGATTTAAAACCTTGTCTTAATTAGGGATTTTGAGTATATTTTTCTGGTTGTTATTTTTATTTATTTTTATTTTTTAAATAAATCTTTATTCAGATTATTACAATTGTTTCTCCTTCCCCCCCCCCCATAGCTCCCTTCCACCCGGTTCCCACCCCACCTTGTACCCTTACCTCCCCCGCACTGTCCTCATCCATAGGTGTACGATTTTTGTCCAGTCTCTTCCTGCACCCCTCCATACCTCTTTTCCCCTGAGAATTATCAGTCCACTTCCTTTCTATGCCCCTGATTCTATTATATTCACCAGATTATTCTGTTCCTCAGGTTTTTAATTCACTTGAGTTTTAGGTTCACTTGTTGATAGATATGTATTTGTTGTTCACAATTTTTATCTTTACTTTTTTCTTCTTCCTCTTCTTAAAGAATACCTTTCAGCATTTCATATAATACTGGTTTGGTGGTGATGAACTCCTTTAGCTTTTGCTTATCTGTGAAGCTCTTTATCTGCCCTTCAATTCTGAATGATAGCTTTGCTGGGTACAGTAATCTTGGTTGTAGGTTCTTGCTATTCATCACTTTGAAAATTTCTTGCCACTCCCGTCTGGCCTGCATAGTTTCTGTTGAGAAATCAGCTGACAATTGTATGGGTGCTCCCTTGTAGGTAATTAACTGTTTTTCTCTTGCTGCTTTTAATATTCTCTCTTTGTCCTTTGCTCTTGGCATTTTAATTATGATGTGTCTTGGTGTGATCCTCTTTGGATTCCTTTTGTTTGGGGTTCTGTGGGCTTCCTGGACTTGTAAGTCTATTTCTTTCACCAGGTGGGGGAAGTTTTCGGTCATTATTTCTTCCAATAGGTTTTCAGTATCTTGCTCTCTCTCTTCTTCTGGCATCCCCATAATTCTGATGTTGGTACACTTGAAGTTGTCCCAGAGTCTTCTTACACTATCTTCAACTTTTTGGATTTTTTTTTTCTTTTTGCTTTTCTGGTTGAGTGTTTTTTGCTTCTTTGTATTTCAATTCTTTGACTTGATTCTTGTGTTCCTCTATTCTGTTTCTGGGTCTCTGTATAATATTTTTTATTTCAGTCAGTGTATGTTTAATTTCTAGTTGGTCCTTTTTCATATCTTCGAGGGTCTCGTTATATTTATCGGCCTTTTCTAGGATATTCTTGAAAAGCCTTATAACCGTGGTTTTGAATTCTATACCCAGTCGTTTGTTTTCCTCCATTTCATTCGTTTGTGATCTGTTTCTTTGTCGCCGCATTTTCACTGCTTCCCTGAGTTGGTAAGGTAGATTTGTGTGCTAGGTTTCCTATATGGCCCAGTGGGTTGACCTCCCCAGTTAATCTGAGGTGGACACTCTTGGTGCACCCCTTTGTGGACTGTGTGTACAGCCTTGTTGTAGTTAAGTCTTGATTGTTGTTGGTATCACCGGGAGGAATTGACCTCCTGGCCAGTTGGCTGTGAGGATCAGCTGTGTCTACGCTGGGAGAAGTTCGGTGCTGGAGACAGCCTTATAGGATCAGACTTGCCAAATTGCAAAAGCCTCTGTGCTCAGCTTGGATGGGGTGGAGTCTCAGGGCGGAGCAGACAGTCTTGGCTTCCCGTCAGCCCTGCCCTTGCGCGCGTGTGCGCCTGCAGACTTCTGCCTTTCCCGGCTCCTAAGTCTCCGCCCGAGAGTCCAGATTCCCCCCCGCAAGAATGTGGGTCCCCAGGGGCTCGCCTGGAACTGGGGTTCAGTGCAGTCAGAACTGGGGCTCAGTGCAGTCAGGAGCTTCCGACTCCCTTCTGCTAGGTAAAGCGTGTGGCAACCTCCGCAGTCTTTGTGCGCACTGGCGCGCGCGCCTCCAGACCCCTGCCTGCCGGGGCTCCCCTGGGTCTCCCCTAGGTCTCCGAGTCTCTGGGTGCCTTTCTCTCTACCTGACAGTCCAGACTCCCCCTGTATGAGCCTGGGTCCACGGGGTTTCGCCCGGAACTGGGGTTCAGTGCAGTCTGAACTGGGGTTCAGTGCAGTCGGGGGCTTCCTTCCCCCTCCCACCAGAGAAAGTCAGCCAGGCTCTCAGCCGCCCTTCCTCTCCGTGCACAAAGACCCTTTGCCGTACCTCAACCTTTTGCTGTTCCTCCAATTCTCTGTGAGCTTTTCTCTTTCCTTCTAGTTGTAGAATTTCCACTCAGCCAGCTTTCCTGTGGTTCTGGATGGTGTCCGTTCTGTCTTTTCGTTGTAGTTTTGAAATTGTTGTGTGAGGCAGCAGTTTAGGTGCTTACCTATGCCGCAATCTTGGTTTCTCCCTGGTTGTTGTTTTTAAATTGAGGCATTTTAAATTTAGAATATATTTGAATTTTTAAAAGTTACATGCATTAAAACTAGCAATCCTCAATATAACTCCAATATTGTTTCAAAATCATAAATTCATTGTAAACTTTAACTTGATTGCTTTTCTGATGTTAAGAGAGATCTTTTTTGGCTAAGCAAATTATAGTTGTGTTGGTACTAAGAGTACTGGACGATATGGAAATTTTTGGAATATGTCTGTAAAAAATAAAATTGCTAAGTTATAAACTTATAATTTACAAAGAACTTTAACAGACATTATATCAGTTTAATGCTTGAAATCATTTTATACAATACTAGAGGCCTGTGTGCACGGATTTGTGCACTAGTGGGGCCCCTCAGCCTGGCCTGCATCCTCTCACAATCTGGGACTCCTCGGGGGATGTCTGGCTTCCGTCGGTCAGCTGAGTGACCCTCCTGCTATGGAAGTGCACTGACCACCAGGGGGCAGCTCCTGCATTGAGCGTCTGCCCCCTGGTGGTCAGTATGCGTCATAGTGACTGGTCCAGTGGTCGACTGGTCTACCGGTAGCTTAGGGTTTTATATATATAAAGTAGATGTAATTAATATATCTACTTTATGGATGAGAGTAAGAGGTTAGTGACTTTCTCAAAGTCACCCAGTAAATGTGTTGGAAAAGTTGTAATTCACAACCTAGACTCCTGATTACAAGTCCAGTTCTCTCCCTAATATTTGTAGAAATTGCAGGGAGATAGTTTGGGATTGGAGGCCTGGAAAGCAATTAGTTTTCAGAGGCTTTGGGCAATCAGAGAGGGGTGTGTACATGTTCAAGGAGTCATTGACATTTTACTAAGCACTATGTATGCTGAAGTCCTGGGCATTAGTGATCTTCCATATATATAAAAGGCTAATGTGCAAAGCGTCTCCTCGGGAGTTCGACCAGGAGACTGGGAGTTTGATCGCTTGCTATGACGTGTGCTAACCACCAGGGGGTGGTGCAGAACATGGCGGGGGACCAGTGGCAGGGTGCTGAGGGAGCGAGGGAATGAGGAGGTGGGGATGCGGGTAACCTGATCAGCCCTGATCGCTGGCCAGGCTTAGGGACCCTACCCATGCACGAATTTTGTGCACCGGGCCTCCAGTAAAAGGATAAACAGGACTTGATTCCAATTCTTAAAGAAACTTTCAAAGGGAGAAGGAAGGTTGCTAATGTCACACTTACAATAATTTGCTAGGGTCATTCTGACCTTGGTCTAGTTCTTTCTCACACAGACCAAGTGGTGGAAGTGTAGATGTTCCGCATCTTTGAAAAGTTGGGCATCATAAGGGAAGAAGGTGCATATACTTTCCTTGTCACCTTGCCCAGAAGAGCTATGAGATCAAGACAAGAAGCTCTGGAATGTGTGCCCTCCAGTGTTTAATTTTTTAAAGTGGGCAGAGGATAGAATCCATGTTTTCTCTGATATACCTTCTCTTATTAAAGTATCATTTCCTTTTTTTTTTAATATATTTTATTGATTTTTTACAGAGAAGAAGGGAGAGGGACAGAGAGTTAGAAACATCGATGAGAGAGAAACATCGATCAGCTGCCTCCTGCACACCCCCTGTTGGGGATGTGCCCACAACCAAGGTGCATGCCCTTGACCGGAATCGAACCTGGGACCTTACAGTCCGCAGGCCGACGCTCCATCCACTGAGCCAAACCAGCTAGGGCAAAAGTATCATTTACTTTTAAAAATTGAGATATAATTCACATACCATAAAACCCAACTTTTTTTTTTTTTTTTTTTTAAATATATTTTATTGATTTTTTACAGAGAGGAAGGAAGAGGGATAGATAGTCAGAAACATCGATGAGAGAGAAACATCGATCAGCTGCCTCCTGCACACCTCCCACTGGGGATGTGCCCGCAACCAAGTTACATGCCCTTGACCGGAATTGAACCTGGGACCCTTCAGTCCGCAGGTTGACGCTCTATCCACTGAGCCAAACCGGCTTTGGCAAAACCCAACTTTTAAGAAGGTACAGTTCATTGGTTGTTAGTGTATTTACAAGAGTGTGCTACCATCACCACTTAATTTCGGAACATTTCATTACCCCAAAGAACCTGTACCCATTGGCAGCCACTGTCCACTTCCCTCTCAACTCCTGGAAACTGCTAACTCACTTTGTGTCTCTATGGAGTTGCCTCTTCTGGACTTTTTGTATGACTGGCTTTATACAATATGTGGCCTTTTGTGACTGGCATCTTCCACTTAGCATAAGTCCGTCCAGCATATATCAGCACTTAATTCCTTTTTATGGCAAATTGTATGGATGTACCACATTTGTTCATCCATTTATCAGTTGATAGACATTTGGGTTTCCACTTTTTGGCTGTTAGGAATAATGCTGCTGTGAACATTTTTGTACAAGTTTTTATGTGAACACAGGCTGCCAGTTCTCTGCTGTATTTCTGGCAGTGGAAATTCAGGATCCTATTGTGAGTAATGTGTATGTTTTTGAGGAACTGCCACATTGTTTTTCATGGAGATGCACCATTTTACATCCTCAGCAGCAGTGTATGAGGATTTCAGTTTCTCCACGTTCTCGCCAATACTTGTTATTGTCACTTGTGTTTAAAAGGAATTAGAGGTGTTACACAAAGGCCCAGCCACAGTAAGAAATAGTTAACTCTATGAACCAGGAAATAGAAGGGGAAACAATGTGTTATCTCCAGAAGAACCACTTTTTCTTCTATCCTGTAGTTTCCATGGTATAGTAAAAGGAAACCTGGAAAGCTATACAGGAAGCAGATGGGGTAGCATTAACTATGTAACAGCAGAAAATAAATGCAAGGGCAATTTTGGATATTTGGGTAGAATCTTTAGGTTTTCTATATAATATCATGTCATCTGCAAATAGTGACAATTTTACTTCTTTCTATCCAAATTAGATGCCTTTTATTTCTTTTTCTTTCTTAACTACAGTCCCGGTGCATGAAAATTCATGCACTGGAGGGGGGGTTCCCTCAGCCCAGCCTGCCCCCTCTCACAGTCCGGGAGCCCTCAGGGGTGGGAGGTGACCCAGTGATCAGGGGAAGGCGACGCCCCCATCGCACCTCTGCTGCTGCCACTGCCGGCAGCGCAAGCCTCGGCCGGCCCTGGTTACCTGAGCCTGGGGCAGCCCTGGGCGGCTGGGCAGCCGCCATCCGAGGCTTGCCTGCGCCTCGAGCTGGCCCTGCGTGGCTGTGGGGCTCAGGGGACTGGGGGACTCTTGAGGCAGGTGTGCGGAGCACCTGCCACCCCGGCGGGGCTGAGTGCCACCATCTTGTGGCTGTGGGTGCCGCCATCTTTGAGGGCGGGGCAGTCAATTAGCATATTTTCTCATTGGCTTTGGGCACCGCCATCTTTGTGACGGCATGAGGGTCAATTAGCGTATTTCCTCTATTATATAGGATTGCTCATGCTAGGACTTCCAATACTATGTTGAATAAAAGTGGCAAGAGTGGTCATCCTTGTCTTTTTCCTGATCTTAAAGGAAAAGCTTTCAGCTTTTCACTGTTAAGTATGATGTAGCTCTGGACTTATAATTAATGCCTTTACTATGTTGAGGTATGTTCCCTCTATACCCACTTCGTTGATAGGTTTTTTTATAAATGGATGTTGAATCTATTTACTTTTTAGAAGAGTCCTCCCTTGCCTCTGATAGGTTTTGAGCTGCTTTATTCTTATCAGTTTTCTGTCAATCCAATTCTACCTTGGTTTTTGTATGTATAGTTTCACAGTTTCTGCTTTGATGCCATGTTTTCCTGTTTTATAGTCATGAAAATCAGTGGGGTTTTTGAGAGGGAAGAAGAGCAAGTAATAAATATATGTGTTCAGTTTTCAAAAAGTGATCTTGCCTCTAGCACAGGGGTGGGCAAACTTTTTGACTCGAGTGCCACAATGGGTTCTTAAACTGGACCAGAGGGCCGGAACAAAAGCATGGATGGAGTGTTTGTGTGAACTAATATAAATTCAAAGTAAAGGAGCGGAGGGGAGAGCAAGAGAACCCTCCACTCTTTCGGCTCCGCAGGCCGGATAGAACAGCCGAACGGGCCGGATAGAACAGCCGAACACGGGCCGTAGTTTGCCCACGGCTGCTCTAGCAGGAGAGAAGATTAAAAGGGACAAGTGTGGATACAAGTAGACCAGTAAGCAAGAAGGGTAGCAGTTATTTAAGAATAATTTGATCATCTCTTATATGGAATAGTATAAACTTTTACCTATGGTAATTTTCATAATTAAATAGTTTATGTTTACTATTTCTTACATATATATTTTCTCATTTCATCATCACAGTTCTCAGTGTAGATAAATATTTTAAAGATAGGAAATTGATGTTCAATTGGAAATCAGGCCAAAGTCATTGCCAAGGCGTCTCTTTAATCCACAGCCTGTCGACTGCCCCTCTGTGTGTGTGTAATGAGGGACCTTATGTCTCAGGCTTTCTGTTGAGTATAAAGACAATTGAGAGCTTTAAAGTGAGTTATTGACATTAAATTTCTATTTAGGTGAATGGTTTGGGGGAGCTATGTTTGTTGAAATAAATGGAGGAAGACGGGACAAGGATGTTGAAAAACAGGGTCCTGCATCAGTTTTGAGAAAAGGTAGACATGGCAGAGTGTGTCAGCACTGTTTTCATAGCAGAACATAAAGAACTTAGTGGATTGCTGGCTCCGTCCTGATCTGCCAGATGTTTGTTGAATATTATTATTATAGCTTTATTCACATCAACTTTATACTGTGTGGAGCCTCAGGGAGCCTAAGGAAGCAGTAGTTAAGCCGACTTAGATGTAGGCTAGTCTCTTTATGTGGAAACTGAGCATAAGTGGTTATATTAATGAGATGAATAACGTCTCTGTTTAATCAAAGCAAATTTATCTTTTTTGTTTTTCTCTTTAGTTGGAAGATGCTGGTTCAAGTAGTTTAGATAATCTACTAAGTAGATACATCTCAGGCAGTCACCTACCCCCACAGCCTACAAGTACCATGAATCCCTCTCCAGGTCCCTCTGCCCTGTCTCCAGGATCATCAGGTAAAACCAGCTGAGGTATTGCCTCATTTCTTCAACACCGTACAAAATTATCTCCCAGAATATGCATTAGGGTGTTTCAGAAAAATAGAATCAATAGGAGATGTGTGCGCGGGTGGAAGGGGAAGAGAGAGAGATGTTAAGGAATAGCTCATGTGATTGTTAGGGCTGGCAAGTCTGAAATCTGCAGGGCATATTGCCAGGCTAGAGACCCAGAGAAGAGGTGATGTTGCAGCCTTCAGTGTAGAGGCAAATTCATTCTTCCTCTGGTCATCTCAGTCTTCTCTCTCAAGGTTTTCAGAGAGAAGCACATTATGGAAGTTGATCTTTTTTACTCTAAATCAACTGATTTAGGTGTTAATCATATCTTAAAATACCTTCATAATAACATTTAGACTGGTATTTGGACAAACAACTGGTACTATATTCTAGCCAAGTTGACGCACAAAAGTAACAATCTCATAACGTATATTTTTTCTGATTGCTCTAATTTCTTCAAATACTTTAGGCATTCTTCAGCTAACAAGTAATACTAGTTTATATTGTAGTGCACACTGTTCAGCACTCCATTGTACCCCTCTCCCCAGCTTTATTCATGTTCATTGCTGGATTTGTAGTTACATTTACTTTCCATGTCTTATATTTCATGATATAGATCATCAGTTGAAGAATTCTTTGGTTTCAACCCAAGTTCAAAACACTTTGTAAAATAATGAAAAGTGGAAAAATTGTTTTAAAAAAAGAGTTGAGGAAAGGCAAGTGAATTTTCAAATGGCAATTTTAAAACAAAAACTTAAATTTATTGGAAACTGTTAAAATGTGACGAATCAAGTCCATGAGCTGTAGCTCTCTTCCAAAACCCAGGTGTTTTATTGACCTTACCCATGAGTGAATGATTGAAGCAGCTCCCCACAGATTTGTGGTGCAGAGTGGTTATGGGATATAGTTTTCTAGTATAAATTAGATGTTATTTTTTTCTTACTAAAACAGACTACCTCATTATTTCCAGAGAAAGAATAGTTCAAATTTAAATGTGGGTTTTGCATGAGATGCATCATTAATACATTTTTTGAGTCATATAATTTTTGCAGTTTAATACAATTATTCTAGAACTCTGGAAAAAAAAAGGGAGAATAAATAATAGGAATCTGAGTAGTATATGTACCAGATAACAGGGAGAGACGGCAAGTAGCTTCCTCTTGCTCAGTTTTCATTGGTGGATCGTGTTGTTGAGGCTCTGGGAGTGGTGCTCAGCTGAGGGAACTGGTTGAGGTCTGCCGATGATTACAAATGCCATACCTGACTTCAGGGCTAAGCCTGGGTCTGATTTTCAAGAAATTAAAAAAAAATTATTTATTGATTTTATGTAGAGGAAGGGAGGGAGGAACAGAGGGAGAGATTGATTTGTTGTCCTACTTATTGAACCCACAACCTTGGTTTATCAGTCAACGCTCTAACCAACTGAGCTATCTGGCCAGGGCAGCTAAAGTGAATCATGATCATCTTGAAATCTGTGACTAGTAGGTAGAATTCTGAATATTCTTACCTGCATTAATATTCATTTTGACTTATTTGCAGGTTTATCCAATTCTCACACCCCTGTGAGACCCCCTAGTACGTCTAGTACTGGCAGCAGAGGCAGGTGAGTATTACATTATTAATAGATACAATTTTTTTATTAAGAATTATTTCAAATATGTACTTTAAAACGTAGAATATTACAGTGAACTCTTATATACTTACCACCTAGCTTCAGTAATCACCAAGTTATGGCCAATCTTTATTCTTCTGTTCATTCCCTCTTGGTCTGGATTATTTTGAAACAAATCTCAGATATCTTATTTACTTGTGACTATTTCAGAATATATCACTTAAAAGGATTTAAAAATTTTACAACCACAGAACTATTATCGCACCTAGAAAAAATTTAGTGGATAATTCCTTAATATTACTAGAGATACAGTTAATGTTCAGATTTCCCAATTTTCCCCATAAATACCTTTTAAAATTTCCCATAAATACCTTTACATTGCCATCAATATATATGTTGAATCAGAATCAATGTATGTGAGGTGTATTGTTTTTCCTATAGCATTCCATCCATTTTGTCATTTAAATACACTGCCTACTCTTTTTTCTCTATATTGTATTTAGATCAGGAGGTTTGATTGGATTCAGGTTTGATTTGGGGGAAAGGGTAGTGGTGCTGTGTATTCCTATGAAGGCACATAATGTCTGGTCAGGTTTTATTTGTTTGTTTTGTGTTAGCGAGCATTAATGATCATTGCCTAACTTTTTTTTTTTTACTAGTTGAAAAATGATGTATTTAAATTATTGTATTATTCCTTCTTGGTTTATTATTTTAAGTAATTCTGTAAAGAGACACTTTCTGTCATCAACTATTTAGTTATGGGAAAAGCTGAGTGAATAGATTCTTTCTCTCTTTATTTACCTATTGAGTTGATTTCCCAGCACCCTTCCACAGTGACCAGTGGTTTTTTTATTTTTAACTTTATGAACTCATATATTTAAATATATTTTATATGATCCAAACCATTGTAGATGTTATTTTATTGATGCTTAAAGTTTTCTATCTTTGGCCTGTCAGAGCTTTTTAAAGTCCCCCCCCTTTTTGGGGGGGGGGGATATAACCCCAGCATCCTCTGAAAGCTTCCTTGTTTGTTGTTATGAAATGATTGTCCAGGTTCACCTTGTACATTTCCTGCTTTAGACCTGGAATCAGCCATTTCTCTAAGAAATCTGGTCATGTTAGTGAGAAATGGTGCTTGGAGACAGTCTTCTAGGTACTAGGGGTACTCATTACTACTGAATTATTCATTGTTTTTATGCCTTTTTGGTGGACAGAACTAAGAAAATGGGGGTGGTGGGAGAGAGTGTGTTTTAAGATAGAATACAATAATGTTGACTGATTTTTACTCTTTAGTTTAAATGATTTAGTATAATGCAAGAAAGATTTATGTTATAGGATTCTTTTGTATGCATGTGTGCACATGCATTTTGAAGATTGGTCCTTTCAAACACTTGCTTGACTTTTTAATTATACTTTAATAATGAGTACTTTTAGAAGAAAAGTACAAAGTGAGTGAAAAAAAAGGTGTTCGTTCTTAGAAGTAATACAGTCTTACCAGTTATTCACTTCTCTTGCCAGTGGTTTTGCTTTGTGTTCTAGATAGAACTAATTAGTCTTGTATCATTACATTGATTTCAAATGAGGACATTCTAGGTTGTTTACTATTTGTTATCCTCTTTTCCCAATCCCCCGCCCGTAAAACCTAAACTAGCAATTCCTTTGAGAAGGCTTCATGAACTACTGTTGATGTTACTTTCTTCAGATGTTTGGGGGTAGAGAAGAATTGAAACTACTTTTATAGGGAGAAGGGAAAAATGATTGTTTACTAGACTTCTTACCTGGTTTAGTGTAAGTGCCTCAGAACATAACGTGTTTTTAAGGTCTTCTGAAAGTTGGATTTACATGTTTAAGAATTAGAAGCTAAATTTATACCACACTCCTCTTAACAACATTATGAAGTGTCTTATCATCCTAAAATTAATAAATTGTGTGTTGTTTTCACATTAATGAACATTACTGTTATACACACCACACAGTCAAACATATGTGGCCTTTCTTGTTTTTTTATTAGCTGTGGGTCATCAGGAAGAACTGCTGAGAAGACAAGTCTTAGTTTCAAGTCTGATCAAGTGAAGGTCAAGCAAGAACCTGGGACTGAAGATGAAATATGTAGCTTTTCAGGAGCCGTGAAGCAAGAGAAGACAGAGGATGGCAGGAGGAGTGCCTGCATGGTAAAGCCCCCTGGGGTCTGCCTTCCCTCCGAGTGTGGTAGACGGAGTAGTGCTCCGTGAACATGTACTTACGCTTGCATTTCTGTGCCTGGTACTAGCCAGTTATCTCTTTTTCTAACTCAGCGTCTCCAAATGTTAGCTGTAATTAATCAGAAAGGAATCATACTAAGGATTCATTATCTTTTTGTTTTTAATTGGTCATAGTTTTTGCCATGATTCTAAGTCAGGTTCTATCTTATTCTGAATTTTTTAATCATCTCAGGCCACAGATGACCCTTGGCTATTTGCCTGGACTTGTACATTCAGAATTAAATGAAAGAAGTTTAACAATCACATATTTTGTGATGGGGGAAGATTGCCTTTAGCTTATGCATTATTAGTCATTTTAGAGTTTCCAGATGGAACACTGTATAGAATTTATAATACAGGGTGAAAGAAGGCACAAGTCTCTCTGTTTAGAAATTTCTCTCTTGGTTTTCTTCTTCCTGCCCGGGCTTCTGTGTGGTTGGCACATAGACATTTTAGCTCGAGCTGCTGTATATTGAACGCAGCGTATGTGGGTTAGAGAGCAGCACATACAGCCTTGGGTTTGGAGCAGGAGCAGTGTCACCTCTTCATCCAGAACTTAATCTGGAAAGTGCCTCCAAAACAGCTTAAAAGATTCTTTTCTATGTTGTCACAATTTTCCTACATTTGTAGAATGATAAGTGGGCAGAAGAATGCGCCTCAAAAGCTACGCAGCAGATTCTTGAGTGAAATGAAAAACCACACACCAGTGTCACCTCTCTTTAGGAAAAGTGTGACCCTAAGCTCACTTCCCAGTCAGTGTGCTTCGCTGTTAAATTAATTTCCTTACCATCTGAGTGAACAGTATTTCAGAGACGGCTCCCTAAAATCACAAATTAACACGCCTGAATGAGTTTGGGGTTAATTTCATTCCTTTATGTCACTAATATGATTTCCAAAGTAATTTTAAGTTAGGTCAGTATATCTGTATACATGTTGACATAAGGTTTACACACACACACACACACACACACACACACACACACACACACACACACAGCTGACAATAATGGATTAAATGATTCTTCAAGAGGTTGTCCTTGTTTTGTTTTAGTTGAGCAGTCCTGAGAGTAGTTTGACACCACCTCTCTCAACCAACCTGCATCTAGAGAGTGAGTTGGATGCATTACCAGGAGTGGAAAACCATGTGAAAACTGAGCCTACAGATACGAATGAAAGCTGCAAACAGTCAGGGCTCAGCAGCCTTGTTAATGGAAAGTCTTCAATTCGAAGCCTCATGCACAGGTCGGCAAGGATGGGAGGAGATGGCAACAGCAAAGAGGATGACCCGAATGAAGACTGGTGTGCTGTCTGCCAAAACGGAGGGGACCTCCTGTGCTGTGAAAAGTGTCCAAAGGTCTTTCATCTAACTTGTCACGTTCCAACACTTCTTAGCTTCCCCAGGTACCAGTGAAAGAATTCATTTTTTGTTGTTTACTTTTATAAGCAAAACAAAACAAAAAGCCACCAGAAAGTTAGGGCAGGTGGCCTTCTTAACCAGTGCACACATAGTAGAACGGGTCTGTTGTTCCTTTGGTGTTACCTTCTAGAGGAACTAATAGCTGAACAATAAAATGTCCAAGATCTAAGTGTGGCAGCATTAATGATAGAGTGTAGATTATTTCCTGGCCTTCAGTTTACATTTAATGTAAACAAATTAGACAAAACTCTTAATTATGAGGGGCAAGGGCAGATTTCCTCTTGAAGTTAATTTTTTAAATATATTGCCATCATTTTTTAAAAAATAAGTTTTTATTAATTTTAGAGGGGGAGAGAGAGAAACATCAATCAGCTGCCTCCTGCACACCTCCTACTGGGGATCGAGCCTGCATCCCAGGCATGTGCCCTGACTGGGGATCGAACCAGTGACCTCTTGGTGCATGGGACGATGCTCAATTCACTGAGCCAAACCAGCTGGGCTACTGCCATAAATTTGAATAGGGTCTACAATTATTATTTTGTTTATGAATACTGTTTAGTTTTATGACAACTATATTAAATTTTACCCAAACTTTTTTAATGTCTGAAAGCTCTCAGAAGACATTTAAAAAAAAAAAACTCCTTGTAAAAACACCTTCAGTATTTTGAATTTTTTTAGAAATAGCTTTCTCTTGACCACTGCAAGTAGTTAATTGGTTCTTCCTGCCTGAAGCACTGTGTGCAGATTTCTCAGGCTTTTCTTTGGATCTAGTTGAAATGTCTTTTAGTCATTAACTTTGAATAGACAATTACTGAATTACTTATTTAAAAGTAAATAATTTGGGGATAAAATCAAGAGCATTGTCCTTGGACCCCCTGTCAGCTAAATCTAGTTTCAAGCAATAAAACATCTGTCACTGAGCATCCAAGGCAAGCTGAGAGACCAGTTAATGAATGGAATAGATGTGCTGGGCTGGGTTACCACGTAGTCCAGCTGTACCTTTGTCAGGAACTCATTAACTTGATTACTTTGGGCTGCTCACAGATTTTTAGGGATTGTCTACATCTACAGGTGGTAGAGTTTGTTTTAGAAGAGCTCTTTTTCTTTAACATTTTATGTTGACACATTTTCAACTTCAGTTGATTTCAGAGATCATAAAATGGTTGAGTCAGACTTCTTTCTGCCTTTCACCTTCCCCAGTCCTTACCCCTGGGGTTTCTTTTTAAATGAAAATAAACTGGTATTCTTGGGAAAACTCACCTTTTCTGTCTACAGATAAAAAGTTTACGCCGAAACCGGTTTGGCTCAGTGGATAGAGCATCGGCCTGCGGACTCAAGGGTCCGGGTTCGATTCCGGTCAAGGGCATGTACATTGGTTGCGGGCACATCCCTGGTGGGAGGTGTGCAGGAGGCAGCTGATCGATGTTTCTCTCTCATCGATGTTTCTAGCTCTCTATCCTTCTCCCTTCCTCTCTGTAAAATATCAATAAAATATATTTAAAAAAAAAAAAAAAAAAGTTTACATTTCCTCTTAGATTTCTGAGAAACAGTGATTTTAGTTGAATATGAAAAATTCAACCTTTTGGCTTAGAAAACTGGTGGATATAAAAATAGTGCCAGAATATTTTTCTGAAGAATTGTATTCTTATCTAAATCTTAGGAGGCATAGTCATTTGCCAGAGATGCAATAAGGGCCTTCTTTTTCTTTACTCTTTTAGAAGAGGAAAGTATTGGCGTTTTGGTCTTTAAATTAAGGCTTTTCATATTTTTCTTGTCTTTGAATAGTAACATCTGCTGGAACATTAGAATTTTGCCACTGAATGCCTTCTCCAAAGGCAGAGGCTTTGGAAGGAATTGATGCTGTTGGCACACAGTAGTATAGTCTCTAGATGTAGAATTTACGTATGTATGTAAGGGATGAGGAAAGTGAATATGCATGATTCTTTGGAGTTTATGGTTTGATAGAATGAGCAGATTTGAAAGCTAAGGTATATATGTGCATGTGCTTGTATTGGTAAGGTAGGTGTGTGTATGTGTATGTGTGTGTATGTGTGTGTATGTGTATGCATGTGTGTCTAGGTTTTTGACTGGGTATGAACAAATAGTTGTTTTATTTTTAGCATGTTTAATATATGCCAGAACAGCACAGGACACCTGAGGAATTCCGTATCCTGTACTCTTGTTAATACGGGATCATTGCGATTACTGGTGTCTAAGAATTGGTCTTACGCTGCAGAGTACTGCTCATCAACTTTGTACTGTGAGAAGACCTATCGAATGTCAAGATACTGGTTTTATATTGCTTCCCAGAAGGTAATCAATTGAAGAGTGACTGGGAAAATTTGGGGAAGGTTTTATCATACAGTTCCACTTTATGAAAAAAACATAGAAAAGAGAACAAACAAATTAGAGTCTTAACCTCTAGGGAATTAGCTTCCTGAGAGTGGGTTTTGTTGTCATTATATGGACTAATTGCCTGTTTTCCTCTTCAGTGGCGACTGGATCTGCACATTTTGCAGAGATATTGGGAAACCAGAAGTTGAATATGATTGCGACAATTTGCAACATAGTAAGAAGGGGAAAACTGCACAGGGATTAAGCCCTGTGGACCAAAGGGTGAGTGTGAACTACGCTGATGTCTTGTTAGGGATTCTCTAGGTGTCTGGCTATACGTTTTTTTAAGTGTGATACACATGTAACCCGATACATTTTCATTTTTAACCTTCCATCTGATGATACATTGATGACTTCTGAAATCTTTATCTCTAGCCCTCAGCTTTAGACTTTTATACCCAGTTTTCTCACACTTAACATGCCTCAACCAAAATCTTCATTTTTAATTCTCTTCTTCAAAAAGCAAAAGCAACAAATAAGCAAATAACAACATAAAAAACTGTACGTCTCCCCCAGTATGATATTACCATTATCTCTGGCTGCTCAAGCCAGAAATCTGTGAGAAATAAAAGAATCAGGAGTGACTTTTATAATATTATGTTCTTACTTCCCCTAATCATTAATCTATGAGATAGCCATCATAGTCTGTCATCTGTACTACTATAACAATCTCTTCACTGGACTCCCTGATTCTACTCCCGCCCCCTCACAGTCCATTCTCTGTACTGTTCATAGCATTCTTTTTAAAAAAGTAAACAAGGCTGTCACTCCCTTGCTTAACATCCTTTAATAGCTTCTCATTATATTAAAAATGGAATTAAAATCCTCTTCCTCGCTTCAGTCGGATTTCTGCTCATGTAGTCCATAGTCTGATCTTCATAGAAAAATATCTTTTGCCCTAACCGGTTTGGCTCAGTGGATAGAGCGTTGGCCTGCGGACTGAAGGGTCCCAGGTTCGATTCCGGTCAAGGGCATGTGTCTTGGTTGTGGGCACATCCCCAGTAGGGAGTGTGCAGGAGGCAGCTGATCGATTTTTCTCTCTCATTGATGTTTCTAACTCTCTATCCCTCTCACTTCCTCTCTGTAAAAAATTAACAAAATATATTTAAAAGAAAAATACCTTTCACATAGTTCTGTGGTTAATTATGTTTGGCTCTAATCTAATGTATATTACTTCACAAAATCCCTCCTCCACTATATATGAAGAGAAGGTATGTGTTTAGAATGTACAAACTTAAGAGAAATTTAAGCAAATGAAAACTAAATGTAAAATGCATTTCAATTTATTTCTGATTTTGTAAAAATATTCTAGAGTTGGGTTGAGAAGACACAGATAGTTTTTATTTAATTTTGAACCTGAGTGGAATAATTTCAAGAAAGGAAATAAAAACATGTCTGGCCTGCCACAGGGGATTACAACATGAGTAGCAACAGCAGTAATTCACAGATTACTAAGTAATCTATAAATTATTGTACAAAATGCTATATATTGCTTTTCTGACTCCTTCCATGTGTATAAATAGTTGCATTAATAGTAGATAAATTACCTTTGTTATCAGATAAGAACAAAAGCACTCTGTCTTTGATAAGTGCATTTAAAGTAGAACAGAAGATAGTTTCAAAACTAAACGGGAAACGAAGCGGTTTTCTTTGGGTGTATGTTTAGTTGGAGAGCTAGTAGTAATAATCCTAAAAAATAAAAGGGTAATATGCAAATGGATTGAACAGCTGAATGACCGGTCGCTATGACTCACACTGACCACCAGGGGGCAGACACTTAACACAGGAGCTGCCCCCTGGTGGTCAGTGCGCTTCCACAGGGGGTGCTGCTCAGCCAGAAGCCGGGCTCACCACTGGCGAGCCTCTCCCGCCTCCACTGCACACGAAGGATGTCCGACTGACGGCTTAGGGGCCCGCTCCCCGCGAGGGCTCGCGGCCAGCGGGTGCAGGCTGGGCTGAGGGACCTCCCCGAGTGCACAGATCTTGTGCACCGGGCCTCTATTACTTTGTAATGATAAAGTCCTTATTCTCAAGAAGATCTTATTAGGCAAAAAAAAACTTATTAAGGGTTTTCTCTTTTTTTTGGCCAGAAATGTGAACGTCTTCTGCTTTACCTCTATTGTCATGAGCTAAGTATTGAATTCCAGGAGCCAGTTCCTGCTTCGGTGAGTTGTTTTCCTTAGTACACCCTGGTGAGGACTCCTGTTAAAACTCCAGCTTCCTGAAGAACCTCCTCAACCTCTCCGAGGCTCAAGTTTTCCTTCCTAATGCTATTTCTTCCCTCATTGGGTTCTTCCAAGGGATATACAGTCTATGGCCGTGGTCGGCAAACTGCGGCTCGCGAGCCACATGCAGCTCTTTGGCCCCTTGAGTGTGGCTCTTCCACAAAATACCTGGGCGAGTCTATTTTGAAGAAGTGGCGTTAGAAGAAGTTTAAGTTGAGAAGATGTGGCTCTCAAAAGAAATTTCAGTCGTTGTACTGTTGATATTTGGCTCTGTTGACTAAGGAGTTTGCCGACCACTGGTCTGTGGTAACCTGTGTAAAATGTTTTAGCATCAGACCTAATAGCATTTTAAATATTTCTTATTAAACAGAAATTTTAGTAGGGCCAAGTAGATATGAGGTCCACTTACTAAAATTGGAGTTGGTTTTTAAAGATTTTGTTGCTCTGATGGAGACATGGTGAATTTAATTTCCATGTCCTCTATTACCTTTAAGGTAAGGGGTAATAGGTGTAATGGAAATAATCTTGAACCTAGGAGTCAGAAGGCAACTTCTCTTAGTTCTGCCATTAGCCATCCTTAAAACTGGGAAAATTACATATATTCTTGCCTTTACTTTTTAAACTGTGCAGTGGGAGTATTGGACTAAATTATTTCTAAGATTCTAGTTCTATGCTTCTAGGTTCTCTATGTTGGGGAGAAAACAATCTATGTAAGTATTTGAATAAACGTGTAAAATTGAATCTTTTATACTGGCTCTGCCTTTATAAGCCCTTTTTAATGAAAAGTCAAGATTAAGAAAAGATTGGGAAAATTTTGCAAGTCAGTATTCTTTGTTTAACTTAGAGGGGACTTCAGTAAGGAATCAAGCCTCCGAAGTCCCACAGCAAAAGGAACACAGGAGGTGCTTAGTGCGTCATAAGTGGTCTGAGACTGTGTGCACATCTTTTATTTGTTGGCCAACATTTGCTGAATTAAGATGTTACTGAATACCCGATGTGCTATATAATACTGAATAGTAGACTTGTTTACTGAACAGGTTCAGAAATGAATTTTACAGCACAGAAGGTCTAGACATAATATGTTTTGTGCAAATAGTAATCATCTGATATTAGGAAGTCTGTCTTGTCTTTAAGTTCAGGGACTTTATAGTGGAAAGTGACTTTAAAATTATTTTTCATGAACTATTGAAAAAGCTTCTCTATGTTCAGTTATTTCCCAAGGATACAAATTTTTGGCCAAGAGTCGGGGCCAGAACTTCCCAGCATGATCACCAAGGGGTTAACAAAATTTTTTTTTGGCAGGGGATGGGGGTTATTCCAATCTTTCTTCCTCTGTTGCTATGTCCAGAGTACTTTGTGATAGAAAGTTATGTCCTCTAAAAGATATCATATTCTAATAATCATACCTTTTGTAACCATTTTTTCCCTTTCCTATTTAAAAATAACCTCTTCAGGAACCATAAAATTCTGATGAGCTAGATGTATCTAACACTAGTGACTGGCTATCATTGCCATTTGCTTTCTTTCCAAATTTTCTTCTTAAAGATAGAACTTGGGGCCGTCATAACATGGTTACTCCACATATTCTGAACATGATTTGATTTTCATGATAAAATTGGGGCCATAGATAAAAAGTACATTCACTATACCCAAAATTTTCAAGTAGCAGGCTCATTAGTTAATACGTTTTCCCCCTAAAATTAATTATGCTGTGGATTTTCAAATTAAAAAGTTTGGCGTTTGGGAGAATCCTTATCTAGCTGTATTTATTTGCTCTTTTAGATACCAAACTACTATAAAATTATAAAGAAACCAATGGATTTATCTACTGTGAAAAAGAAGCTTCAGAAAAAACATTCCCAACACTACCAAGTGCCAGATGACTTTGTGGCCGACGTCCGTTTGATCTTCAAGAACTGTGAAAGGTTTAATGAAGTATGTTAGCTTCCAAACTGTAGTCTTGGATTATTAGTTTTTGTTGGTTTGTTTTATTGTTTGGATTTTGCTTTTCCTGCCAAGTGATTTTTTCTAATTGGAATTAAAATTTTTTTCTGCTTCAATTCTTGTCAAGAGTAAAATTGTCATCTATAGCTCTAAAGAAGAAAGTTTACTGTGTATGATTTTAAGTATATACTTAAATATAATAAATCAGGAATGTTATTAAATATCCCTTCCTGAACAAGTTGAGGATTAAGATAAGTATAGAAAGTAGTCTCTAGTTAAGTATGTTTTGTGGGAAACTTATAAAAGCCTAAATTTTGGGTACATTGAGGAAAGACATTTGTAACAGTGTCCTTTGATTTTATTATTGACCATATAAATGTAGAACCTTAAAATCACCAACAACTCTCTGGTGGCTCATTTTGAATAGTAGCCCAGAGTTTTGGATCTCAGCAATGTGACTTTCATTAACTTTGGCTTTGTATTTTTATGAGGATAAGGATTTGTTATCCATATCTTGAAAAGAAATGTGATATGCATATATATATTTATGTATACCTCCCTTAAGGAAATAATTTTGGTTTTCTTTGGGAAAAGTCAAGTCTCCTATTGTTAAGGAAATTTTTCATTATTACAGGAGGAGAAAATGGAATTGGATGAGAATTCATAAAATCTTTAAAAAGGATTACTTTATTACTAAAGTCATCTTTATTACTGGTAAAAATTGGGTGCCATGTGACTATCACTAAAATAAATCACGTTGAATCATTTAAAATGTACTCATAGCTGCTTCTGGAAGCATCTAGGTGACTGTGTAAAAAATTTTTAAACCTTCTTACTAGGTGAAAAGTCTAGTCACCTCAATAGCAGTATGCCACAGAGAACAGTAAAACTTCACTCAAAGTAAAATTAATACAGTCCCAAGTTTTTGTCTTGTTTTCTAATGCACTTAGGTTATTTTAAATAAATATGCTTTCATGAGCTATAGCTAGCATTTGCCAGGAAGAAGGCCCATTTTTTTCTGCTTTAGTAATAGTTAAATCATTTATGGTTAACAAATTGCCAGATAGATGGCATTCTGATTAAGTGGTTTGTTGAAAGTTTGGCAGATTTTTAAAAGCAACATTTCTCACATTATTCATTTCACAGATATATTTCTCTTAAATAGATTGATATATTCTGACCAATTTCTATTTAGAGTGGCACCTCCTTGAAGAAATTCAGAATTTGGGACAATTATTGAGGTTTCACAGTAGCTTTAGTCATAGAACTTTGTAAAGAAAGTGGTTCCATGTTCTGTAAAACTTTAGAAAGCACTTATAATCTGGTCATCGCACTTATAATCTGACACCCCTAGTATGGCTGACTCTTGTCGCCAATCCTGTGCAGTTTTATAATTTTAGAAAGGATTTATAATTTCCCTTTTTTTTTTTTGACTCTGGTATCCTTTTTAGATGATGAGAGTTGTTCAAGTTTATGCAGAAACACAAGAGATTAATTTGAAGGTAAGCTTTTCAGACCATGCACACTTGGTGAAGGAATATGCATTACCAATAGGTGAATATCCTATCTTTTGCTTGCAGGCTGATTCAGAAGTAGCTCAGGCAGGGAAAGCAGTTGCGTTGTACTTTGAAGATAAACTCACAGAGATCTACTCAGACAGGACCTTCGCACCTTTGCCAGAGTTTGAGCAGGAAGAGGATGATGGTGAGGTAACTGAGGACTCTGATGAAGACTTTATACAACCCCGCAGAAAACGCCTAAAGTCAGATGACAGACCAATACATATAAAGTAAAAAGACACGAACTTAAACCAATTGTTTAAAAAGAGCAAAGTACACTTTTAAGTGTTGCCGGAAAATTCTGCCTACAGTGGGGGCACCTCCTTGAAGAAACTGATAGCTTTTACACAGTATTAGATTGAAACAATGGACAGAAACCACATTCTTGTCAAGAAGGGGAGAGAACTCTGCACCATTAAAAGTAAAAATAAACAGCAAAAGTGAAATACTTTGAAGATTTCTGTTACTAAAGAGAAGAGTTCTGACTGTTAGAATTGGCAGATGTTGATTATGTGGTATTGATTGATTGGTGCAGGATGCTGGATGTACAAGTAAATAAATACTGGAGGGTCATGTCACTTGATAAATCGTCTCTGTGGGCCACAGCGTACAGCTATTAAACAACTGATGCCTCCCCCTCCACACACATACACACTGGCTTGTTTTCTAGTTAAAGTTGACATTTTTGATGTCAATACAGATGTGCATTGAATCATACACTTACATTTTTTCTCATTTTGATGCTGTTGGGCCTTGGTTTTTATATTGGTTTAAAGAACTCAACAGTAGTTTTATTTTTTTGTTCATACTTGGAGTCTAGGAAACATGACCATTGATCATTACTTAATCAACTTTAATGGTCTATTGAAATAAATATGGTAACTTTTCAGTAGGAGATCATATAATTATAGTAATCATTCCCAGAAAACACGTCCACAAATTGCACCTCTCAACCAAATCATCGGATCCTAGTTATTCCCATGAAAGGCAGAATGTTGAATACTGACCTAGTTTTTTGTGTATTAGATTTGATTGAGAAGGGGTAACTGGCTCTTATCCAGTCTTCCTTCATGTCAATTTTCTGATAGACCACTATTGGCAAACGGTAATCTGTCAACTACCAAATGTGTAAAATTTTCTGTATTTCACTTTGTCTTATTTGTAAATAGTGAACTAAAACTTCTGGCAGATCGGCAACATTTGCCGAGCCTGTTTTTTAAGCTAATGTGTATTCTTTACTAATGTTCCTATCAAGAATGGATTTGTAATATATGCTGTCTATTTCTAATGTTCACATTCATATTTTGAGGTTCTATCTTATTTTAATAGAGAACAGACTTCTCAGAAAATCTTCAGAAGCAGCTTATTATTAAAATATCAAAATATTGAAATAAACCCGGTGGGGTTAGATTACTCATCTGTCCACCAAGTGGGACATTGCATGGACTGGGCCTAAAGGACAGAGAAGAGACTTGTAAGTAAATCCTGAAAATGAGCCAACCCCCACTTGAATGGTTCCTGGAGTAACCCACCTTTACATCCTGATTTCAGCACCCGAGGCAGATAAACCACCACCTGGCTCTGTTCATTTTTCTTCTCTTCATTTGTGATGCTCATATCCAAGATGTGTGTCTATAGACCGTATACAGGCTTCTCTTTTGTTGGATTAAAAATTTTAGTCCTACTTTTGTTGTATGGACACATTAGAATACAGTGACCAAAATAGAAGACTCTCCATTAGATATTTTCAGACATCAGCAGATTTGTGGCAAATCGTTTGCCTTTTAAAAAATCCAGCTTAAGCAGTTCAGACAGGTTACTCAGAAAGAATTATTTGACATAATTGTCTAAGAGGTAAATATTTTTTAGTGCATATTGAATAAAATAAAGTGCTTTAAAGAAATTATTATGCAAACTCCTTTGGGTTGTGGTTCTTTTCTTGACAAGCGGTGGGGTAAACTATGGTTCAAGCCTTCTGATGGTACTGATTTTGTCATTGCTATTGACTGAGTCCACTCTCTAGCTTCCTTTCGGCTTCTCTTTCAGTTTTGTTGTAAACTTAAAAAACATATTGCAAACTTACCTTGCTCAAATTTTAAAGAAGAGTTTTCTGATAAGAGGGAGAATATTGTTTAAAAATGCTTTTATCTGTGCTTATTTCCCTCTGTCCTATATTATTTGTGACTTCATTATCAGAGACACACCTAAGGGCACATTTTTGGAAGGTGAAGGGTTAGCCGAATAGCTTCATTTTGTCTGATGTTTTCTGTTTGCTCTCCTTCACTGTTACTAGATAGTAAGTCATAAATACTTTCTACCAATGGCAGAAGAAACAACATTTTAAGTAAATATTTCTCAATACTTGGGGCCTTAAAAGATAATGTGTTCCCTTAAAGATATTACCGTGTTAGTGGGGTTTATCCCCTTTAAGATTGGTTCTTAAAAAGCCACTTTATTGTCAACATTTAATAGGCTCCATTTCTGTTAAGATAATTCATACTGCTGAGGAAGTACCATTAACTAATAGCTGTCAATAAACCACCATTAAATGAAGTTGTTCACTTTAGATTTCATTTGAAGCTTTTCTTTTTTTGCACACTGATCACTGTTTCTAAGCTGATCTGTGCACCAATACCGTGGTCGGCAAACTGCGGCTCGTGAGCCACATGCGGCTCTTTGGCCCCTTGAGTGTGGCTCTTCCACAAAATACCACGGCCTGGGAGAGTCTATTTTGAAGAAGTGGCATTAGAAGAAGTTTAAGTTTAAAAAATTTGGCTCTCAAAAGAAATTTCAATCATTGTACTGTTGATATTTGGCTCTGTTGACTAATGAGTTTGCCAACCACTGCACTAATATAACTTCAAAAGTATTAACTTGATATTCAGAAATCTTACATGATTTCCTATTATGTTTTAAAAAGACAAACATTGTATATCAGTTCCTGTTTGTTTTTATACTCTCGCATTTGTATTCTTCCTTGAAAGGCAGTATTTTAGATTTGGAGATGTTAATGTTTCCTTAAAAGCTTGCAAAGTTTTCGCCACATTTCAGTTCCTATCTGCTATGAGAACACCAAGAATAAAGTGTTCCTTAGTCTATTTCGCTGGTCTACATTTGTATATTTTAACACTGAGCTGAGCTGATTCACTGAAGGAATTGCTTTATAAGGTGAAGCATGTGTGTGTTCCAAATCCTTAGATTGTAGGTCATGCTCTCTATAGAAATATCAAACCACGGCCGCAGAGAAGTGACTAGGCATTGGAGCCATTGTTGAAATTATCCATTTTGGAATCAACAAGGTACTTTCTGACTGTTTCTTATATAAGGGAATTTTAAATAAAACTTAAAGTCAGTTAATTCTCACTTTTTGTTGTAACAGTTTTTAAAATTTTTCATTAATCCAAAGAAACAATGTTTTTAAATAGAAGCAAAAGGTTTATAGTGTGCAATTTGTAGATTTATCAATTACCTCAGCAGGTATCCTGCCATGTAATTATTAGTGATTAGTGTTAATAAGTTAAAAGATTTAGGTATTCTGAATATGCCCTTGGATTATAGCCTACCATATGTTATTAAATAGTCTCTTAGTATCCAAAATGGGAGTAGATGCTGTGGCTCCCTCTCCCTTTACCTTTAAAAAAAATGTTTTTATTGATTTTGTAGAAAGAAAGGAAAGAAGGGAGAGGGAAGGAGAGAGAAATAACCAATGATGAGAGAGAATAATCTATTGGCTGCCTCTCGCACGCCCCCTACTGGGGATCGAGCCTGCAACCTGGGCAGGAATCGGTGACCTCTTGGTGCACGAGACGATGCTCAATCCACTGAGCCACACTGGCCAGGCACCCTTTACCTACTTCCACTCACAACAAATGAAGTATGAAGATCTCATTCTTATTAGCACTGCTTATTTGCATAATCAGCATTAGATCAGTGAGTAGCTTTATAAAATCTACCTACCCCATCTCTCCTAATTGAAACAATCAGGTTCTTCACTCCTACCATCTGTGTTACTAATCTGCTGAAGGTGAGCCACGGTTCTCAAGGTGCATCCCAGTTTGATCATGTATTGGACCTAGATGTTCTCCTCCTCACAGTCATCTCCTCCCTGATAAAGCAATAACACTGCTTTACGTCTGTTGCCTCAGCACGCCATAACCCTCTCCTGGATGGTGACTTTATAGGAAAGTTTGTATGCATATCACCCAGTCTATCTTTTAAAAATTAAGAAAAGTAAATGTATGCTGGAGCTAATGACAATATATTGTGGCATTTTATTTTAAAAATTGGGGAAAGTTGCATATTTTTTTAAAAGTAGGTGTTTGAGTAAAAAAATTGAAGGTACTTTTTTAAGAAAAAAATTTATATGCCTCAGTTTACATAGACATTTCAGATTTCAACATGTTACTCTGGGATATAACGGTTTCTTTTACTTGGTCAAAATGCATGTGTAGCATTTCTTCAGTCTTAGTTCCTTGTGTTTGCCTTTGTGGTCTTTTATATATATTTTTTATTGTATCGAAGAAACAAAATTATCCTCAAAAATAAGTCCATTTGGATATATTTGTCATAATCAAACTACGAAATGTACAAATTAAGTTTAGCCCTTTTCTAGCAAGTGATCTTTAAAATGAAAAGTGCTGTTCTTTTAAATTCACCAAATTTGTATGGGGGAAGGCACAGAAATAATTTTCTAAGTGCCACTGCAATATTCCCTTTCAAGTGTGGCCTAAATTTCAATCTTAACGAAATGCATGTCTGCTCCTGGTCTGAAAAATGTAGGCATTTACTATGTTTTAAACACAGTGAAAGATGTATATAAACCTATGAAAAAAGATTTGTGCAATCTGAAAGCCTGTTAATTTTCTTGTAGAAATGCTGACACACGAAAGGGTTAAATTCACAGCCTTCCTGGTTCCTTGCTTCCAGTATTTCAACTGGTGTCCTCCCCTCATTTTATTACTACTACTACCCCCACAACTACTATTCTTTTTGCACATAGTTAACTACCCTTCAATATGATTCTTAAAAAGTGCTGTTTCTGTGGTATTGTATTCTCTAAATAATCATATTTAATTTTTTAAAACAAGGTTGCAGTTTCTAGTTGTTCTGTTCTTGTGTTTTTTGCTGGTGTGTAATAAAAGCAAGATTTTCTTTTCATGGTTATTTAATACATTAGCTGCCTGTAAATATTTCTTGTTATAATGCTCTGGAATGTGTTGTAGAAGTTGTATTAGATTAGTTTAAAGCCTTGTTTGAAAGCCACATTGTTTTGGTTATTTCTATTAAATTAGAAAATTGAAAACGTTTTCAAATGAATTTCTTTTTTTCTTCCTCATTGAGTTGAGACTTCAGTCATTTAAATTCATTAAAAATACTTACACCGCGTGTAGGCGCTGGAGATACAGCAGTGAACAAGGTAAATGACAGTCCCTGCCCTCACAGGTGTTGTAGGCTCCTTGTGAGAACGGTGAGTGCTGTGACAGAAACTCAGAACACAGTAGGAACACACAGGAAAGGGTCGAACCCCACCTTCGTCCGTCAGGGAGGTGGTCTCTTTCACTAATAAAAGGTAAACCTGGAGCAGGCAAAGAGAGTGGAGAGACGAAAACAGAAGCCTGACAATGAGAGAATGTGTGTGTATTTCAGGACCTGAGAAGTCCAGTCGGCTGGGATGGAGGTGACACGGAAGTAGGAAGACAATAAGCAGTTGACCCGAGGAAGTACTTTTCAACTCCCTTCCGTGGGAGGGGTTGGGGCTTACACTGGGGCCAGCAAGGAGCCCCTGAGGAACATTGAGCACAGCGGGGCTTGGAGAGTTGACATAATCGGAATTTCCTTTTCAAAAGATCCTTTTAACTGTGAAGATGGGCTACAGAGAAGATTGGAAGTGGAGAGGCAGGTATAGGCTCTTGAATCCAGGTGAGCCCTAAACTAGCTACCTGGCAGTGGAGAAAATAGGTTTTCGAGAGATTTAGAAAGTAGATCAATAACTGAGGCCATGGGGCTGCCCAAGAAACGGGACTCACTGTGTGACTTGATACGTGTTGCTTGGTGTCGCTGAGCCTCCCTGCACAGTGAGAAGAATCGTCTTTTTCTCAGAATTGCTGGAGGAAGTACCTTAAGTTGTTCCGTGTGAAGCATTGGGAAAGTGCCTGATACACTAGTACAGTCGGGCGTTAACAGGTGGCGGTGGTTGCTCTTTATTTTCTGTGACGGTGCTCAGCTGGCGAGGGCAGGCAGTGGGGTGGCAGAATGATCAGGGCCGGGATTTTGCCAGGCTGGTGCATAAAACGAAGTCAGAGGAGATTAGAATGTTGGCTGAAAGCAATGGTGTGATGAACCATAGACCACGGTGAACCGTAGCTCAAGAGGGACGTGAGAGGAAGAGGTGGTGGGTAAGGAGAATATTTCTTGGATGGACGGGAGATTTTGATGTTGAAGGTCTGGATAGCTGAACAGACAAACTGGAGTGTAGAAGGTTGTGGTCGGATAATAGGGTAAACTGAGTCAGTGATGGTTCAAGGTGGAGAAAAGGAGGGAACAGTAACATCGCACTGCGAACATTGGAGGGTGGGCTAGAGAGGGCAGAGGAGAGATCCGGTGGCTCCTCTGGTGGCATGGACAGTCGTGGGCAGTGGGAGCGGGGAGCAAGACATTGCCAAGGTTCCGTCACTTACGTAACGCCACGTGTGGGAGTCCGCCGTCTGTGTGTATTTCCGCAGGTCACTTGTCATTCCCCTTCATGGAAAGCCAGAGGCCTCTGCAAGGGTGACAATAGCCAGCATTAGCTGAATGCCTTGTAGAGGGCTCTGTTTGAAGCACTTTTACGTAGCAGTTCTTTGTAAAGGCTGTGAAGTAGGTTACCCATTGTTAGTCCTCTTTTAAAATGAAGGAACTGAGGCTCAGAGGGGTTACATCACTTGCTCACACCCTGGCCCTAGTAAGGGGCAGACCTTAGATTTAAACGTTAGCTTGGCTTCGGGTCTGTGCGTGTAACCACGACAACACGCTGCCACTCAGCGTCTGAAGTCACTATTACCTTTAGTGAATTGGCTTCTCTGGGGCACTCTTCCACCCTCACTTAAGAGTGAGTGTTGGGGAAGAAGGGGTCCATTTATAATAACGAATTGTGTGTGTTGGGGTGGGGAGTGGTCCATGGTGCCCACCAGCTCCCACTTCCTCTGGGCCCAACATGAGTCAGAACAGTGTCCACCTCAGGGATGAGGCACCTGCCCGGGCTTGGGAACCAGTGCCTGAGGGTCCTCTGGGGCTGCTGGGGCGGGTGCTGGCTGGGGGGACCGGGATGGGACAGGAGAGCTTGTGCTCGCAGCTGCTGGGACTGTGTCTTCTGTCGCCTTCGCTGGACACAGGAAGGCTGCCCCAGGGCGGCCAGTCACTGAGCCAGGAGAGCTTCAGAGGGTGCGCCGTGAGTGGCTGGGCCCAAAGCCAGCGTGACCGTGGCGCCCTCTGCCCCCACCTGGCCCCCACCCGGGCCACGGGAGGAGGAGAACAGCTGTTTGGAGGAGGCAGCCAGGCCCGCAGGACAGCTCAGTGCTCCGCCCGGGGCAGGGCCTCCTTTGGGAAACCAGGACAGCTCAGTGCTCCCGGCCCGGGGCAGGGCCTCCTTTGGGAAACCAGGACAGCTCAGTGCTCCCGGCCCGGGGCAGGGCCTCCTTTGGGAAACCACGTGCCAAGGAGGGCAGGTCCCCCACCTGGGCCACCTGTGTATTTGTGCTGTTACCTGAGAGACCAGAAACCTCTGTCTTGTCCAAGCCCTGGTTCCAGCAGTTAATCGACCCCGAGACGGGCCTTGCACGTGAAGAGGCGGAGAAAAGCAGGGGCAGGTGGGAGAGCCCGTCCGATGCCTCGGACCTGAGCCGGCTGGAGTTTGCCATCTCCTAGGGTCCCCTCCGCTTCCTCGGTGCCTTGCCAGGGGACGCTCCTCAGCTCCAGCCGGAGCCCCCTTCTCATGTGCTGCGTGGTATTCACGCGCCTGGAACAGGCACGCAGACAGGATGCCGGCAGGGGTGCCCACAGCCCTGCGGGAGGGCCGGGCCTGAGAGGAACCCTCGCCAAGGTGGGGGGGTGAGGCTGGGCGCTTTACAGCAAGTCAGCACCTGGTGGCTGCGGGGGAGCTGGGCAGCAGGGCTGAGAGCGATGGCAGCCACGCCGAGCCCGTTTGGCCAGGCTCCCCGTCGGTGCAGCCTGTCCTGGTTCAGCCTGCCAGGGACACTCTGTGCCCATGAGGTGGGTCACCCCCTCAGGGAGGGGGGCCATGGCCCCCGGGGCACCTGGCCCAGGGCCTGTCTGCCTGAGGACCGCCCGTCCTCCCACCTGGCCCAGCCCCAGGCCCCTGAGGCTCCAGGCCGCCGCCCCCTGCAAGTCCCTTCCTCCCGAGGGAGGGGAGGTTCGAGACACGTGTCAGGGACAGGCCTGGGGAGCCGCTCCTGAGGAGGAAGAGAACCAAAGCGCCGGGACCGCGCTGGGGGGCTGCGAGGGGAGCCCCGGAGCCGGTGAACTGCATCAGACTTGTCAGAAAGGGGGAGCACAAGTGTTTGAAAGGCGCCCCGTTTCCGTCTGGGAGATGCAGTGGCGGTTCGTGGGATAAGCTGTTCCCTTTCTTGCCCGGCGGTTGCTCGGGAAGGTTGCCCGGAAGCCGTGTCTTCTCCTTCCTTTGGTAAAATCACGCCTCCTCACAAGACTCGTGTATTGGATTTCAGAGGTGTGGCAGCTGGGGAGAAATAAAACGGGGCTGGCAGCTGCTCCCTGTAATTGAGGTCTGAGTCCCCCCAACCTGTGAGACGAAGGTCCAGGTGATACCATGCAAATGGCAGAGATGGGGGTGACAGGTCCCCTTAAGGCAGGCCGGACCACACCCTGGAGTTGGGAGTTTGTTGGCCCTGATGGGGGACAGGGCGGGGCAGAGCTGAGAGCTGGCTTTGGTGAGAGGCTCGGCTTCACGTCGCACTTGCTTTTCAGACAATCACCATCCAGGAACCTTAGGGCTGCGTGCGACCGCCTCAGAGACCCCACAGGCAGGCACCCCTCCGCTCACAGCTCCGGAGCCAGGGTAGTGGTGACAGGTCAGGCCCTCCAGGTGCCAGCACGGCCTGCTTTCTCCCCTGCCCTCCCCCACCTGTGTCACTCTGGTTCACCTGTACAGGCAACGGAGGCCGAGGAAGGAAGTGCGGGCAGCAGACAGGTAAGCAGAGAATCGGGGAGGAAAGAGCCAGGGATGGCGATGGAGCCCAAGTCCAGGTGCTGCTTCCTCACCCAGCCTTTCTCTCCAACAGTCAGAATGCCCTCTCGCGTCTGTTGGTTCATCTTTAAAGGGAAAGGAACAATTTTTGTGAGGTCTAAATGAGAAGTTTAAAAGCCAGATGAGTATGCAAATACAAGATATTATTAATTAAAAATTTGCAAATACTTGAGGCAGAGATAATAGTTAGACTCCCCAGAGGTAATGCCTATCAGGAGCAGCCAAGACAAGATTGTCCTGGGGCAGAAAACCCTCCATCAAGGGCGATTACAAATGCATTATTATTATTACTACTACTGTTATTACTATTGTTGTTTTCGGAGAGGGGCTGCCACAAGGGTATGTAAATGCTTTCAGTGTAAAATAGCATCCTGGGCCGCATGTTCGGGCACGTACGCATGATCCAGAAGCCAGGTGGCTAGGGTCGCGGTCTTCTGTACCCTCATTGCAACTCCGCACTGAGTAGGCACTGGCGCCCTCTGGTGGACACTGCCGAGCAGGACACCGGCGCTGCAGAGGCGCGATGACTGGGAGGCCGCTAGGGGCGCTGCAGACCGGCCGGGCTGGTGGAGAGAGAGACATGAGACAGGTTTCCCTCTGCCTGCTGTGTGCTTAGAATGGGGCCCAGAGGTTTCATAAATACAGGCGAGTCATCCTGGTTCTGTCCTGATAATTTAAGACATCGATCCCTAATGATCAAGGCACAAGCTTCTCTTTGTTCTGGGAGTAGCAAAAGCATTTCCTAAAATTAAACTGATTATTCCTTCACACTCAGGTGTCTAGGGTTCTTAAAGTCCCCGAATGCCTTGAGAGGGAATTAGGAAGGGCACAGAAGGCCAGGATGTCCCATGCCCGCCGCTGACCCTCCCTTCCCATGCCCCTCCCCTCCCTACGCTGCTCACTGGATGTCCAGGGTGGGCTCTGGGCACCTAGAGGAGGTGGGTGCGTGGGAGGATCTGGCTGCACGTCCCTCCTGCACGACAGGTGATGGCTGAGGGGCAGGCAGAGTGGAAGTACTTACTGCAGGCTGAACCCACTGGGTGCAGCCAGGGGGAGGGTCAGTTACTTGGGGGGAGGGGAGGCCCCTCATTTGGTAGGCCTGGCCCATCTCTGAACCAGGGAGGATGCTGGCGCTCACAGAGCTTTCTCTGCTCCCTGGGCTCCCGCGGCCAGAAAGGGAGTGATTTTCTTAGAGAACTCTCTGGGGGTCAGGCGCAGGAACCCAATCCCGTACAAGGGCCTCAACCAGTAACTCATGCCCTGCTGACCCTTCCTCACCTCCCTCGTCCTCCACCCGAACCTCACAGAGAGCTCGGTTCCCCTTTTCTTCACAAGAGACTTCGATGCCCAGAAAACCAGAGCTCACATCCATGGCATCCAAAAATGGGTCCTCTTTTTCTCAGACCAAGGAAGGGCTGGGTCATGCCCTCTAGCCGCTGGAGTGGACTGAGTCCTGAGGCGTTCAGGAAAAGAAATAAAACAAGGCAGCTGATGGCCACACTCAACCAGATCGAGATCCGCACTAAGCTACACTATTCATACAAAAAAGCTCTCATTGACTGTCTACTAGACACCAGTTTCCTGAAATAAATACCCCCCAATCTTTATTAACGTGAATGTTTAGGGGGACCCCTGCGAACCCACTGTGTTGCAGTGTGAAGATCTATATTGCCAGCTGTTTCCCACGACAGGAATGGAGATGCTCGGAAAGTTCAGACAAAGGGAAATCACAGCTGACCCTGAACTTGATTCCCTCGGAGTGCCATGAAACTCGCCCCCGAATCGATACGACGCAGGATAGCTGGTTAAAGTTTTAACAGTGGTGCTCACAGATTCCCTAGCCAAAAAAAAAAAGTTTGTCTGCCAACCCTGCTTTATTAGACATGAAATGATTTTCTTTTCATACATAATTGAACGCTCCAAGTCTAATAAAGTCAAAGGCTTAAAAATGTGAGAAATGGGGAACGCTGCCCTTCGTGCGTTAAGAGAGAACCTTTCAGGGCAAAGTGTGGGGAGCAGGGAGCGGCCACAGCTCATCTCTGTGGCGAGTGACTGCAGCAGGGATGCAGGGGAGGGATGGCCCAGCCTCTCGGCCCCCCCTCCTTTCCGCATTAGCAGAAATAACCTTGGTGGTTTATACCACTTTCCCAATTTGTTTCAGCTTAGCACTGAGGCTGGAGAACCAGAGAGAGAGAGAGAAACGTGAAGAAGCAGCGGGATGGCGAAGGATCTGCGTTGCTGGAGGCAGCTATTTGGGGGAGTAACTTGGAGTTTTCGAGGTGGTCCGGGTGCCGCTGGCAGCGCATGTTCCTCCCAAGTCCACGCCTGTGCGGCGCCAGCACGGCCAAGGGTGACCCTGAGAGGGGCGGTGAAGGACTGAGAAAAGACAGACAAGAGAATGAAAGCTGGGTCTGGGTGGGACGCTGTCCTCTCTGATGGAGAGAGACAGCGCCACAGCCTGTAAGCCGTGTCTTTATTTTATGGCCAGATTCCACGAGGCAAAGGAAGGGCGTGGTTAGAAAGTTCTCCTGGGTTTCAATCCTACTCAATTACATGCACCTGAACTCTATCAAGCCCACGTCACTCAGACACGTGGGGCCACATGTTCGGACCATGGGTTCAAGCTGACAGCTATAGCCTCTGGCTATAATTGTGCTGGGAAGGCTCTGCCCTCCAAGCTGGGACTTGCACGTGGCCATGAGAGGACTGTGCCCTCTCATCAGTCCGGGGCTCGAACCCGTTCAAACACTGTAGCCGCTCTCCACACACGCCATTGGGGCTGTGGCACATGTGGCGGCAGAGCAAGTGTCCCTTCTCTGCCACCAGCCCCCGCTTGTGCTGCAGCCCTGCCTGGCAGGTGTGGTGGCCGGAGTGGGAGCAGGTGCCCTACGGGAAGGGCCTACCTCCGCTGGCCGAGGGCTCTGCCATATGAGGGAGCCAGCCAGCCCTGGCCACGTGACAGGGTGCCATCTGCACCCCGGGAGCCTCGATTTTGCAGCTGCCACCACCAACTCGGGCAAATTTGACACGAGCTCAGGAAACAGCTTTTCCAGAAGGTTCGTGCATTTCCAATCTGCTGTGCTCCGTTCTCCCCTACAACTGCCACCAACCTAATGTGCATTTGGATCCAAGGCCCGATGCTGATCAGCAAATGTATGGACTCATCAGAGCATTGGAAAGGAAACGGGGGCTCAGGTGGCCCCCTGAGCAGGCCGTTCCTAGAAATACACACACACGCACACACACACACACACACATGCATTATACATACACCATTGTCAAGTGTTACACATGGATGCATTCCTCGGACATGGCACGTAAGTTGAATTTTTGTTATTTTCAATTTAACTTTTAGTACAAAATCAATAGCACTCTTTAATGCCATTTGAAGGAATTCTGCAGTGAATATTCCTTTTGCCAAAGTAAAATAAGGCCCCTTCGTCTTTCTGCTATATAAACTACGTTTATATCTGTGCGTCTGCATCTCCTGTGAGCCTGGGTTGAGGCTCATCTCTCTTTTGGAAAATGCGGAAAATGTTGGTTCCAGACTAGCTTTGAAGGCTTCATGCTTAATTTAAAAGACGGGAAAGGTTGAGTTACACGCACAGAGCAGTTGGCACTACGATTCCATCTTCGTCATCCACCCAACAAACAACACTGCACAGCATGCTGGGAGATGCAAACTAAGACCCTGGTCTTCTATAATGTAGGATAGCATTCTATTCCGTGGCGATATTCTCTCTAAATGCTTAATAAGCATGGTGATAACTGCCATTAACTATACTCTATTAACTCTAGTATATGCTCTACGGAATCGCATTTCATGGTACATTAGTGACAAAAGTTTCTAATTTTTTTAACACAATAAATACAAGCTGGTTAGCTTAAATGGCTGGAGGTTATTAGCCTGTTTTTATACCAATTTCTCAAGCTACAAGCTCTATCAGAGTTAAATATTTACTTTTTGCAACACTTTTTTTTTGGTAATTTCTCTACTGATGTTGATCCCCAAATCATATCTTAAAGGTGAACTCACTATTTTTCTTCGTTTCTAGCTGCTGGGAACAATCCTTAAGGAGAAAAAGACTTAAATGGAAATGTGAGTCCTGCTCATTGCGATCTTTGGGAGACAAGAAGAAATCATCAGGAAAATCTTACTGAGTGCCATGAAGATGAATGGAGTTAATACAGCATGTAAAACACACAGAACGATGCTTAGCACAAAGTGGACATTAAATATCAGTGTTGGTTTAATACGTGAAATAAGTAATGTCAAAGCAAGTTAGACACTGGTGAAGTGGTGACTATTCCTTACCTGGTCTCCAGCGAATCCGGGTTCCCCAGGGGAATCTGAGAAGATAAGCTCTCCTTTTTATAGTAAAGAAACAAGTAAGCATCTCTCAATGCTGGCTTTCTTTCTTTCAACCAAGGGAAAAATTCCCAACCGTCTCAAAGCTTTAAATAAAACCAGTTTGTCTGGACAAGACTTGTTATTACTTGGACAGAAAAACCGAATGGTTTTCATTATTCACCAGCAGAGGAACCACAGGATCTGAGGGGATAACTATTGTCTGTTAGTAGCGAGGTGCCCACCAGCTCTCTTATTTTGAAGACATTGGTTCAACCAGCTTTATAGACCACATCTTCTTCCAAAGAGCCGGCCCATGCCCTGACCGGTTTGGCTCAGTGGATAGAGCATCAGCCTGCAGACTGAAAGGTTCCAGGTTCGATTCCGGTCAAGGGCATGTACCAGTGGGGGTTGTGCAGGAGGCAGCTGATCCATGTTTCTCTCTCATCAATGTTTCTAACTCTCTATCCCTCTCCCTCCTTCTCTGTAAAAAAACACACACACAAAACAAAGAGCCGGCCCTTCCTCCAGTTGTAAGTAATGTCATCAGATGGAGAGTTTTTGGGACTCGACCGAATATCTTCTAAGCTACATCCCAAACCAGTTTCTACAGTGGATTCTAGTCCAAGACTCAACAGTTCTCGAACATTGTGTGTTCCCGGCATAACCAGTCATTGAGAAGGAAGAAAACTCCAGATATTATTTTCTAGACAAACATGAAGATTTGTGGAATGCTGAAACACGACCGGGAATATAAAAATCACCATGTAAGCCAGTTATTTCTGCCATCCCCTGGGAACTTTTTTTTTGTCACCATAAGACTTTTGATGGCAAGTATTCATAACTAGATGTTGGGAGATTTGATGAATATTTTACCCAAAAAAGGCATCTTTAACCCACCCATTCTTTCTGTGAGAAAAAGTTCCGCTCTACCAAAGGGAACAAATTTCAGAGAGAATAAGTTCAGCATTCCAGGGACCTCAGTCACCAAAAGAAGCAAAACGGGGGTTTTATAGTAACCACGGGCCCCTCATGTCGTGGAGAGAAAACAGCAAATGCATTTTATAGGGGAAATGGATTTAAGATGCAAGTTTCACCTCAGTGCACGGTGCTTACTTTCTCCTGTTTAATGTTTTGGGGAGCTGGTCCTACAAGGAGGCCTTTCTTATGTGCACGCCATCCCCAGAGCCTGTAGGGAGAGAGAGAGCTGTCTTCTGCCTCAGCTCCATTTCTCACGTGATCCCAAATGTGTTGAGTGATTGAAAGAAGCTTATTGAACTTGGGGTTTGACAGGAGAGAAGAAGGTGAAGAATTTGGTAGCTTTTAAAAAATATGAAGGAATATGGCCTGAAAAATAGGGTTTCTCCGTCTTTTTGGAGATGGTCCACCCATCGGGCTGATGGTCCGTTTCATGCCTTGCCACCTAAACGCACTCTGATCTTCGTGGGGAGATCATTCCTGACGCGTCTCCTCCAGGCCTAGCTGTGAGTCTCCAGGCACAACGCTTAGGCACTCCGGGAGTCTCCTCGCACGGAGCCCTGGCCTCCGCTGCCTCCGCTGCCTCCACTGGTGGCCCTGGAGGGGCAGGTCCCCTGCTGGAGGGGCCATGTAGCTGCTCTCTGCTGCTGTGCTGAGGGCAATGACCCTGTCCCAGCTGGGCCGTGTTTGGGTGCCTTGGTCCCAGGCGTGTCCAGCATCTCGCCTGGACTTGCATTAAGCTGCTGCTCCTTGGCCTTCGGTGCTAACCCCATCTCCTGGGGGACCAGCTCTCGTCTGTTGGCCTCACAGTCTGCAGGAGCCACCAGGGGAGGGATTGTGGCCGGACGGGCACTGCCCTCCCCTTTCCTCTCCTCCGCCACACCAGAACCTCCGGCCCCCTCCGACCCCGCACCGTCAGCGACACCAGGACGCTACCTATAAAGCAGACTTGCGAAAGCTTTAGATTTATAGACGTGTTGGACGTAGCCGCATCCTGAGGTTCCCCAGCACACGCACAAAGGATGCCGCTGCCTAGAAAGCATCTGAGTGAAGCGGGGGCCGTCCGTCGCAGGGTGAGAAGGGATTGGGGCTGGTTTGGGGGGAACTTAGGGCTCTGGAGCACAGTGGTGCTTCGTTCGGTTCCTGTCTATTCGGCGCACGTGATAAACCAGCCACGCCCCACGCTTAAAGATGCGCCCTTTACAATGACTTGCCACCAGCGGGGATCTCAGGACATGCAGCCCCCACCCCATCTGCCGCTCACTCACCTGTCCTCCCAGTTAGAACGGGCTCTTCGCTCAGCCTAATGAGGTTAACAAGATTTCTAAGGAGCTCAGCTTCCACCTGGGATAAAGATCAGCTGAGACAATGGGGGATTCGGTTTTGTGATGGTTCACATATTTTAGTGGGCGGTCAATAGAGCGATGGGGTAGGGCAGTGGTCGGCACTCTGTTGACTAATGAGTTTGCCGACCACTGGGGTAGGGAAAGGGGAATGTACTCAGTTACGTTCCTCTTGCCCCGCTGGTTTCCTCTGACCCCCGGAGTCGGCCTTCCCGCCTTTTAATCCAGCTGGCCACGTCCCAGGCCTCTGTGACCACAGGTGGGTAGCATTTCAGAGCCTTTCTGTGACGGAGGAGAAACTTGCTGGATGGGGAAGAGCAGGAGTGCTTTCCCCCTTTTAATAGGAGAGTTTCAGGGAAATGTATGCATGAGTGAGTGTGTGTGCGTGTGTGCGTGCAGTGTGTGTGTGTGTGTGTGTGTATTTGCACAGGTGGAAGTGCGTGTGAATGTCTGTGTGTCTGTGTGCGAGTGCTTGTGTGATTGAAAGTATGTGTAGAACGTGTGTGTATATGTAAAGTACATGCATGTCTGTGTCTGTGAGTGTGAGAGAATGAGAGTAAGTGCAAGAGCCGGTGGGCCTCCGCTGGCCAAAGGCCTTCTCTTCTCTCTCGCCTTTGGCTCCGTTTTCCCCCCCCCATGTTCTCGGGAGGGGATGACCAGCGGGCTCCTGGGCGTGTATGACCCGCTGGGCTCTTTAAGAGACGGAAACCAGGGGCTGGCTCCGTGCTCCTCGATCAGCCTGGGTTCAGATCAGCCTTCCGCTCACCCCTGCATCCTTCGTCCCCGAATAAACGCCGACAAGGCGGGTTTCACCAGCCCTGACTCTGGCCGGTCCCAACACGGAGGAAAGAAGGAGGGAGGAAGGGGCGTGAACAGCCTGAGTGACAGTCACTCGCAGGTGAGGACACTGAGGCTGGATGAGGTTAAGTACCTCGTCCGACGTCACAGCCGGGCGGTGCTGGGGCGGGATTCAAATCCAGTCCACAGCCTTCCCACCCCCTCAGCCCCATGCCTTGGGGAGACTCGGGGGCTTCTATATTGAAGATGTCCTAGAACCTTGGCCGACACTTTGGGTAGATGAAATGTAGCACAAATAATCATAAGGATCTTCAAAAAGAAAAGTTAAAAAAAGCAAGACAAAAGACTCCCCTCTGCAAACACGAAGAGCGAAAACCAGCAGAAACGGTAATAACCGCTCGCGGAGGCCGAGGAAACACCCCAGGTGGCACACGCAGGCACCGAGGTCGGAGGCGGCGGTCAGATAGGGACGGACGCGCGGGTGCAGCCCCCGGAGGCTCCGTCCCACCGGCCAGCACTGTCGCCGGAGCGCGTGGCAGTCAGCCCGTCCCGGGAGCCGGCTAAGATCGTCACCTGCTCAGGGTACCAGACTTAAGGGCGGCTCTGTCTTTGTAGGAAGGGAGGTTGGATGCATTTGGAGAGAAGGCGAAGCTATACGGGCACGGAAGGGAGGCTTTCTCCTGGAATTGAAAGGGGGGGAAGGAAATAACTTTCCCATCATGTGATCGATGTAAGTCAATTCTATCTCCAGTACCAACTGGGACAAGCCGACAGCACGGCCGGTGCAGTCACCGTCAGTACACACCAGAGGCTGCGGAGAGCAGAGCAATTAGAGCAGCGACGTGACCGCGCCCACGAACCCCTTATCTAGGGAATGGGGGACACTTGCGGTTAAAGCTTACCAACCCAGTGACGAAACCAAGTAACAGAAATGAGAAAGCCTGAGGGTGTGGTGGGGATCTATCTCCTGGCAAACACTTTACCACTTATACCATGGAGCTGCGACTGAGTAACACTGGCATTTAAGAGTCTCTAGAGTCGCCTGAGACTTTCTAAACATGAGATACATAATTGAGGAACCCCAATTCTTTTAAAAAATATTTTTACTGATTTTTAGAGAGAGGAAAGGAGAGAGAGATAGAGAGAGAGAGAGAGAGAGAGAGAGAGAGAGAGAGAGAGAGAGAAACATGGATGTGAGAGTGAAACATCTCCTTCATGACCCCTACCGGGGCTCCAGCCCCAAACCCAGCCATGTGCCCCGACCAGTAATCTAACCAGTATCTAACCGGCAACCTTCTGCGGTTTCGGCTGGCGCTGTGCCTCACGCCGGGCCCGGCACAGAGGTCACTTCCACGCCATCTCCCCTGACGTTTTGCTGAAGCGACTCTTCCCCGCTCAGCAGCGCTGTGGTGACCTTCGGGGAAAGGAGCCGGCCGCCAGCACATCTCTTCGGAGGAGAGATGAGGAGCCTGAAGCAGGCCGTCAGCAAGGCCCGGGCGGGAGGGGGCGGCGACGGGAGCCTGCTGTTGGTCCAGTGCGTCAGGAAATAACGCCCAGGACTCCGTCTCGTCCCATTTGGTTGTCATTTCTCTTCCAGGACGTCTCCCCGCAGAGGCTCACTGTCCTGTCCTCATTCCTGCTTCTTGCAGCTGCCATGGAGGATGGAGAGGGCGGCTCTGTGACCCACTCCCCTCTCCTCGCCTCGCCTCCCCCGCCGGTGGCCGCAATGACTGCTTCAGGGCTAATTCCCTGTCTCCTGAAAAGTCCACCTCTGGCCCTGGCCGTGTAGCTCAGTTGGTTAGAGTGTCGTCCTGGTTGTGGGTTCGATCCCTGGTCAGCATATGAGCCTCAACCAATGAATGCCTAAATGAGTGGAACAACAACTTAATGTTTCTCTTTCTCTCCCTTCCTGTCTAAAATCAATAAAAATAAAAAAAATAAAAAAAGATGTTCGCCTCATTCCGAGCATCTTTGAGAAGCACGACACTGAAAGGTGACGAGGAAGCGTTTTGTTTATTTCGGGAAAGGACCTGTCCTTTGAACGCCCAACACTGCAGCCACGTCCATGGAGCACATTTTTTGGCACCGGGTTTTGTATTGGGGCCACACCCCAGAGAGGAGCAGGGAAGTGGAGAGCTTAGTGCGTCTGGGAACGAGAAGTCGTGCTGAGAAGCTAGAACAGAGGCTGCGTGCGATTTTCCCACCGTTTCAGATGAAAAAGACAAACACATTTTCCTCGTGGAGTTCCCATTTTAACGAAAAGGACAGAGAACAGAGCCCCGATGTGCTGCGCTCTGTAATGAAAGCTTGTGTGCGGTGCTGAGGGAGCCGGGCAGGACGGAGGCCGTGTTAAATGGGGCGGGGGCTCCCACCACAGGGGCCTGGGCCTGGGTGTTGAGGGCCCAGTCGGTCTCGAGTCAGCAGTGGCGGGGAGGGAACGCCAGACAGTGGAAGGGCCGAGGCAACCTGCCGTGGGGGAGCCCGCAGGAGACCCGCGTGTCATGGGGCAGGAAAAGCCAGGGCTCGGGCCCAGGGCGGGTTCACACTGGATCCCGCGGCTGAGTCGCTGTGAGACGCCGGGCAAGTGAATTCCTCTGAGCCTTAGTTTCATCCTTCAGCAAACAGGACATTAATGTCCCCATCACGGTGTTGCAGGATATAAATGGATGCTGTACAGTGACTGGCACTGTGCCCACCCCGTCTGGTGAGTGGGGACAGTCCTGGTTGGAGGGGGGTCCAGGCTGCCCCTGGTGAAGGCGGGGCTGGTGGCAGGCTTTCCCCGGGGTCAGGAAGGGTCCCGGGATGGGCCCACGCGCCCAGGTGTGGGGCGTCCGGGGACGCACACAGGAGGCTGCGGTGCCCCCTGCCACCCGGGCTCCTAGGAGGCGGACCACGGCCCACTCCAAGCGCGGAGGCCGCAGGGCTGGTCACTCAGGGTAACCAGGAGCTGCGGGCCCCCAGGCAGTGCCCGTGACAGAGGCCGTCCTCTCCCGTCAGCCTAAGGAGGCCACACCCACGCCCAGGCAACTAACCTCACGCGCACACTGAAGCTCGCAGACAAGGGGGGGGGGGTGCAGGCCCCTCCAAAGCCCATTGTGGCCCCCAGAATAAGGCCACCGCTGGAGGCATCCCCTGATAGCTCCCAAGCAGGCGAAGACTGTCCACGGGAAATGCAGGCGAGTCCCCCCGCCTCCCCCCGCACCCCCCAATCTCCTATTTTCCTGGATCGGTCCCCCGAGAAATGCAGCCGGGAGAGCGCTGGCTCTCCTGGGCCCCGCAGGCCAGGCTGCTGCTGCGCCTCCTCGCTCAGCTCTGGGAGCGGCCGGAGCGCCGGGGAGGTCACAGGAGCGTGGTGGCGGCGGCGGCGGCGGCGGCGGCGGCGGGAGAGCCTGAGCCAGCCCCGCACAGGCGCCCGCGCGGTCGATCCGAGGAGCCGATGGAACCGACCTCCCTCCGTGGACCGAGACACTGCACTGGGAAGAGGTTTTAATTAAAACACCGAGGTGTGCTGGCCTTACAGAGCACATCAGGGATAAAATATTAAAAGGGCAAATACTCTTTTCCAAGAGAATGAGTCTCCGCCAGTGTTTTATTGGAGCAATAACCCTGACACAGTCAGAGTCGCGCCCGCGCGCGCGCCCAGGCGGGGCAGGGGGTGGGGTGGGGGGAAGTGATGAAAGAAGAGGCATCTCTGTCCCAACAACAAACCCCTCGGCTCAGCACTGATCAGGCGCCCCGTGTTCCACCTCCCCGGTGTCTTTAACCCTCCTATGACCTTACGGCCGCCTCACCCCTGCCAGACAGGCTCAGAGAGGTTTGTCCAAGGCCACGCAGCCAGTGAGCCCAGGAGATGGCGATGAAACCAGGGCCACGGGATTATAAAGCATAGCTTTTCCTTTTTAACTCTTTTTAAATTTAATCCTTTCCCCCCCACCCCCCCGCCAAGGTGACAAATATGCTTAGTCTAAAAGATCAAAAATGTCAACCAGGCTCTTAACAGAAACCCAGACATCGTCATCCCACGCCCGGTGACAGGCCGCACCGGCCAGTTTCCCCGGAGAGGAGGCCTTGCTGAGGACACGGGCCTGGCCTGGAGCCGCAGGGGGAGGGGCGGGGGGGGGCTGGGCTCTCGATTCGCTGGCTTTCACCCAACCCCCGTGTTCAGCAGAGGCTGAGAGCCCTCAGGCGGTTGACCCAGCATCTCCACGTGGGAACCTGATTGGCTCACCTCCCGGAGAGAGTAAATCCCGCATCTCCACGTGGGAACCTGATTGGCTCACCTCCCAGAGAGAGTAAATCCCCCACCTGCTGGGGGTGAGAGGTAACTGTGTGGATGGCACGGGAGGAGAAGGGGTGGGTCTCATTGCTTCTTTTTAAATTTATTGATTTTTTTACAGAGAGGAAGGGAGAGGGGTAGAGAGTCGGAAACACTGATGAGAGAGAAACACCGATCAGCTGCCTCCTGCACACTCCCCACTGGGGATGTGCCCGCAACCAAGGTACGTGCTCCGGACCGGAATCAAACCTGGGACCCTTGAGTCCGCAGGCCGACGCTCTATCCACTGAGCCAAACCGGTCAGGGCCCTAGCCATCCTTTTCACCTGTCCTTGTCTGGCCCTGACACCGGCTGCCTCCACTTCCAGAGTCTTTCTCGGGCCTGCGGTCCAGACAGGCCTACTCCCCCCGCCCCCCACCTCCTCCTCTCTGCTCTGCTCCAGTTGCTTCTGGCCCATCTGCTTTTCAGCGTCTCAAATGCTGTAGACGTTTATTATCGGCCGAATTCCCTTCCCTAGTCTCTTGGTTCTTGTGGGTGTAGAAAACCCTTTTTAAATGCGACCAGCTTAGTGGACTTGGGTAGGAAGCAGCGTCGAAAGCACGGGTTCTAGTTGTTCTGTTTAGAGGTTCCCCAAAGCAGCCCCTCTTGACTCCTGGGCTTGCGGAGGCTGTGGGGAGACCCGCTGGTGTTGAGCCTGCACACCCGATCCCAGGCCCGCCAACCTGCTTTGTGTCAGGACATTCAGGTGCTGTATTAACTGCGCTTCCAGCCATGTTCTTTGTGGCTCTCGCCCTGGAAAGGTTCTGGAAGTCAGATTCTAAGCGCCAGGTAGAACATCCTTAGCAGAATAGGGGTCACTGGGCCAAGTGGGCTGTAAATTAAATCCCTTGCCCCATATTCCGTTGCCAGCTGGCTTGGCTGACCAAACACGTGATTAAGCAGATGAGGTGGCTGGTCCGCTGTGAATGGCCAGCAGCCGGCTCTCTAGGACCTCGTGGCTCTCCCTGTGTGGCCCTGCTGGCGACCAGCCGTGATAGACGGTGACCCGCAAGCATCCTATGCCCAAAGGGGGTCATCAGCCCTGTAATCGACTCCAGCTGGACAGTCCTTCATTGCGGGCACCCGGCACGGAAAAAGGATGGTTTCCCCGCTTTAGCCTTTGGGGCGCCCCCTAGTGAGCGATGCCTGTGTACAGATCAGAATGAACTCTCGGCTGCGATGTTGGAAGAGGCTGAATTTTCACAGGGCCCTGCAGCACGTGTGTCACGGGGCCCTGCAGCACGTGTGTCACGGGGGCCTGCAGCACGTGTGTCACGGGGCCCTGCAGCACGCGTGTCACGGGGGCCTGCAGCACACGTGTCACGGGGCCCTGCAGCACGTGTGTCACGGGGGCCCTGCAGCACGTGTGTCACGGGGGCCCTGCAGCACGTGTGTCACGGGGCCCTGCAGCACGTGTGTCACGGGGGCCCTGCAGCACGTGTGTCATGGGGGCCTGCAGCACGTGTGTCACGGGGGCCTGCAGCACGTGTGTCACGGGGGCCTGCAGCACGTGTGTCACGGGGGCCTGCAGCATGTGCCCAGGTCTATGGGAAAGGAATATTCCTGGGAAAGATGAACAAAGAACGTCTTCAAAGAAGTGGAGGCACCTCGTTTACCGGGAACATTATGAAGAGCAGACGGCACCATCGCACTGGCCCTCACTGGTAACTGGAGAAACACCGTGTGCTCTACCCGAGCCACAGAGCACCAGTCAGCAAGAGAGAAGTACCCTCACCCCTGCAACGTGGATGACTCTCAGAACCTCAGGCGTGGTGGAAGGAGCCAGGAACAGACCACAGTGCACGCATCTATTCAGATGAAATTTCTACAAAAGACACACCTGGGGCCGGGTGGGCGTGGGCATGGACCGCACCTGGCGTGGCATTTCGATTTGTTTAGACTGGATGGTGGTGGTGGCTGTGCAACTATAGAGATGCACTCAGAATGTCAAACTGTACGCTGACCCTGGGAACTGCCTGGGCTGCAGTGACAGCTCCCGGAGCTGCTGAGGGTGCGGGGAGGAGGCAGACCAGACAGTGACAGAAAACTCCTCTTCCAGCTTGGGAAATGGCTGGGAAGAACGGCTGGGCCCACAGCTCTCTGTAGAGTGAGCATCAGACTGCACATCCTTTTCCTTTAAGCACCCGCCTCCCTGCCCTCGGAGGGGAGGGAGGGCCCAGCGTCCTCCTGCTGAGGACAGGGACACCAGCACAGCGAAGCCAGCACAGAAGCTCCCGGCTGCCTCCCCCACGTGCCACACCTCCAGCTCCCCGCGCCCAGCAGCCGCGTCAGCTCCTTTTTTTTTTTAAAATATATATATATATATACACACACATATATATATTATTTCAGAGAGGAAGGGAGAGGGGGAGAGAGAGAAACATCAATGAAGAGACAGAATGATTGATTGGCTGCCTCCTGCACGCCCCGCACTGGGAATGGAGCCCACAACCCGGGCATGTGCCCTTGACCGGAATCAACCCGGGACCCTTCAGTCCGCAGGCCGACGCTCTATCTGCCGAGCCAAACCGGCCAGGGCTCAGCTCCTTTTTTTTTTTAAGCCGTTACTTTAGTCATCCAGGCGCAGAGCACAAAGAGAGATTGATCAGCGTGAGCAGTTCAACTTACACATTTCGGCTCCCGCCTCGGATGACCTTGTTCCTTGCTCGACGGCCCTGAAGGGGCAGCTTAGGACACGAGGCCCTGGCGGGGGCGGTCGGCCTGGTGAGTGGCCCTGTGACCAGTCGCTGCCGTGACAGGCCGGCCAGCGGGTCCAGGCCCAGGTCCATGAAATCCCCACCGCGGAGCAAGCCGCACCCACCAGGACGGAGAGGAGGGCGGAAATGAAGGGAGAGCGGGACGGGAAACAGCCGCAGGAGGAGCGCACACCTGTCTGCACTTGGTTACACGTCACAGAAAGTTTTCACGTTTTCCCACTTCACCCTCACGGGCTCCCGGCCGGATTGCTGGTAAAATCCCCGGGAAGCTGAGGGGAAGAGGTGAGATCATCCGTGACAGAGCGGGGAACCCACAGTCAGTCCTTTTATTTATTTTTTTTATGTATTTCTTTATTAATTTCAGAGAGGAAGGGAGAGGGAGAGAGAGAGAGAAAAATCAATGATGAGAGAGAATCATTGATCGGCTGCCTCCTGCACACCCCCTACTGGGGATCGAGCCCGCAACCCGGGCATGTGCCCTTGGCCAGAATCGAGCCTGGGACCCCTCAGTCCGCAGGCCGACGCTCTATCTGCCGAGCCAAACCGGCCAGGGCCAGAGTCAGTCCTCTTGACTTCAGTTAATTATGTATCCTATCCTATCCTATACTCTATAGTGTATATTATACTATAAATATGGCATATATGCTATGTGTTATACTATGTAGTATATATACTATATACGTATGTATGTAGTATATCATGTATTTATGTAGAATATATGCTATATATGTATATATATTTATGTCTATTTGTGTATTTACATGTATGTGTGCATGTGTATATGTATAGATGGATATCTGTACTGGGTTGGGCAAAAGTAGGTTTACAATTGTGAGTACACAAAACACAGTTCTTTTGTATTGTTATTAATTAATTATTGCATTATTTTCCATATGAACAACTGTAGAACTACTTTTGCCCCACCCTGTATCTATCTATCTATCTATCTATCTATCTATCTATCTATCCATCCATCCATCCATCCATCCATCCATCCATCCATCCCCGGCTATAGGTATATATTCACTACGAAGTGCCTATTGTGCATCAGGCCTTGTCTTGAACCCCTTACTTTATGTCCTCACCACAACCTGGGAAGCTGGTGCTTCTAACAGACGAGGAAAGCGAGGCCCAGAGACTCCCTTCCTGAGGTCACACAGCGCCCAGGTGCAGAGCTGGGCCTGGAACCCACGCTGCCTGCCTCCAGGCCGGCCACAGGGTGAGTTTGGGATTTGCGCTCAGGGTCCAGCCTGCCGTGCCTGCCCAGCCTTTATGGGCAAGAACTTCCCTCCGGCTCTTCGGGCATCTCTCCCCACACCGTCTCCCAGCCACCAGGCCCTAGGCGTTCCCTCACCTGCTGGCTCCCGCCTCCCCGCTGCCGACCTCATCGCTGTCCCAGGAGGAACTGGAAAGTGTGGTTTTATGGGCTCAGGGGTCTTTGAAGGTATACGTTGATTGATTGCCTTCTCTGGGTGCTGGAAATAGTCTTCTGAAAACTTCATGATATATTTACATGGAACCCTTCCAACTGAAGAATGTGCTGTAATACAAAGAAATGGGCTGCCTATTTGTCTCGTTACACAGTGACAGCGAATCAGGTCTGAGTAAATATTTATGATTTCTCTTGAAATGTGACAGCCTCATGACATGGTAATTAATTTTACTGTAGGCTGAATTCAGAAGGACTTTGGTAATATGTGAGTAGGTGTGTAAAATGTTTATTGGGCTTTCAAAAATGAGCCCCAGGCTTAAATGAGACCTAAATCAGACAACCGAGGCAAAATAAAATTGCAATTCTAATTTTGCTGATAGGACTTCTGGAAGCAAGGCGTTTTCAAGATTGATATTCATTGCAGAGCATCGGCGCACATCGTATATTTCATGTGCGGTTAGATTCTTACGGAAGCTTCAAATACATTTACTTTTTAAGAAGTGCACGCCCCGAGCAACGGTTAAAAAAGAAAGGCTAAATTTAGAAACCTGTGTTGCTTTAGGGCCATGGTCGGCAAACCGTGGCTCTCGAGCCACATGCGGCTCTTTGGCACCTTTGAGTGCGGCTCTTCCACAAAATACCACGGCCTGGGCGAGTCTATTTTGAAGAAGTGGCGTTAGAAGAAGTTTAAGTTTAAAAAATGTGGCTCTCAAAAGAAATTTCAATCGTTGTACTGTTGATATTTGGCTCCGTTGACTAATGAGTTTGCCGACCACTGGCTTAGGGCAAAAGCTGCGAGAACACACATTTCACAGTCTCTCCAGGAGGATAAAAGGGGAGGGTCTCATCCGAGGCCTCTGGTCCAGGGCTTCTTTCTCCCACCCTCACATTTAAGCCATCAGCAAGTCCCGAATTTTCTACCTTCAGACAGGGGTCCTCAAACTTTTTAAACAGGGGGCCAGTTCACTGTCCCTCAGACCGTTGGAGGGCCGGACTATAGTTTAAAAAAAAACTATGAACAAATTCCTATGCGCACTGCGGGCCCGGGACGAATCGGCTGCTAAGCAGGACAGGCAGCGGCACCCGGCGGGCCGGATACATGTCCTCGGCGGGCCGCATGTGGCCCGCGGGCCATAATTTGAGGAAGCCTGCTTCAGAAGATCTTTAGGATCTGGTTCCTTCTCACCATCTCCACTTCACCACACGGTCCAAACTCCACTAGCTCTCGCCTGGGTCCCTGACCTGCCCCCTTCCTGACCTCCTCGCTTTCCATCGTTCCTCCTCCCCAGGGGGCTGTGATTGACAGGGCAGCAGCAGGATCGGGTTAGAACATGTATGAGTTCACGTCCCTCCACTCCACTGGCTTCCTGTCTCACTCAGACTTAAGTACAGAGCCTACAGCCCTTGCCGGACCCAGCTCTGAGGGGGCCTCCTGCCATTGACCCCTGCTCACTCCTCCGGTCACAAGCCCCTCCCACCTCCGCTCTCTGCACCTGTTCCCTCGGTCGGTCCACAAGCCGGTCCTCCCCTCCTGGCCGCATCCTCTCCTTCAGGTGTGTATGCACGTGTCGCCTTCTCGGGGAACCTTGCCTGCCCACCCTTTTAACATGTGCAACCCACCCCATCCCGCCAAACGCTGCCCCCCTTGGCTGCGGCACTTTTTAACTGAGCATGTATCACCCTCGGACACCACCTGCTTTACTGATTTTATGTAGAATGTAAGCTCCGTGAGGTCAGGGCTTTCTGCCTGTTTTCTTATTGCTGGATACCCAGCACCTACAATAACGGCAGGCACCTATTACATCATTTTTGGGATGGATGGACGGATGGACGGAAAGGGGTTTTTATCTCTGCTCTGTGAGCGACGGGTTCTGAGAGGAGCCAAACTTTAGTGGATGTTCTAGAACAGTGGTCGGCAAACTCATTAGTCAACAGAGCCAAATATCAACAGGACAACGATTGAAATTTCTTTTGAGAGCCACATTTTTTCAACTTAAACTTTTTCTGACGCCACTTCTTCAAAATGGACTCGCCCAGGCCGTGGTATTTTGTGGAGGAGCCACACTCAAGGGGCCAAAGAGCCGCATGTGGCTCGCGAGCCGCAGTTTGCTGACCACGGACTGCTGGAGACTGTGGAGAAGCGGGGAGGAGCCTCCGTGAGTAAAGGGCCACTGGTTAGCCTATTTCTACGGAATGGAACGGATGTAGTAGCTCCAGGTGAACTGGGAAGGGTGCTGTAAAGTTGACCTCAGAAACGGGGGTGCAAGGGTGGAGGGAATAGACTTACACATCGCACCCCTGACCCGGCAGCATGCGTTCTCATTAAAAATGGCTTTCCGGCTACAGAGCCAAGCCCTGCCCAAAGGCTTCCCCACCCCCGCAGAGTGGCCCCGGGGCCTGTGCACACTCCGGACTTCTGATTTTCCCCGGAGATTCGTTTCTGCAATGGAAACTGGGAGTTCAAAACCACAAATTAATGTAGCGTTTTGCAGTTTACAATGTACTGTTGAAAAATATAATAAAATTGCTCTCGCTGACTGAGCCATGATCTTCTGCAGTAAAATGTGTATTGGTTGAGCAATTACCCTGACAAGTGCTTTACTCACAGCATCTCGGTGGGTCCTCAGAGGTTATGAGGATGATCCCCAAGAGGGCGTTCATTCAGCGTCTACTGAGCACCTGCTCTGCCAGGCGCCATGCTAGGCACCGAGGCCGCAAAGCGTATGGGCCCTGCCCGAGGGACCGACACTCTGGCCAAGGAGACAAACACGCAAACATCCGTGGTGCGGCCACGGGGACTGTGTCATGGAGCAGCATGAGGCAAGACACACAAGACGGGGCGGGGGTGGGGGGGGATCAACAGCCTTGTCAGAAAACCCATTGTCCCCGTCCTCCCTCAAGCACGGCCCTTTGTTCATTTCCTCCTTTGCCTGATGAATGGACTTCTGCATTTTAGTCTACTACCGTGATTTTTATTTACAATGACAAGAAATGGGGTTGTCCTGGGGCTGGTGGAGAGCCTTGTACACCACCCCCTTTGCCTCCTGGAGTCTTTCCACAGGGGGCTTAGCTACCACGATGCAAGGTTTGAGGTCTCTTTGTAAGTGGTCTGACTCAGAGGGGGACCCAAACCCCACCAATCTGCCCACAGATGTGAACCCCAAGAGCACCCGAGTCTATGAGGACACCCCCTGATACTCCAGGGTGGAGAGTGGGAAGCTCAGGACATGCAAAAGATACATTGGGGATGCAGGAAGGAAATACTGAAATATCTGCTAAAAATAAAAAAGAAGTCAAGCTTTACTTACATGTAATATACAGATTGATTGATGCATGCTTGTTTGGTCTGTATGTCTGCTGGTTCCTTATCACATACAGACTCCAAGGGGTGTGCTGAGTCACACTCACACACACACAGCCTGATGGTTGTACCTTTCCTCACTCATCTGCTTGCAGAGTATTATAGCTCGTTGAGCTACTTGGGAGGATGTACAGATGGTATTATTTCCTGTGGGTTTTTGTAAACGTTTAAATCCTCACCTGAGGATATGTATTTTTATTGACTTTAGAGAGAGGAAGGGAGAGAGAGAGAGAGAAACATTGATCAGCTGCCTCCCACACACGCCCTGACTGGGTATTAAACCTGCAACCTAGGTATGTGCCCTGACCAGGAATTGAACCCGCAACCTTTTGGTTCCGGGACGACACTCCTACCAACAAGCCACACAGGCCACGGCAGTATTATTTCATTTTATCTAAACCCTTGGAAGCTGGAGGAATGGCTTACGAAGAACCCTGCCGAGAGGCGTGTGTTGAAGATAACACTAACACAAATCCAAGAGAACAGCAAGAGAATGGCACTGTCCCTACCTGAAATATGCTCATTAGCAGAAACACAGTCCTATGAGGTTAGGAACAACGGCCATCTAATCAGATCAGACCAGCAGTGGGCAAAAGCAAAGCCAGAAATTGTCAAGAACTCAGCGCCTTTATCTCCACTGGCATTTAGGACAGACCTCATGCCGTGTAGATCAAGCCTTGAGATATTAATTTATGATAGAGGGACATTCACCTATAATTTATAAATGAAGAAATGTATTTATATTGGGCACATGTCTAGAAATGTTTACTGTGAGGGTTGTGTGACTGATGACACTTGATGGCCATTGTATTAGGGAACTAGACCCGCTTTTCACAAGTCCTGGCCCTTTAAGATAATGTTCTCCGTCATTCGGGCAGAACCTAATGGCAGGTCTGGGCAGTCCTGGGATCAAGGATTTGTTGCTTATTTACTTCCAAGGCTCATTTCTTAAACAATCCCATCTGCATGCGGGGCCCTGAAGAATACGCCTGTGTGCTGCGAGCCTGCGGAAACCAATTCCGTCTTTCATAACCGATAACCATTTTAGACTGTACTGTAATAAGAAATACTGGAGTGTAGTTTTATATCATCTTTCCTCCACCCTGTGAAATTTAATTTATATTTTAAAGCCTCCCGTCTCCTCCATGTATTGTTTTTGTTTGTGTCTTTTCTTACTCTGATAAAGATTTTTCTTTCTGGGGAAGAAGATTTGCATAACCACGCCACATGTGAGACTGTCGCTCGGTAAGTCACAGTCACAAAAGCTTCCTTTAGAGCAGTGGTCGGCAAACTCATTAGTCAACAGAGCCAAATATCAACAGTACAACGACTGGAATTCCTTTTGAGAGCCGAAAACCGACATCTGCGCCTGGGTCACAAAGTTTCAATCGCACTGTACGTGCGCGCCCGCACGTGGTATTTTGTGGAAGAGCCACACTCAAGGGGCCAAAGAGCCGCGTGTGGCTTGTGAGCCGCAGTTTGCCGACCACTGCTTTAGAGCATGTGACCAAAGCTCTGCTTCAGCCACATTCTTTTTGCTGCGACCTTCTTTGACCCCCCAAGCTCAGAGGCTCCCCCTGGCCTGGCCCCTGCCCTTCTACGGCCAAGGCCAAGGGCCTGGGTACCTCCTCAGGACTGAGAGGCCTCACCCTGAGAACAGACCTCTGAGCCTTCCCTGGGCCTTGTGAAGAGGTACTGCCTCGTTCCCAGCCTCATTGTGTGTCAGTTTTCTCATCTGTAAAATGGGCATAAGAATGCCTACTGCATGCCCTTGTTGTGAAAGATGAAATGAGAGTCCATTTATTCTATATAATGCACTTAGCTCTATACACAGTAAGTTGTCAAAAAAACGTGAGCCCCTGTTATGCATTATACACTGAGTGGCCAGATTATTATGATCTCTGAACGCATAATAATCTGGCCACTCAGTGTATATCCTATATAATAAAAGGCTAATATGAAAATTGTCCCCTCGACCAGGAGTTCAACCAATAGGCAGGCCGGTCAACTGTCCATGTCCCCTCCCCCTGGCCAGGCTGGCTGGACCCCACCCATGCACGAATTCATGCACCGGGCCTCTAATACACACACACACACACTGAGTGGCCCAATTGTTATGGGTTCAGAGATCATAATAATCTGGCCACTCAGTGAATATCCAGTGGAGAAAGTTTTCATTCACCTGCATGGGAATCCTCAGTCACCTGTGGTCAGTGATAGAAGAATAAACTTTTATTGAACCCCTACTGTGTGCCATGCACTGGCTAGGCATTTTGTAATTTCATGGATGCTTGAAAACTGTGTGAAGTATACAATTGGCTTAGCGATTCCTCTCTTTTAATAACACAACTTGCCCTGACTGGTTTGGCTCAGTGGGTAGAGTGTCAGCCTGTGGACTCAAGGGTCCCAGGTTCGATTCTGGTCAAGGGCATGTACCTTGGTTGTGGGCGCATCCCCAGTGGGGGGTGTGCAGGAGGCAGCTGATCGATGTTTCTCTCTCATCGATGTTTCTAACTTTCTATCCCTCTCCCTTCCTCTCTGTAGAAAATCAATAAAATATATTTTTGAAAAACAAGTAACACAACTTTATGGTTGATTGAGCTGGAGTTGAGAATTTAAGACTCAGTCCCCCGCTGAGTAGTTGGGGAGCTTCATGATTGAAATAAAATTTGACTATAAATAAACCTATTTAGGGGGATGACCATCCCCACCCCCCAAAATAACAGGCTAACAGCATCTCATACTATTTCTCCCACTGAAAACAACCTGAGTACAGTTTATAGTAAGGATCTTTGAGAGCCGTGGACTAGGACTCAGACCCCAGCTCTATCACTTACACGGACTTGGGTGAGTCACGGCCTCTGTGGGCCTCATCGGCGCAGCGGGGTTTCCCATAGCAACACTGCGTTGGGAGGACAGGACGTGAGCCTGGCATCGAGTGCCTGGCACTCAGCGGATCCCAATACGATGTCTCTCTCCTCTCTCCACAGCCACCACATAAATCAGCAACGACGGCGTAGGCTATGAGAAATTAGGGTAACTTTTTGTGCACGGTCTGAAGCCCATTGTGATATTGTGATATAATAAAAAAAATACATTTGGTTTTCGTCCCCGGTAAAGTGCTTCCCTGAGTTCTGTGAGCCCTTATAGCGAGCTAATTATCCAACTGAAAAAGAGGTTTGGGGGCTCCTGATTTGTAGCCACCTTGAGCAGAAGGGTGGGGCACCTGGGCACCCACTGCTTGCAATTGGCATCGGAAGTGGGGACGGTCTGGTGGGACTGAGCCCGTACCCTGTGGGGTCTGCACTAACTCTGGGTAGTTAGCGTCAGAACTGAGTTAAGTTCCCCCAGTTGATATCTGCTGAGAACTGGGGCATTGCTTGGTGTGGAAAACCCACGTTCGGGGTCCTACTGTTGTGAGTGGAGAAAGTTTTCATTCACCTGCATGGAAATCCTCAGTCACCTGTGGTCAGTGATAGAAGAATAAACATTTATTGAACCCCTACTGTGTGCCACACACTGGCTAGGCATTTTGTAATTTCATGGATGCTTGAAAACTGTGTGAAGTATGTATTTGGCTTAATGATTCCTCTCTTTTAATAACACAACTTTATGGTTGATGGAACTGAAGTTGAGAATTTAAGAACTTGTCCCAGGTCAGTCTGACTGCAAAAGTCCACGCTGTTGCTACCTCCTGCTTCCTGGCACCACCCCCGATCTCCCGACCAGTAGCTACCATATCTCTAAAGCCGTGGTTGGCAAACTGCGGCTCGCGAGCCACATGCGGCTCTTTGGCCCCTTGAGTGTGGCTCTTCCACAAAATACCACGGTCTGGGCGAGTCTATTTTGAAGAAGTGGCGTTAGAAGAAGTTTAAGTTTAAAAAATGTGGCTCTCCAAAGAAATTTCAATCGTTGTACTGTTGATATTTGGCTCTGTTGACGAATGAATTTGCCGACCACTGCTCTAAAGGAAAGTACCCGAGTTCTCCTCTGATTACAGGTGTTGGTAATTAAAGCAGAACTAGCATGACGAAGTGGAGTTTGGAGCTCTTACACCACGCCTAGGGGACACTTGGTGTCACAGCAGAGCCCTGGGGGCCTTGGCTAAAAGGACTGTGTTTTCGGTTCCCTCAGCCCCCAATCACTGTGACTTCCCAGGTCACCGTCACCCACCCAGCGCTTCTATGTAGCTCCTACATGACCAGCCCAGTCGCGGCCCTGTCAGGTTCATCCTTAGGGGTGGAATGAGGGGCCACCTCTCCCACTCGGGCACAGGATCTCGCCCTCAGGACCCGAGGCAGCAGTTCTTGAGGGTTTCATTGATGAGAGTTCAGCTGGCAGTCCAAGGCAGTCTTCGTCGAGAGAAAGGATGGAGAGGGAAGCCTCTGTAATGACTGCTGGCTATTAAATTTGACCACCATCTGAAATCAATACCCCCGAAAGTTAATTCCAGGCTGCCTGGATCAGTTACAGTCAACTATAATTCACGTCACCCAGGGGCCACGGGGCGGGGGGTGTGGAGAAGCGGGGTGGGGGAGGTGGTGGGCTCAGGGCCACGTCAGGACCCAGCTGGATCATGTCTATTCTCCTGGGATGCTGTAGGATGGAATTCCCAGGAGGTTTCCTTTTAAAAACAAAAATACCGTTTTTCTTCCCATTTAAACATAATGCCTGATTATTATTATTATTATTATGGTTTTAGAATCAGACCATATGAAAAGGTTTCAAGAAGAAATGAAAACCCCACCATTAACGCTGCACTGGGTACCATTCAGGCATTTTTCTGTTCCTATGTCTCTACCCCACCCCCACCCCCCACCGAATTGTTTGAAAAACAAGACCACATTTTGTGATTTTATTTGATCACTTCTAATACAGCATAAACATCTTTCCAGAAGAATATAGATCTATGCTGCTCGTTTAATGGAGTTATGATCTCCATGACAGAGAGGCACCATAATTTGCTTTGCTCGTCCTCTCTTCCAAATGGTTTCCCATTTGCCATGATTATCAACAAAGCCGCAGCAAACACCTGGCCCTTTTTTGTTAAGTATTCTCATCCTGCGGTCGTTAACCCTGAACCTGAAAGTCCACAAGACCCCGGGAAACACAGGCTCACCTATGTGCACCCCTGGAGAAAGGACGGCTAAAACATTCATTCATTTATTCGTTCATCAAAGACTTACTGGGCGATGGTGATGGTGCAGACACACGCCTGTTCTCTGTGGGTATGCAGAGAATAAAACAGACGAAACCCCTGCCCATGAAAAGCTCACCTTTAGCTAGGGGGGACACGGATGAACAAAATAAATAATAGTGTGTTAGAAGGTGGCGAGGGCTAAAGAGAAAAATAAGACGGGGCGGGGCGGGGGGGGGGGGTTCTTCTATAGTCATTCAGCATTTACTCTCTCTCTCATCAAGGCAACCAGCGTAATTTACTAACCATCTGCTGGGCCCCTGGTTGTGCCATAAACCGGGTATTGGAGTGGGCTGTGGGGCTGGATGAGGTGTGAGCTCTAGTGTAGATCATCTCACACCTGCTTTCTTGCTTGTGACTTAACTGTTTCATGAACGTGTGCTTTGTCGTCAACTAGATGAGAAAATCTTTGAGGGCAGGAGTCCATGCTTCCTACCTCTGTGTCCTCCTGAGCTCTGGTGTAATGTGGTGGTTTGTTTTAGAGTTCATGGTCAGTCAGTGCTTGCTGTGAACTTGTGACAGAGCAATGGCGTGGGTGACGTTGAGAGGTGACAACAAGCTGTTTTTTTTTTTGTTTTGTTTTGTTTTAAATATATTTTTTTATTGATTTTTACAGACAGGAAGGGAGAGGGATAGAAAGTTAGAAACATCGATGAGAGAGAAACATCGATCAGCTGCCTCCTGCACACCCCCTACTGGGGATGTGCCTGCAACCAAGGTACATGCCCTTGACTGGAATCGAACCTGGGACCCTTCAGTTCGCAGGCCGACGCTCTATCCACTGAGCCAAACCAGCTAGAGCAACAAGCTGGGTTTTGATACCCAACCAACATTCCTGGGGAGCCAGTTCGGCCTAAGCTCTGGGTGAAAGAAAGACTGATTAATATCTAAGGTTAATGAGAAAGCGACTTACTTAGTTCATGATGTTGGCATTTAAAAACAATTAGCTCTGTCAGAGAAAGACAGATAGCACATGGTCTCATTGTATTTGGAACCTAATGAACAAAATAAACTGACGAACAATATAGGTCCAGAGGCATGGAAGCATGGAACAGAGTGACAGTTCTCTGAGGGGAGTGGGGTTGGAGGGAGGGGAAGAGACCAACCAAAGAACATATATGCATGTATGCACAGCCCATGGACACAGACAGTAGTGTGATGAAGGACTGGGGTGGGGCAGGGGCTGGGTGGAGGGAGGAAGGGGGGGAATAGCGACATCTGTAATACTGCAACAATAAAAAATACTTGCTCTAAATCATGTGTCATCCAGTGAAATATCTATGTATATAAAAGCCTAATATGCAAATTATCCCTTTGGGAGTTCGACTGGGAGACCAGGAGTTTGATCGCTTGCTATGATGTGTGCTGACCACCAGGGGGCGGTGCAGAATGAAGGAAGGCCCTGGCCGGCAGCCGGCAGCTGGGGAAGGGAAGCCCAGGGTGGCAGCTGGAAGGCCCCGATCGGCCCTGATCGCTGGCCCTGCCTAGGGACCCTACCCATGCACAAATTTCGTGCACTGGGCCTCTAGTAATTAAATAGATGTATTAACATTCATGTATAATTTTAGCATTGTTGTGCAAAGTTCACTGGATAAGTAATACTATTCTTTGTAGAGAAAAAAGACCAAGGAGAGAAGCACACTGGGTTTTCATCTGCCTCTGTGTGGCTTAGCTAAGCTGCCCCCACATTTTATTAACACACACCAAACTATACCTGAAGAGGGAGCTCTAACACTCATCCTGGTTCAAGGTCCTCAATCCTTCCACAGACCCTGGTTTTGTATACCTTCCCACCTTAGCTATCAGCTTGCTGTTTCTTTTCCCATTAAAAAAATCCTAGCTATACACATAAACGTAACTCTAGAAGAATGAAGCGGCTTTACATCTATCGTGATTGAATGACTCATATTCACCAGGGATTGTATCCTGCATGCTGCATATAATATTACTAATTCTCAAAACAACCTTGCAAGACGGATAGTATTAACCCCATTTTGCACACTGTTCTCTGTAGCTGCCTCTATTTATCTGCCTCTTCACTTAGTATTAGTATTACCATAGTATTGTCATGGTTGATGTCATTCTACCAGAAGTAATACAATTTTAAAATATTTCTCTTCCAACGTAACACTCAGTTCTCCCACTAACCCCTCCTGTTCTCCATGGCTTCTGTCAACAAAACCCCAGCATCAGGCTTAGAAGGTTTTAGTGAGGACTGGGGGGCCATTTCTGGCATTTTCTGGCCCAGGGCCTTGGAGCTGAGCAATACCTGGCACAATTTAGTAAAGCTCCCGCCAGCAGACCCCAGCAGCTCGGTACAGCAGGACCAGACCAGCTTTGACTCAACTGATCCTCATCTGAGCTTAGCTTTCTTTCTTTACATTTTTTTCCAGCTTTGTCTATATACTAGAGGCCCAGTGCATGAAATTCGTGCATGGGGGGGGTGGTGTCCCTCAGCCCAGCCTGCACCCTTTCCAATCTGGGACCCCTCGAGGGATGTCTGGCTGCACAGTTGGACATCCCTCTCACAATCCAGGACTGCTGGCTCCCAACTGCTCGCCTGCTTGCCTTCCTGATTGCCCCTAACTGCTTCTGCCTGCCAGCCTGATCACCCCCTAACCATTCCCCTGCCAGCCTGATTGATGCCTAACTGCTCCCCTGCCAGCCTGTTTGCCCCTAACTGCCTTCCCCTGCAGGCCTGGTCACCCTTAACTGCCCTCCCCTGCAGGCCTGGTACCCCCCAACTGCTCTCCCCCACAACTGCCCTTCCCTGCAGACCCAGTCACCCCCAACTTCCCTCCTCTGACGGCCGGGTCACCCCTAACTGCCCTCCCCAGCAGGCTTGATCACCCCCAACTGCCCTCCCTTGCAGGCCTGGTCCCTCCCAACTGCCCTCCCCTGCAGGCCTGATCGCCCACAACTGCCCTCCCTTGCAGGCCTGGTTCCTCCCAACTGCCCTCCCCTGCTGGCCATCTTGTTGTGGCCATCTTGTGTCCACATGGGGGCAGGATCTTTGACCACATGGGGGCAGCCATCTTGTGTGTTGGAGTGATGGTCAATCTGCATATTAATCTTTTATTAGATAGGATAGAGGCCTGGTGCATGGGTGGGGGCCAGTTGGTTTGCCCTGAAGGGTGTCCCGGATCAGGGTGGGGGTTCCCTTGGGGTGTGGGGCAGCCTGGGCGAGGGGCCTGTGGTGGTTTGCAGGCCGGCCACACCCCCCGGCGACCCAAGCAGAGGCCCTGGGATCTGGGATTTATTTATCTTCTACAATTGAAACTTTGTAGCTTGGAGCAGAGGCAAGCCTTCTACTTGCTCCATGGAGGCAGCCATTTCTGTTGGGATTTATGTATCTTCTATAATTGAAACTTTGTAGCCTTAAGCAGAGGCCTGGGCTGGCCAGGGCTGCAGAAGCTTGGCTTCCTCCATCGCCGCAGGCAACCCTAGCCTCCTGCTCTCTCCAGCTCCGTGGCTGCCACCATTTCTGTTGGGCTTTATTTATCTTCTATAATTGAAACTTTGTAGCCTGGAGTGGAGGCCTGGGCCAGCAAGGGCAGGCGGAAAGCTTGGCTTCCTCCATTGCCAGGGAAACCCAAGCCTCCCTCCTGCTCTCTGTGGCTGCAGCCATCTTGGTTGGGTTTATTTGCATATTCGCTCCTGATTGGCTGGTGGGTGTGGCTGGTGGGAGTGGCTGGTGGGTGTAGTAGAGGTATGGTCAGTTTGCATATTACTCTTTTACTGGATAGGATATAAAAGCCTAAGCGACTGATAGACCCATCCACCAGTTGACTGTTTGACTGGTAGCTATGATGCACACTGACCACCAGGGGGCAGAAACTCAATTCACAGGCATGGAAACAAGGAACAGACTGATGAATCTCAGAGGGAATGGGGTGGAGGGAGGGTGGGAAGAGATTAACCAAAGATCTTATATGCGTACTAGAGGCCTGGTGCACGGATTCATGCACTGGTGGGGTCCCTTGGCCTGGCCTGTGGGGATCAGGCTGAAACTGTGCACCAGGCCTCCAACATACCCAGAGGTGTCCCAGATTGTGAGACGGCGCAAGCCAGACCAAGGGACCCCACCGGTGCACCATTCCGTGCACTGGGCCTCTAGTTGTGATATAATTGATATACTGTGGAAATTTAAGGCAGGCAACGTGATGATTTGATGCATGTATATATTTTGAAATGATTACTACAATAAAGTTAGTTAACACCCCCACATTTTACATCATTCCGTGTGTGTGTGTGTGTGTGTGTGTGTGTGTGTGTGTGTGGTAAGAACATTTAAGATCTACTCCCGTAGCAACTTTCAAGGACATATCACAGTGCTGTTGACTAATCATTATGCTCTGCATTATAGAACATACTCACATTATAACTGGAAGCTTGTAACCTCTCCCATTTCTCCTACCCTCCCACCCCTGGCAACTACCATTTACTCTGTTTGTATGAGTTTGTCTTTTAAAAATTTCAACAGAAATGAGATCACACAGTATTTGTCTTCTGTGTCTGACTCATTTCACTCAGCAGAATGCTCTCCAGGGCCATCCATGTTGTGCAAATGGCAGGATTTCCCCCTTTTTTGTTGAGCCTGCCTTTCAGACTGCAGTTCCTCGGGCACTACCCAGACGGGAAGGGCGGGGGAGGGAGCACCTGGGAAGAAAGAAACAAATAGCCAGCCTTTCTCGCCCCTGCAGGTGGTACAAAGACCTCCAAATGAAACGGACCTTCTCCGAGTGCCCACAGCACCTGGGGCCCAGCAGGTGAACAATGATTCTGAGTGAGGAACAGACGCTCTTTACCAAAGTGCTTTTCTGACGGTGGCAGCCTTTCCCACAGGATGCAGAGATGGGCTTCAGAGCAGCTATGGGCTGGGCTATTGTGCAAAACGAAAGACAAGATTATGGACTCAAATCTGCAAAGCGGCTGACTGTGCTGACCATAGGCCTAACTAAGGGGACAATCCCTAAAAAAAAATAAAATTAGCAAAAAGAGTTATTCTTTTTAGTATAAAAACTTGCGCCACTTCCTTCGAGCAGAGTGTGGCCCCCAGGGAGAAGCGAACTCCATATTCTTTATCATGATGGTTTTATTATCAAATTCGGCTTTCTTTAAAAAACATTTTTATTGATTTTTAGAGAGGAAAGGAGAGGGAGGGGGAGAGAGAGAGTGAGAGTGAGTGAGAGAGAGACATTGATGTGGGAGTGGAACATAGATCAGCCGCCTTCTGCATGCCCCAGTCCCAGGATCAAGGGCGTAACCTGGGTCCTCGGGAACTGAACCGGCAACCTTTTGGTGCCCGGGCTGATGGTCTAATCCAGGCGTCCTCAAACTACGGGCCGAGGGCCACATGCGGCCCGCCGAGGACATTTATCCGGCCCGCCGGGTGCCGCTGCCTGTCCTGCTTAGCAGCTGACCCGTCCCGGGCCCGCAGTGCGCATAGGAATTTGTTCATAGTTTTTTTTTTTTAAACTATAGTCTGGCCCTCCAACGGTCTGAGGGACAGTGAACTGGCCCCCTGTTTAAAAAGTTTGAGGACCCCTGGAATCAACTAAACACCAGCCAGGGCTCAGATCCTCTTTCTTAAAAAAACCCACAACACTTAAAATGATGTAAATAATAAATGTGCATTCTAACATAATAGAAAATGAGGAAAAATATGAAGAAGAATTAAATATCCCTAAAGATTCCATCACCCAGAAAGAACTAACATTTTGGTGTATTTCCTTCTGGCATTTTCCCATTCATATCTAAGGCAGAGGTATTACAACAGTGAAAATACAGTTTTGTATCCTGCCCTTTTCACTTAAAATTATATAGCATTTCCCCATGTCATTAAATATCCTTACAATCTTGATTTTAGTGGGTGTAGAATATTCTCTTGTATGAATGTCATACAAGTGATTATGGACATCTTCAGTCATTATTTCTACTTTTGACTACATAAACATCATACCCCATAGTAGATAGCTCTGTACATAGTCACTGTGCACATCTATCATTATTTCTTATAGTCTTCCTCTCCTTTTCAAATGCCAGACATGGCTACTTCTAAGGCAGTAATTTTTAACCATCAGGGCATGACCCCTCAGAGGGGATGTCAAAGAGCCTGTAATTCAAAAAGCCTTATTCAAGCTTTCCATCTTCTGACTTTTTTTTTTTTACAGATATTCCATTGTTTTGAAATTATATAACAAAATGAAGGGCTTTGTTTTTCTGAAGGGGGAGTGGACCTGAAACGTGTATTCATTAAGAAGTATTTATTGAGCACCTACTACCTGTGAGCCTCTGTGCTAGGCCTTGGGGCTCCAGCCACAAACAAGACAGGCTGAGAATCAGTACTCAGGTTTGTATGTAACACTTCTAAAGCCTCCAGCGGCCTGCACAGAGCGTTTTTCCCTTCTCAGTCTTGCTTGGAGATCATATTTATGCTAAGATTCAAAGGGGTCACCTGTGTTCAGTGCCTGGCACAGCGCCTGCCATATAGTTGGTCTTTAATGACGGCAATTGCCCTCCCCTTCCTATCTCCTCAAAATGAAGTTCTCATCCATGCTGATGGGTGTGCAGAGCCACTCAACTCACCAGATTGCATGTGACAGCCATTGGCCAGAGTTCTTCTTCATGAACCCAGAATCTTGGCCTCATTAACACCAGACTCCCTCTAAACTAAAACCAATAGGACACACTTTGAAGGGTCAATCATTTAGACTTGGGGCCTCCATATGACCCTGAGAAGCTGGGTGGGAGGCTTACATGCAATGTTCTCTTTGAAGCTTTCGTGGACATTTGGGGTCATTCAATGAATGGCACCTTTGCATTTTACATCACAATTAACGGTCCCTCTAAACCTCAGAGTTGCTGGTGCTCAGTCCGCAAGAATCACTTCTTGGTTTGGGAGCCCCTTCTCGTGACCTCGAGGGAGACTTGGCCGCGTGGGAGGAGATGTGAAGGTCAAGCTCTCCTCCTGGGACAGGCCACCTCGCCCCTCCCCACAGAAGCCCAGGGGACAAATAGGAGATTTTTTGGGAGAGTGACGTTCTTACTGTGGAAATTCTGTTTTCTTTTCGGTGAGCATAAAAGCCATCCGTTTTCCGTAAGGAATCTTGCCTCTTATGAACATTATCTTCCCGCAGGGGTCTGCCGCAGATCCAGGTGCTCCCACAGAAGCTCAGAGAGCAGACCAATGGCTTAGTCTGTGAAAGGTCTAGGTGGTCCTGGTGACCCAGAACTTCTTGAAGATACTGTCCTCAGAGACTGAAACTTTGAAAAACAATTTCCTGGCCTTGCAGACGTGAACCAAACACATCACTTTAGAGAGGCTGGGTGGAACGCACAGCTGGGTTCTAGGTAAGGAATAATATTTTCTTCCTCTTCTTTCCTCCTACTCTACCCATAGTATCGTTTCTTAGATATATTTTCCCCTCTCTCCAGGGCATTTTAAAATTTTTTTAAATCTTTCTGGAAGCTCATTATAACACCATGTATCCCAAAGTTAAGCTAACCCAACATGGAGAAATTATTAGCCAAGTTTCTTTGATCCACATTAAAGAGTATTTGAAATATCGATCTTCTGACCAGCCTGCTAGATCACGGCCATTAGATACGTCTCCAGGGGAGGGTACTAGTCAAATCCATGATGTATGCTGCTCGTCAATAGATCAAGGCCGGCACACACATAACTGTAATGGGAAATGAGGTAGGGGGATTTACACACCTAATTAAAAGGAGCAAACTCTCACTTCCAGACCCATCAATTGATTTTGAGTGTTCTGATCGCTGAAAGAATTGCAAATCAGAGCAATCTGAGGCGAGAGTTCATTTTTCCTGAGTCGGGGGGCCCAGTGCTTTAAAAATGGGAAGCGTGGGCTTGCTCAGTCTCCCGTACAGTGCGAGTTCGGATGCACTCTGAACTGCATGCATCTGATCCAAGAACATCTGTCAAAGAAATCCCAGTCTCTGCAAATCAGCCGCAGATCCAGCTGGAGACAGAGAATCACAGGCTCGTTGAGCTAATAAGCCCCAGAGTGTGGGAGCCATATAATTTAAAATTTGTTGTGTTTGGACACAGTGATATATAAATAAGAAAAGGAACGTGGAAAAATACTGGTTCTCCAGCAAGAGCGAGGAGCTGAATTTCCCGGCATCATCCACACAAGGCCGTAATAAACCTGTTCTTTCATTGTGATGGTCTGAAAATATTTTCCCCAACGGGTGGCTTGTTACCATGTCCTGTGTCGCTCCATTTTATTAGCGTCCTGGGCCTTCCAAAGGACCTAAACTGCTTTTTAATCACATCAGTAACATAAACCATAATGACATTTTTTTTTTTCCTTCTCCAACGCCTAAGACTGTGAGTACCTTCCCAGCCAGCGAGCTCCTTGCGGAGGGACCGTGCCCTTCTGCTCTGTCCCCAGCTCCGGGCTCAGTGTGCGGCCCAGGGGGCTCCATAAACACCAGTTCACATGAATGATGGGACCCCACACATTCGGCCCTTAGCCCCCCCGGAGCCCGAGGAAAGCACCCGATGGGGCTATGCCCTTGTCTGGGAAATACCGGACGCGGTGCTGGGGACAGTGTGGCATCTGCAGGGTTCAGGTCCTTAGGAGCACAAGGGCCTGATGGTTTGTGACTTGAGGTGAGGTGGAGATCTGGCAGGAGGGAAACGGAATGCAGGCAAAGGGGTGCAACAGAGGGAAGGTTCCTAGAGAGCCTTCACTGCAGAGAAGAAATGGGGTGCTTGCCTCCCGCCGCAAGTCTTCAGTTGCTCTTCAAGGCTGAGCGATTCTCCGCCCGCCTGAGGGAAGAAGGATGACTAGGGGGAGCTAATGGGCTCCCTATTATGGGCTGTAAAAGAAACGCTGTATTTGCTGCTATAAATACTTGGCGCATGAGTAGTAAGCAGGGAATAATGATCGGGTCCGAATTACTCATTTGTTACTCCGTAAGTGGAAAATTTAGTGTCAGCTGATGCAGCCAGCTAAAATCAAGTCTCATACAGTCAGCGGGGCACAGACCCTCAGTGACCCCAACGGCAGGTCCGAGGCGGCCTGTGTGGGAAGAGAAGAATCAATCCCCTGCCCCCTGTGGTTAAGCCTCACACCAGCTCCTGCTCCGTGCAGCTCTGTAAGCCACCCCATCCTCGTCGCAGGACTTCACAGCTACTTCTCATCCCACCGGCAACTGTCCCCAGGGGCCACTGGTGGGGGACGGGGAGGGGAGGGTGCCATGGCCATTACCAGAGTGTCCTGGACAAGCCCACTTTCTTTTTCTCCAAAGCTCGAATCCGTCCTGTTAATACACTAAGTTTCATACTCCAGACACACTTGGATTTGAATTTATAAGACAAGTTGGAGAAGGTGACTCATCTCTTTGAGATTCAGCATCCTCATCTCGAAAATGTGGGGTGACCAACTGTCCTGGGTTTGCCTGGGGGGGCAGGGCTCCCACATCCCAGGCAAACCAGGGTGAGTGGATCATCTCACTAAAACAGGAATAGTAACAGCTCATTTTTTTTTTCATGGATGAAATGTAAGACGGTTTGTAGCGTATGTGACAGGGAGTCAATATTCAGTCAATGCCAGCTCCCCCCTCCCTTAATGAACGCAAAGTGTCGTAAAACAGGCTTCGTGGAGCGCCTGCCAGGTACTTCGAATGAAGTCAGACAATTCCTGCCTTCACGGTGCTCACCACGCAGCTGGGCATGTGACCTGAACACACATGATATTTACTTGGACTTTCAGATTCCACGTTCCCCCCAGAGAGATTGGAGGAAGCTCGGAATCAAGGATGCACACACACGGCAATGGGGTTGAAGGACCACGGCCACGCAATCAGGGAGACAGGGATGGAATAATTACCCTCGCAACCCAAGGCTAAGGAAAGCTTCCGCCCTTTGAACGCAAAACAGCCGAGGACCAAACAAGAACAACACAGGGCAGGCTAAACGCAACAGGAAATCACATGGTGTCGGTTTCAGAAGGTCAAGGTTCTGCTCCGGACGTTCAAGGTGGAGCTCAGTGATGACCTCCCTAGACCAGCGGCAGGTTAACCGCTTCATGCCTCGGTTTCCTTGTCTAGAAAACGGGGATCACACTCCTCGTGACAAGGCATCACGTGTGCTTCCAACTCTCCCTTCCCTGCCCGTTTAGCAGGCGGTGTGGCCCAAGTTTCTCCCAGGGCACAGGAAAACCCGCAAGGGCCTGCCCGGGAGGACTTTAGGAGAAAATGTTTTTCAAGAAGTTGGGAGCGGAGAGGGGACACAGGACTGTGGTAGATTTCTGCCATGGACTTCACGCCTCCCTCCCCGCCCCCATCGCCTCCATGATCTCCATCAATCATCGCAGATTTCTTTATTAAATTTCACATTGTTCTAGATGGCCCTGCTCCTCAGTGGGTACAGAGGTTCAAATTGTTCTCCTCAAAAAATTCCTTTCATCCCACGACCTGTCCTTATTTCCAGTTGGTGTTTTATGGCACAGGAGCAAACATGGCCTCAAGGGAATAGCCACAGGCTCTTCCCTAATCCAGCCTCTAGTGAGAATTCTGTCCTCCTCATCGTAGCCTTTGCTCCTCCCTCTGAGAGGGAAAGGGCTTTCCTTGTCTCCCATGCTGTGTGGGATCTGGGTAACGAGGCTGAGGAGGTAGAGGTCCCAGTGGCCAAGTGGATCTGCATACTGAAGAGCGGTGCCTCCTCAAAGCTGAGAAGGAAGGAGTGAGTTTGCTGAGCTGGACTTCCCTAAGTCTTTTAGGGGTAGTGGGGGTGTGTGCGTGTGCGTGTGGTTTTAGGAAATGTAGACTCTCAGGTAACACAGAGGATTTACTGAACCAGAATATGTATTGAGGCGAGCCGGCACGGCCATGGCATATTCAGCCACGCCAGCTCAGCCAGGTTCGGTGAGCCTGAGTGGGGGTGGTGAAGGATTGAGAAAAGACAGACAAGAGAATGAAAGCTGGGTCTGGGTGGGACGCTGTCCTCTCTGATGGAGAGCTAGCGACAGCGCCGCGGACTACAAGCCGTGTCTTTATTTTATAGCCAGATTTGACGAGGCAAAGTAAAGGCATGGTCAAGCTGTTTACAACATTCTCGTGGGTTTCAATCCTACTCAGTTACATGCACCTGAACTCTATCAAGCCCACGTCACTCAGGCACGTGGGGCCACGTGTTCGGACCATAGGTTCAAGCTGACAACTCTAGCTGTTGGCTATAATTGTGCTGGGAGGGTTCTGCCAAGGCGCGAACCTGTCCAAACACTGTAGCCGCTCTCCACAATGTATTTTCTCAGGATATGAATTAAGCAAGATCCCTAGGTGATCTGTACGTTAATGTTTGAGAAGCATACAAAAATGAACTCAAAACGAGTCATAGGCATACATGGGAAAACCTAAGACTATAGGAGAAAATCGTATGACTTGGGTTGGGGAAGGCTTCTTAGGTACCACACACTCACACTACACACACACACACACACACACACACACACACACACACTACACACACCGACTACACACACATACACACTACACACACACACACACAGAACACAGAGCATGATCCACAAATTAAAAAAAAGATAAATTAGACTTGATTGATATTAAAAACTTTTACACTTCTGCCGTACCAGGTTTGGCTCAGTGGATAGCGCGTCGGCCTGTGGACTAAAGGGTCCCAGGTTTGATTCCGGTCAAGGGCATGTACCTTGGTTGCGGGCACATCCCCAGTGGGGGGTGTGCAAGAGGCAGCTGATCGATGTTTCTCTCTCATCAATGTTTCTAACTCTCTGTCCCTCTCCCTTCCTCTCTGTAAAAAATCAATAAAATATATATATAAAAACAAACTTTTACACTTCAAAGACATGATTAAGGAAATGAAAAGACAAGCCACAGACTGGGGGGAAATATTTGCAAATAATGTATCTGATAAAGGACTTGTATCCAGAATATATAAAGAACTCTCCAAACTCATTAAGATAAACAATCCAATTTCAACATGGGCAAACAATTTGAATATACATTTCATTAAGGAAAATATGTAAATGGCTAATAAGTGCATAAAAATATGCTCAGCATCACTGGTCATCGGGAAATGCAAATTAAAACCACAATAAGATACCGCTACACACCCTCTACAATAGCTATAATCAAAACAATAGACAATACCAAGTTGGATACTGTTGGGAATATAAAATGGTATAATCACTTCAGCAAATAGTTTGACAGGTTCTTAAAAAGTTAAACATAAACTTATAGAACCCAGGATTCTACCCAAGAGAAACAAACATATATCCACACAAAGATATATATGTGATTGCTCACAGCGGCATTATTCAAAACACGGAAACAACCAATTGTTGATCAAGGCAGAAATGAATGGCCAGCGATCACTCTAGGGGCCGCTGTAGTTCGTAGTCAGTTAGGACAGGTGCGCAGGTCATCAGGAGTTTCTAGCATGCCCTCGCTCTCCTCCTTCCCATGTCCAGCTCTTTTCTCCAACTGCTGACCCAACTGACCAATAGTGACCCCAGCCCCAGGCTCACCAACGGACAGTTGACTAGATTCATAGAAGCATTAGCTACATCAAGTTCAAAGCTTCCCACAGACCAATCCACGAGTCACTTTCACAGGTAGTTGGACATGTCTGGCTTCTAAGACTGATTGAGTGGCTCCTCCCCTGACCATCCAATGCCATTTTCAGACCTTCGCTTCCCAGCTCCACCCACACTCGTGAAAGGCCTTCATCCGCAGCAGCCACCATAACTCTGCCTCCCTGACTGAGCCCTGACTGATCCAGCAGTTGGTACACAGGGTGGTTCTACAGGAGCAGAGCTGCCAGGATGGGAATATGGGATTCGTTCACGGATCTGATGGGTTTGAATGCGTTAAAGATTCTGTTGCTTTACTAAGATCTATTTTTAGAATAAAAATTTGTTCACCAAGGAAAAAAGCCTCTGTCGCTAACAGTAAATTGGACACTGGTAGTTCATGGCGCTTAAGTGGCAAACTTTACTTCAATGACCACCCGTGGTCACCTGCAATCAAGTTCTTAGGGAAAGCATTGATTACCAAGTGGCCCCATAAGATTTTAGTGAGAAAAAAAAAGATGAAGAACTTGGTTTCTTCTAAGGACACTGGAAAGCTTGGATAAAGAAAAGGACGAGCTCGATGCCCTGCATGCCCAGACCAAGGGCAAAGTGATAAGATCAGAAGAAAATGTCCTGAAAGAAACCCTCGTCTTCTGTAGATGCAGGGCCAGGATCTCTGAAATCCAGACCCGAGGTCTAGTCTGGAAGATGGCTGGGTTACGATGCAAAAATAATTCACATCTGCGCATGTATTAAACACCATTGAATCGCACACTTCAAGTGGATGCATTGTACGGTATGTAAATTATATCTTTAAAAAGCTATTACCAAAGAGAAATGTAGGGTTTATATGAAAGTCAAGGCATTGACTGGGAAGAAGAGGAATGGGGTCATGCGGGCAGTGTCCAATGAACTGAAGACGTCAACTCTCACGTCTGCCAAGTCTCCCTTGTCAGAAGCAGCCCTTCCTCCCCTTTCTGAGCTTCGTCTGTCCTTGTCTCGGACCCCGTAGCCATCTCTCCTACAAGGGTGACTTGCAAGAGACTGCTGATTTCCGCCAGGACTCACCCCCTCCCGGAGACCCCTTCCCTGTCCCCTCTGCAGTCACCGATGAGCTCATCCAAGTTCATGGCTTTAAGTGCCATCTCTAAGCTGATGACTCAGATTTACAGCTTCAGTTCAGACCTCTCTCCTGAACTCCAGAATCATATAGTCAATCGCTCTCTTTACATCCCTACTGGGATGCCTAGTAAGGGCTCAAAATTAACTTGTCACAAGAGAGCCAGCGTGCTCCTCCGGAGTCAACCCCTCATCATTCCCCCCTGGATTATTCTTACAGGCTCCAGACTGAATTCTACCCTCCCCCTCCTTCTATTCTCCTTTTTTTCTATAGGATGCTGCTGGAATTTTGAAATCACCCATCTGATCGTGTCAATCCCCTGCTTAGAATTCTTCAGTGGCTCCCCAGGACTCTCAGGGTCAAGCTGACACTCGGCTCAGTGCAAATCCTCTCCTGATCCGGCCCTCTGACCCCCTCTCTGGCCTCCGCTCCTGAGAGTCTTCCTCACACTCTTTGTTCCAACCAAACAGAGCCACTTGGTCCCCAAAGAGTCAGCTTCTCCCCAACCCCCCGGCCCCCTGCTGCCTGCGATGACCCTCCCTTCCTCTCTCTGGTTTTAGCAGATCACACTCATCTTCAACGTCTCATCTCAAACAGGGTGGACTCCGGAACATCTCCCTGGGCCGGTCCGTCCGATTCAGGGAGCACTTTTCTGTGTTGACCCACCATAGCATCACAGTCCTGCGGCGGAACTGGCTGTGAGCTGGTCTGCCGACCCCACGGGGGCACACAAACCTGGAGGGAGCCGCACTGTACTTACCCCTCCCTGCTTAGCACAGGAGTGAGGGCGCCACGAGTGTCTGGCGGATTCGTGATGTTCCTAAGGAAGGCGAGGGCTCTGCTGGGGTCCGAGGCTGCTCTGTCCGGGAGAGAGGCAGGCTGGGAGCCGGGGCCAGGACACCGGGACAGGGACACTCAGAGGCAGACTTCTGGGGGTGAGAGAGTAGCCACTCAGAGAGGACAGGGAATGGGCCTGTTGCGGAGCGAATGCGAGTAAAGACCACTGGAGTCCAGACCAAATTAAAATGTAGGGAGCCTTTATTGCCGGCCGGCGACTGCCCTCTCTCCACGCAGGGAGGTCAGAGAGCAGCCCCGACCCTTTGTGCAGGACCACTTTTAAGCACATTAACCACATCCTGTCTTTGCAGAGTAAGTAACCCAAGTCAAAACAGTTTTTCCCCCAAATAATGTCAGGGCCATGCTATTGACGACCGTGTTATTTACAGGGTTATCCTGTTCTTCAGAAAGCTGACAGTGTTCTATCTTGCGAGGCTATTTTGTGAGGTGCAGCTGGGAAGGGGCCATGAGACCTCATCTCAAGGCCTGGCCTGGTGTCAGCACTGACCACCCTATCTGGGGCATGGTCCCCAGCCTCTCCGGAGTGCTCACAAATTCCCACTCTCTAACAGGCCGGGCTCTATAAACAGCACCAACAGAAGCGCCCACTTTGCCCTCGGTTTGAAGAAGGTTTCTGATAGTTTCTTTGCGCATTTCCTTTTGATTATCCCTTAGTATTTTTTTTTTTTTTTTAATATGTGGTTGTCACGGTTTACTGTGCTCTTTTTTTTTTTTTTTTTCTTTTTTTTTTAAATATATTTTATTGATTTTTTACAGAGAGGAAGGAAGAGGGATAGATAGTCAGAAACATCGATGAGAGAGAAACATCGATCAGCAGCCTCCTGCACACCTCCTACTGGGGATGTGCCCGCAACCAAGTTACATGCCCTTGACCGGAATCGAACCCGGGACCTCCCAGTCCGCAGGCCGACGCTCTATCCACTGAGCCAAACCGGTTTTGGCAGATTATCCCTTAGTATTACACAGGGTCTCATGGAAAATTCCAGCCCGCGTTAGCTGTTTTTAAATAATCCAAGAGGATCAATTTGGGTCCACGACAGAGATAGAGTATTAAAAGGGTAGCCACGACCCTCCTGGCGAGGGAAGCTGGAATCTTTTCCAAATAGAGGAGAGCTTTAAGCGCTTTGCCACGTTGGAGGGCTGGATTTCCCTGGATGCCTTCACCAGGACTATGTTACAATACACCGTCCTCCGCACCTACAGTCTCTTTCCTCAGCTGAAACCTGGAAACTTCTGTGTTTTATGAGAGAAGCTTTCCCCCCTCACAGATGCTTAATAACCGCTTGGAACGAGGACGCTTTCTGATTGGCTGTTCAGACATAAAGAGACATTCTGATTGGTTGGTGCAGAGGTGAGAGGGGGCAATGGAAAAGGGATGCAAAGGCCCAGAAAGCCCCCTCGGCTCAGAGCAGAACACAAAGGCTCACGGATGGCGAGCCCATCGACACGTGACTCAGGAGTGAGCACGGCATGCGTTTGAAGTGAGCGGTTGTAGAAAAGGGGTGAGTATTTAAGCAACAGCTCGAGTGTCTGCAATGACAACTCTCACGGATGAATCTGAGGTGGCGAGAGGGTGACAGGGGACAGTGGCTCAGAACACGGTGCTGAGACGGCGGTGATGGAAAGCAGTATGGCCAAGGCGAGGTCTTGGTCTTGGAGGGCGTAGAAAACAAAAATAAAACCAAGCAAGTGACGTGGGTAAATGTTGGAGAGAGCAGTAACAGCCGCCGTGTCGTCGCTGGGAAAATGCTGACATTATTGACATCTTGACAGACAGACACAAGATGCTGCGGGCGGAGGAGGGGACGGCCAGTGACGATGGGAAAAGCTGAAGATGTTAGAGCAGCGGTGGGAGCAGCAGAAGTAAAGTATGCCAGCAAAGCTAACAGATACGAACCTATTTGTTTTATGCGGTTACAGAGCACATCTATGCAGTTTCCTTTAAAAATGTCAGCCAGGCCTATACAGATTCATCTTCCCGTCGCTGGGAGGGAGTGCTTTTAGACTCATAAGATGTTAGTGTGGGGCTCTGAGGCCATCTCCTCCAACCTCCATCGTTTTATAGAGGAGGGGCCTGAGGTGCAGGGAGGGGACGCGGTTTATGCAGGATCCACTCCCCAACAACCTACCCAACTTCCAGCTTTTTCAAGTAAAATGATCTCCTTTTTAATGTCAAACATGCTGAACATCTCGTATGATCAAAGCTGTGCTTTTAGTATCCACTGATTACAATGTTGATATGCAGTATTGACAAAAGGTACCTCGGATTCAGGGAAGCTTACACGTTATCTTGAACAGTAGTAATTACACTGGCATCCGCATATGTTGGAAAATGGGTAGTGTATCTATGGCTGTGGTCTCTGGGCAGCCTGGGCCTCGAGTGGACCCTAATCCTGAGGCCTCCTGGGCGGACAGCTCCCAGGGTGGGAACAGGTCCAGACCAAGAATACAAAGAAAGAATTCCATTCTCTTAAGAACAAAGATGGTATCAGGTGAAATTGAGTGCCTTCATTTAAAAAGCATTTCCTAAGGACCGTGGGTAATTTCAGATGTCGGCCCGGGCTTTGAACTTGCCAGGGGCTCCAGCAGCGAGTGCATTTTGACTAGAGCGGAAGAGAGGGTAGGAAGGAAATTCACACTGAAGTGGGAGAGTCTCCGAGTGTTACAGCTCAGTCCTGGGAACTGGGAGAGGGCTGGGGTGCGGGAAAGGCTGAGGGCTGTCGAGGTCCCTGCACCAGGAGACTGCCGAATCTGGGGACACCCCCGGGAGAGACGTGGGTCACTTCCCATTACTGAACACCTACTGTGTGCCAGGCACTCTGCAGGGTGCTTCCCACAAACCATTTCACTCACTAATAGCCCTTCGAGGTAGAGGCTGTCATCATCCTCATTTGGAGGTGAAGGAAAGAAAGGCTTAGAGAAGCGTTGTAACTTACCTACGATCTCGGGGCTGAAATTAGAACCCAGACAGGTGGAATCCAAAGCGCCTGCTCCTAGCCACAACCGTATCAAGCAAGAATGCCCCACCCCGTTGTCTATGCTCAATGGAGATGATCCACAAGAGAGTCTTCACACTGTTGTCTGGGCATCTAAAAGGGGCTGACAACGCGGTGATGATTCTCATCAACATTTCCCATAATATTACCCTGGAAGTGAAAATCACACTAGGCAGCAGTGAGGAAAGCAGAATGTGAACTTTCCCAATATGGGGGTTAAAAAAAAAATAAGAAGAATCGTGCCCCTGGGTAAACGGAGGCCTCTGTCACCTCAGGGTGCTGACTGCGAGCCCAGAGGCGTGGCCAGGGCACAGAAGATGGATGTGCACGTTGATGCCCGCCAGCGTGCCCAGGCTGCCTGCACCAGGATGGCAAGAGCTGCTACCGAGGCAGGAGCTGAGCCCTGAAACTGGCAGCACGTGGTGGGACCTTGTGTGGAGGGGTGAGGGAGCCGGGGCGGGGAGCTCCTGGGATTGGTTGGTGGAGCTCAGAGACAAGGTTATTTCGCCACCATTTACTCTTACTCATTACACCCACTTCCTTGTGCCCAGGTGGGCGGGAAGGACATTTGCTAGCAAATGACATCAGAATGGGAAAATATAGACATGGCCAGGGTCCAGAAAAGCTGAGCTCCCTGGGAAGAAAGGGTTTGAATAAGGGCTCAATTTAGTTAATCTGCTTATTAACTCAGGAGTGGCCTTCGGAACATTTACTCCAAATCTCTGTTTTGAAAAATATAGAGCACTTCAAAGAGAGTTCTGCCATGGCGAGTAAGAAAGAGGGCAAGGTTTGATGGCTGGAATTTTCAAAAATTCTAAGTTTCATTTTAGGGAATTTAAATCGGATATGTGCAGCAAAAATAACTTCCTTTAAAATTTCCAGCGGAGCTTTAAAAACCTCACACCCAATTGAGTTTATTCCTTCTCCAGGGAGGAAAGCTGTTTCGCAGAGAATGGTTTAATCCCTGAAACCAGCCCATACCGTCCCAGCTAGAGGATGAGATTTTTCTCCTTCTGTTGCCCAAACGATTGAACGAGTTGTGTGGAATTTGGCAACTCTTCCTCTGGAAGTTGTCATTTTTCCTTTCTGTTAGTTGAAAACGGGAAGGAACATAAGACAATGTGCACCCTTCAAAAATGCATTGTTTGCAGTCACTGGTTAATTTCTTTTTTTTAAAAAAAATATTTTTATTGATTTCAGAGAGGAAGGGAGGTGGGGAGAGAGATAGAAACATCAATGATGAGAGAGAATCATTGATCGGCTGCCTCCTGCACGTCCCCTACTGGGGACCCAGCCCACAATCCACGCTTGTGCCCTTGACTGGAATCGAACCTGGGACCCTTCAGTCCGCAGGCTGACGCTCTATCCACTGGGCCAAACCGGCTAGGGCTCATTGGTTAATTTGAGGAGGATCAGATGGTATGTTCTCCTAGAAATTGCTCAAAGTTGAGGCTGGTCCATCCTGAGAAGCTGGAGGATGGACCCCACACGGCACAAGGGTTATTGTGAGAGGAAGACACAGCTTAACAGGTGGGTATCTCCTGCCAACATCAGTACCAGACGTCGAGAACATGACGGGACTCAGCATCTCATCTAGAGAGATTGGTCCTCTGACGACAAGACTCCCAAGCAGACATGTATCTTAATCGGGATAAATGGGTCTTAAGAACCTCAGTAGCCTGGGCCATGATAATAAATACTCTTATTATAAAACCTGACCAGGGTGTCAGGCTGCTGAGGACAGAATGTTTCTGATCCTTCCACATCATACCATGGAAGGAAAGCCAATCAAAGGAGGAATTTAACGTGGAAAGAGTTTGTGCATTTCTCTCATCAGCCACGATTCTCAGACTTTGTCCTTTTGGGGTCTACTCTGCAGAACAATAGCTTCTCTCATGACTCGGCCTGTCCTTAGCCATGAGGTCACTGCAGACATCAAGGGGTCTGTGTTGCCTGGGAGGCCTGGCCACTGAGTCAACCAAAGGTCAATCCAACTAAAAAATGTTGTTGCTTATAATGAACAACACAAAATGATGAACAAAAATTGAACCAGAGTCATAGAAGCATTGAAAAGACCGCCCAACCTATGAGGGAAGGCGGGGGGTCAGGGGGTAAGAGATCAACCAAAGGACTTGTATGCATGCATATGAGCATAACCAACGAACCCAGACAGTTGTGGGGCAGGGGGCAGTGAGGGCATGTGCTGGAGGGTGGGGGCGGCTGGGGAGAGGTCAATGGGGGAAAAAGGAGACTTGTGTAATACTTTAAACAATAAAGAATTTAAATTAAAAAAATAAAGAGGCCCCCCAAAAAATGTTGTTGCTTTAGGCCACTGGGTTTTGGAGCAGTTTGTTACACAGCAATAGCGAACAGATACAGAGAGGTTTTCATGCCCATGGATGAAATAAATGAACATGCACAAAGTACTTAAAACAGTGCCTGGTCCACACTGAGTTTAAAAAAATGTAAGCTGTAATTAGGACCACATACAAAGAATGCCTGTCAAGGATTCCTTAGTGTGCTATCCCATTATTTCCTCAAGTCCTCGTTTGTTGAACATCTATATCACTTTGTTTTCTACTATAAAGAATGCTACAGTCATCCTCATATACACATTTTTGGCTATTAGAAAAAGAGAATTCTTAAAATTTTAATTGCTGAGTCAAAGGATATGCCTGTTTTAAATGATGGGGTGGTGGGGGGGTAATACATATTTGCCTTCTAAAGTTAGTTAATTTGTTTCCACCAACAGTGAATGAGTGACTGTTCCTCCTCGCCACCACCAGACCTGATATTATTTTCACGACTGCGCACTAGTCGAGCATAATTTATCTCACCAGTCTTTACTGCTGAACACTCCGCTTATTTCCTTTTGCTCCCTGTTATAAACAAGACGGTGGGGAACATTCCAATAGATCACTCTTTCCACACATTCATGGTTACTTCCTAAAGACACATTCCTGGAAGCAGAATTTCTGAGTCACAGGATTTACACATCTTAAAGGATTTTGAATATAGAAAACCAAATTATTCCACACACACAAAAAATAACTTCACCAGATTATTCTCCGATGCGGCCTTTACAAAAATACTTTATTATGGAAAATTTCAAATACACACAAAAGGACAGAGACTATCACAATGGCTTCGCCCATAGACTGAGCACTCCGATTCCATAGCGATCCCTTTATGGCCAACCTGTTTCCTCTCCAGCTCCCCAGGTTGGCGAGACTGTGTTTGAATCAGATCCAAAGGGGGCATTGTCAGGGTGTGCTTTGACGTGAGCAGTTGAGGATTCAGAAGCCAAGTCAAAGTCTCCCTTTTCAGAGGGTATCCTGGTGGGACTCTCCAGGGATCACAGCCCGAGAAAGCCCGCGTGCACTGTGCTATTTCCGCGTTCACTGTGCCCCGGTGGAGCCAGTGCCTGCAGGAAAGGCCCCGTCCAGCCCACTTCTGAGTGAGTCTCTGCATCTCCCAGCCTCACGAGTCACTCTTCATTTGAATGAAGCCGAGGTAGATAATGGAATTCATGGGCTGGCGGGAAGTGCAAGCACCGTGATTTGTATTTACAGCGATTGCTGCTGAGGAGGCGGCTCCTCTTTGGCCTCCGCTGAAATTTTCCAGGCTGATTGAATTTTGTAATACTAGTCAGTCACCTGGCATCAACACCAGATCGGCGCAATCTTGGGGCAGGAAGACAAGCAATTTCCTTTAATAAGAAAGTACCGTCATGGCCCATTCTCTTCCCAGCTCCCGGGCATAGCGCATATGGACCAGGAAGCAAACTGCACTCTTGCTGGGGCCTTGCCGTGATGGGGAGGGAGAGGGGACTTGGAGATGCAAGTCAGCCAACTTGCAGGTAAAGAGCAAGATGAGACCCGTCTTCTAGACCAGAATAGGAAGTGGACGGCCGCGAATACTCCAAGCTGATTTCCAAATGTCAGATGCAAAGCACCCTCAGGCGCTCCCCGCACTTCTTCCCAGGATGCGTTTCAGCTCCAGAGGCCGTGTAGCCTTCCTTGCTTTAAACGCTCTGCATGCCGACACCTGTGCCGACGGAGTGCAGGGAAGGCCACGGGCTCTGAGGCAAACCGGACTGGGTCTGAACCCCAGTTCCGCCGTCTGATGGCTGAGCAACGTTGGGCCAATTACTCATTCATTTGCTTCATTCATGCACTCACTGGACAAAACACGTTTGGAGCCCTTGCTGTGTGTCCGATGTGCATGGTGTGACCAAGGCATTGTTTCTGTTCTGATGGAGTTTGCAGTGGAGGGGGGAGGGCACCGGGGGGGGGGGGAGGGCCATGCTGTGATAAAGGTAAGAGCAGGGTGGCAAGGGAGTGGAAAGGAAAGAGGCCAGAGGTCTTCCTGGAGAAAGTGGCATCTCAGCTGGACTCGGAGAACCAGTGAGAGCCAGCCAGCCAGCGTGAGGGTCGGGTTTGTGAGTGAGAGGGGATAGCATCCACAGGGTTGGGGAAAGAATTCAGAAGCACACTCTGAGGATGAACGTCGTGGAGGGTAGCAGGTGTGCCAGGGCTGGAGGGGCATCCGGGGCAGATTCAGGACAATTTAGGAAACTTGCAGAGTGTCCGAGGCAGGAGGTCAGGGTGGTGGAGGGCAGGATGAGCTGTGGCTGCAGTGCAGATGGGCTGGAGGGGCAATGGTTAGGAGGCAGGGTGGTGGCCAGGTGCCTGAACCACTGTGCTGTGGCGGGGATGGCGCACTGTGGGGGCCACCAAGAGCTATTTCACAGGTAAACGCGACCGGATTTGGTGATTGTGGGATGTGACTCCGTGGCTCCTGCCTGGGCCTCCAGTGGACAGTGGACTGGTGCTGCCATCCATAGAGAAAGGCTGGTCACAGCGGCCGGCGCAGGAGAGGAGGGCGAGTCTGTGCTGAGTTTGTGAAGAGCTCCCATGGGTGACTGCACAGGCGTTGGGGACTCAGAGCAGGTGAAGCTTGACTGTGAGTCTCCAGCACATTGAGGGTCATCGGAGCCACATGAGCAGAGGCGATCGCCAGGAAGAGACTCCATCAGTGAAGACAGAAATGCCCGTATCGATGAAATGGCCAAGGTCAGGGATGCAAGAAACAAGCCAGCTCCCATGGGCAAAATGCCCAGGGGCAGGCGATGGCAGGCCCTTCTCTTCACCTCCCTGTGGTGCCAGGGTCGGCCTCGTCCTGCTCAGACTTACCCCTCTCCCCTTCGCGGCCTCTCTCTTTGATTTCATACCAGCTGGGAAAACCCAGCTGCCCGCCCTCCCTGTGTCCCAGAAAATGAAAACGGGCTGCTTCAGACACAAGCCCTGACCTCAGTCCCGTAGTGTCCAGGCGTGCCCACCCAAGCAGAATTTGAGTCAGAGGCGGTGGCTGCCTGCCCCTCCAGGGATGAATCCGAAAGCCACGCTTTGCTTCATGACACGCAGGAGAGAAATCCGGTCAGGAAACTCCCAAAAACCATCGCTGGGCCGTCCGTCCCCCTGAACCGCAGCCAGGGATCGCTCACCAAGTCGTGGGTGGCAGCGCTGCCGGCAGTGTGGCTGGACAGGGCCCGGAGCCAGGGTGCAGGGCGCCGGGCCCTGTGCTTGGGGACGGCAGCCGGCTGGCGGGCGACTCCCGGGTCAGCAGGACCAGATTATGGGAGGACGGGAGCATCAGCTCCCTGGCTGGCCCAGGTCGCTCATCACTGAAAGGGACTTTCCATCTGATGGAACGTCACGGGGCCGCACTGGCCGCTAAGCCCCGGCTCCAGGGAATGGTGGAGCCCGAGGTCCTGGCTGGAGAGGACCGTGAGCTGAAGGTAGACTGTTCCGGGGCCGGAGCAGCCTCCTGAGACGCTCCCCTGCCCAGCTGCCGAGGCCTCGCAGCAGCACCTACCTCCTCCTCCTCCTCCTCGGAGTCTATCGAAAGCAAAGCCGGGACCCATGGACTGTGCTTTCAAGGCAGGAAAAGGACGGAAAGGAACACGCGGGCGATGCCACTAGGAAGGGCAAAGTGTTTGTATTTATAAAGAGGCCTCTGACTCAGGCCCCCCTCAACACTCTGCCCTCCCCGCCACCCCCAGTCCGGCTGCAGCTTGGCCGACTGTTCTTGGCGGGATCATGGGCCAGTGCCTGTATCACCGGCAGCTGCGGCTGAGCTGGAACCCGGTTATTGCAAGTGGAACTGTCCCCTTCCATCAGGTTGTATCCATCCGTGTGCACGGGGCTTAGGTTTTGTAGTCGAGGAGGAAGGAGGCAGGGGTTTATGGAGCTTCTTCCACCTGCCCCCTTGGCCTGGGTTTAGACCAGTGGTCGGCAAACTGCGGCTCGCGAGCCACATGCAGCTCTTTGGCGCCTTGAGTTTTTAGCAAAGGCCAGCTTAGGAGTACCCTAATTAAGTTAATAACAATGTACCTACCTATATAGTTTAAGTTTTAAAAATTTGGCTCTCAAAAGAAATTTCAATCGTTGTACTGTTGATATTTGGCTCTGTTGACTAATGAGTTTGCCGACCACTGGTTTAGACCAAACTGATGGAATTGTTGGTGAGATTCTGGGTACCAGCTGGGATGCCTAGGACCCAGGTGACACGGTGTGGCTCGGGGGTGGGATGGGGCCATTCTTGTCCCGCTGCATAGCACTCGGTGCGTGCTGAGGACCCACAGCCCCGGAAGGCTTCTTCAAGCAGCTGAAGGGGTGACTGGAAGCCAGGCCTGAGGCCCACCATACGGCGCTCCTATGGCAGTGTCTGGAATTTACCAAGGGCCCCATGAGAGGGGCTAGGTTCTGCCCGGCCAAGTGAAGGGCTTGCTCAGATCACTGCACTGGGGCATAAGCATACATGTGACCCTGTCTTATATTCCCAAACCAGGAGGCCCTGGGTCACTTGGGAGAATTAATGTGGGCCCAGTTAGCACCACCCTTTCCTGCCACCTCTCTGGCTCCAGCTGCCCGGCTATGCCTGTCCAGGACCTGCTCTGGAAGAGCGGGAGGCATTTTCGCAAATCATTAAAAAGAGGATTTCTTAACCGGGGTGGGAGGTGGGGGGAGGAGGAGGAGCAGAGAGGTTGGCACCGGGGTGAGATCAGTCTGGGCAGAAGGAAAGGAAGACGGAAGAAGAATGGTCTCTGGTGGTTACTTAAAGGAACAACTGTTGCCACCGACAGATTTTTATGTTCTTAACAGCAGAGCAGACGGACATGAGCAGAGCTTCCAAGGAGAACTCAGCAACGACAGAAAGCCTGCCTCTGGAAGGCCTTCTCTTACTCCAGAATTTCAACAGTGTGAGCGTTACCATGGCGAGTTCTAGCCGAGGCACGAACATATACATAGTCCAAAGGGGCCTAAGTTCAACAACCCCAGGACATCCTGATGCCATGTGATAGTACGTCTCTGCCTGCGGTCCGGATGCCAACCTGCATGAGAAGCCCGGGGGGTGCTGGCTCACTGGAGACTTCCTCGGCCCCACCCCAGCCCCCGAATCAGATCCCCACAGGGCAGCCTGGGAACCTACTGTTACGATTGCTCCCACACTGACAGTTAGCAACACACTGTCTGCCACCTCTCGGTCCAATGCAGCAGCCACTAACCACTTGTGACTATTTCAGTTCATTAAAATGAAATAAAATACAAACATTCACGAGAAGATGGGTGGGTGGGAGGGAAGGCCTAGCTGCAGGCCACCTCAGGGAGGTTGGAAGACAGAAAGGAGGTGGTCGCTTCTCATGGGGATTGGAAGGTCAGGGCCCTAAGCCGCCTCCTCTGTCTCCCAGGGGCCTCTTCCTCTTGTCTTTCTCTCTTTCCACCCACCCTCCGTTTCCCCTGTGACCCTCCGTTTCCCGTGACCCCCCGTTTCCTCTGTGGAGTTACCTCTCATGTGGCCCAAAAGTAGCCACCTCAACCCCTGTGGGAGCCTTCAGCTCCAGGACACGCCCTCACAAGAGCGATGCAATGTGTCAATCTCTGTTATAGCAAAAGCCATGGTTCCGCGTTGCACTTCGAGTGGGTCTTTCACCCAGGCATGGTTTTGTAACATCATGCATTGGTCACTTGGAAAATACCGGTTCGATGAGCTCTGCAGATCTTTTAAATGTGTCCTTATACACTGAGTGACCAGATTATTATGATCTCTGAAGGCATAATAATCTGGCCACTCAGTGTGTATATATATATATATATATATTAGAGGCCTGGTGCATGAATTCATGCATGGGTGGGGTCCGGCCAGCCTGGCCAGGGGGAGGGGACATGGGCAGTTGGCCCGGCTGCCTGCTGGTTGAACTCCTGGTTGAGGAGACAATTTGCATGTTAGCCTTTTATTATATAGGATATACACTGAGTGGCCAGATTATTATGTGTCCAGAGATCATAATAATCTGGCCACTCAGTGTATAATATAAACAATCCATTCATTAATTTTACTGCCAGTTTCATCAGAAAAGCCTTGGGATATGGGGAAGCTGTCAAGCTAACAGTGGTGGGTGCAGTTTTCCAAAAATAAGTTTACCAAAAAAAATCTCAAATTCTATCCTTGGCAACAAATACTGTCAGCTGATTTCTTTGACGTGACAGGCGCACTTTGTTCATTTTGGAAAACGGCTGCCAACTACCTCCGTCTGAATAACCACGTTTGTGTATGAGTGATCCTTTTAAGTGAAGATGGTGTTCCGCGGTGGTTTTTATTTTAAAGTTTAGTTCAGCTCACGACTCCAACCCGTCACACGGCGCCTCTCTGCAGTCACACCTTAGCACACAGCAGGACTTTCTGCATACTTTCCAGATTGTCACATGGAACACTAAAATACATGCGCTTGCGCGCCAAGATGAGTCAAGCTAAGAATTTTTACTGCTGCCACGAGAACATCCTCGAGGGAGACGGGCCGCTGTTCACCACGTGCGTAGCGGGGGGCTGCAGGCTGCCAGCAGCGGGGGCCTGAGTCTGTCCAGGGGCCAGTTTCGCTGTCTGCTGCTTTGCACCATTAGGGAGCTGGTCAGCACAGTGACACGGGCAAAGGACTTGGTACTGTCAGGAAGAGAGCTTTGTCCTCACGGGCTTCCCGAGAGGGTCTCAGGGACCTCCAGCGGTCCGTGACCCACACTTGAAGAAGCACTGTCCTAGGGCTTGGGGTGGATAGAAACGGCACATTTCTTTATTTTCTAAGTGAAACGCACTTCATTTTCTGGAATTCTCTCTTGGGCTTGATAACAACTCAGGCACAGAAAACAGGCCAGGGCCTTGCTCACGCGGGTTGATTACTGCTCCTGCCCCAGGCCCTCCAGGCCCGTGCAGAGGCAGGTGGCCCTGCTGGCAGCTCCTGCCCCTGAGGCCGGGGGTGGGGGGTGGGGGTGGGGGTGAAGTCTTCCCCGCGCTGTGCCCAGTGCCCTGTCCTCAGAGACCCTTGTCCCAAGCTCCTGCCTCCTCAAGGTGCTGCGTTTTGTGTGGCTCGGTTCCTATAACTTCTCCCTTCCCCCCAGTTCCCGTGTTTCCAACCACCCGCACGGCTCATGTCTCCCCTTTCACCCCTGACGCCTTCAGAACTCTCCTCTTCCCCAACAGCCTGATGCACTGAATGGCCGAAGCCAGAAGGCCATGGCCCCCGGACTGTGCATGAGTTTGCCTGCAGATGCTTTCACGTCTTTAAAATTCGAACTAGTTGTCAATATTTAAAAGTCAAGACATGCACAAACAATTGTGACATCTGTCTTCTCTCGAAGCATCAGAGGGTCTGGCAGCCTCAGGCCTGCATTTTCCCGCGGTGGCAATTGGCTGAAGGTAAGATTTTGTCCAAGACCCTCCCAGTCCCTCGCCTTCTTTGCTCATCCACTCATCTGCCTGACTTCATTAAGATTCGAGTTTGTCATCTCTGCCCAGCTTTTTGAAGAACAAAGGCTTGGAGGTTTAATCTTCTCCTACCTGGCAACCATAAACAAATTAGTTTTTTAATAACCAGCTACGGCCACGAAGACAGAGATAAGCTCACCTGATAAAATTTTATTAAAGGATTTTGTCTTAAGTCCGGCCGACTACTGCCTGCTCAGGGGCTCTTGGGCTCCCCTCACACAACCCTTGAGGTTCCACTGGACAAGCACAGATGACGCACAGCGATGGCAAAGCTCCTAAGAGGAAATGCAGGAGTCCTCGGGGAAGCCCAGCCACGCCTAAGGGTGTTGGGGAGCGGACAACACGCAGTTGAGGAAGACCACGGTTTGATGAATATGGAACAAAGGCTGGAAATCATCACTGACTTCGGGGTTCTGCTTCACCAACTCGACTTCTGCGCATGGGCCACGAAGTGTCAATCGCACTGTACGTGTGCGCCTGCACTGGTATTCTGTGGAAGAGCCACACTCAAGGGGCCAAAGAGCCACATGTGGGCAGGAAGGAATCATTTTAGCCAGCTCTTCCGTGGTGGAAGTAGGGCCTGTCTGGGTAGGTGTGTGCTATGCTCAATGGCTTGGTGAAACCACAGGGTGTTTCTGGCCACCAGCCCTTGCCGTGGTCTGTGCCTAAGTCAGGGCCAGGGCCAGGGCCAGGGCCAGGACCAGGGCCAGGGCTCAGGCCCGACCTAAGCCATTGGATGAGGCAGCTCAGGGAAATTGGGCAGTGCGGGCGGGGGGAGTTCAAACTCAGTATCACCGTTGCTTTTCTCTCTTTTTTTGTATAAAAAGATCAATCTCATGTCTAATTCATTTGAAAATTCTCCACTTCCCTGTGTGCGTTTTTGGTAAAAATAGAAGTCTCTGAGGATTTCGGGCTCCTGCTGAATTTTATGAGCAGCTTTTCAAGGCTTGGTAACCAGGTTCTTCTAATCTTTCCGTGAGTGAATTAAGCACCAGTGGGAGGCTGGCTTTCCGGGTGACTGGTTCGTAAAAGACTTTCAGGGTTGGAGGTAGGAGGCTTTTAAGGTCATTTAATCAATTTTCAGATCACAGGAAACGCAGCAAAATGAACAAGTTGGGAAGAAGTTGGCCTCATGAGCCCCTGCTCCTATCCCTCTCTCCTTCCTTCCTCCCCTCCTTCTTGCAACTTAAGCCAAGGGCCACATGTCTAAATAGTTTAACCAAGTATTCAATAAAATATATTCTCTCATCCTTATTGACTTTTTTCCTTATATGACTGAATTTAGCCTAATATCAAAGATGACTGACAAGTTATTATGTATGTCTTAGTTGATGGGCCAGTGATATTGGGGTAAGCAATGAAATAAAAGCATACTTAATTAAGGAATTATTATTCCGTTCATTTTATCTTTTATGTTTTCATTTCAGCAAATCACTAATTATGTTGTTATACAACCGAGATATCCACATCGTGTGTGTTCCATTGGTGATAATGATCTGGATTGAAAAAACAAGATGTGATTGTATTCAAAGTGTCCAAAAATCTCAGCATATTTTCCATCACAGAGCACAGATCAAACTAAAGGGAGGCTTTTTGAGCATGTATTTCCCCCCCAAAAAAGAAGTATTTCTTGTAATATATTAAATTAAGGGCAAAACACAAATTATCATTAATGAATATAAACATGTTTAATCAAAATTATTTAAATCAAGTGAAATAAAACTATTCCCACAATTCTACTCTGCAATATCTACATGGTTGCCAGCGTAAACAAAACCAGTATCCCTCTTCACACACATGATGTCTAGATGGATGGTTCTCCACCCGACAGTGTCTGGAGACCCCTTGGTTGATACAACTTGCTACTGGTGTCCAGTGGGTAGAGGCCAGCGATGCAGCTGACTATCCTACAATGTGGAGAAGAGTCCTGACAATCAAGAATGAACCAGCCTACGATGTCAACAGTGCCACGGTTGAGAAACCCTGGTGATGCACGCATCCACACGCATCCACACCCACTCAGGAGGAATAGGAGCTGTTTAATATTGCAGAGTGTTCCTTACTTGCTATGTGCAATTGTTGTGAATTCTACCCTAATTACAGGTAACTCCAGGATCACCAATCGGAACTTGAAGAGAAGCAAGAAATCGGACATGCAACACATAATGCATTATGCAAGAATCTACCACGTCCTTGCTCTGTGAGAGGAAGGTTGGACATGTTAATCATTTGTCTTTTCTTTTACCTGAGCGCTTCTGCCAATCAATCGCCCCTTCCCCAGTTAACACATGTTCTGAAATGACGTCCAGCTTCCAACATCAGAAGCAGCACCACCCACGGTGGGCGTTCACACACAGCCACCTTTGGTTTCAAGGCTGGAAGATAAGACATAGGGAAGCGTTGTCTTGGGGCCTGAATGGTGACCTCCAAGAGGGTGTGTAAGGTTACGGGTCAGGCTGTACCCGAGCCGAGCAGCAGATCCTAAGTGACAGAGGCGGCCGGATTTTCCTTCGTGAAGGGTAGATTGGGGGGTGTTTGCATGAAGCCCAGCACAGGGGCAAAGAGAGGCACGTCCCGTTGCCAGCCCTGGGTTCTGAGCAGGATCATGAGAGAGCTGAGAGGCTGTTCATATCAGATCGTTAGCAGTTTCTCAACTCTTTTGCAGAATAGCATGCGGTTTGGCTGCCAAAATATTAGGATGGAAAGCAGCTGGCAAAAATGTTCAGCGAGGAAGTGAGCCTGCTGGGAGCAGCCAAGGAAAAGTTCCTCTCAGGCTGTGATCGGAGAGGAAATCGGCCCCGGCCCTGTCTGGAAGGCTGCACTCGGTCAGATGGGGGGTCTTCTGACCCCAGGGCCCCTTTGAAGCAGGTCTGCTCTGGGACCTGTGCTTATTGCAGGGCCTGTCTGGGGCCGGGGCCTGAGGAGACCCTGTCACTGCCCTAAAGAAATTCTCAGCTTAATAGTAAAATTATTTTCAGCCTATGTTGAATGAAATTGGAAAATGAAGAGCAAACACAAACCCACCGCTCTATAACCTCAGCTAATATTTCCAAAGAGACGGGTCCCCGGGGAGATTAGGTGACAGCCACAAGTGTAGGGGAGTGTTGAGAGGAGAGGAGAGCTGTGGACTTCCTGACATTTCATCCTGCATCCCTTCACACACAGTCTGTCACTGATCCTCGAGGCACCTCCGCACACCAGCCAGGCGGGTCTCCCGTTTCCCTAGCCCAGGCGAGGACACTGCCTTTGGAAGATGGAGTTACTTGCTCAGGACGGCACAGCCGGTAGGCGCAGACCCCAGAGCGAGACCTGGCCTTTTGGCTCCAAGAACAATGCTCTTTCCAGCGACATCAGCGTTTCAGGCTGTGGACCCTGGCGATTTCAGTTATTGTAAGGGGTTTGTGAATCTAATGCACAGTATGTGCCATCTGTCGCCTCAACCAGTAGATTATAACCACCATCCTGTGACGAGGGCCTGGAGTTTTGGACACTGATGTAGAGTCTGGGAACCACCTTGTCACCCAGCTGTATCACTACCATCTGGCAGGGAAGTGACATCCTTGCACCAGAGACCCTGGGCACAACCGTTCCCAGGAGTGGAGACGACTAGGGTTGTGGCACAAATGCTTGGTGTATGTTTTGTGGTGCACAACGGATTTATAATCCAGATAGAGAATTAGAGAACCCTGCGCATAGTAGGTGCTCAGGAAATTGTGTCACCTGACCGAGTGCCTGGCCGAATCGGAGAAGAGGAGCAGTCCATTGCTAAGGGTAAAACCAGCCCCCTGATGGTGTTTAGGGTGGGGAATCGGCAAGCACATCCCCCACTTATTAGGGAAAAAGAAATGGAAACAAACAGCGAGAGCATTTAGCACGTTGGTAAACACTGCAAAGCTGTTGTTTTTGGAATAGCACAGCCATGCAGTCTCATCAGAGGTTCTAATAGGGACAGAAAAGAAATGAGGCCAATTTCCTTTCTGTAATGAGTAACACATTTTTAAAGCACCCCGTCGGGTGTTAAGTCCTTTTCGATCACTAGGAGTTTGATCATTCATTCGTTCGTTCATTCAACAAATGCTCACTGTGTCTTATATGCCAGGCACTGATCTAGGTGTTGGGGATATAACAGTGAACAAAACGGACAAAAGACTCTGCCCTCATGCAGCTTGCCTTGTAGACAACAAAGACATTAAAAATAAACGATGTGGTCTACCAGATGGCAGGGCGTGCTACGGAGACCACGAGGCAGGAAAAGGGAACAGGGAGGGAACTTGCCATGTTAAACAGGATGATCAGGAAGGAAAGCCTCCGGAGAAGGTGGTGGCTGAGCCAAAGCCTGAGGATGAGGACAGGAGGAAGCACGTCAGGCAGGTGTGTGCTAGAAGCAGCGGAAAACCACTGTGGAGAGAGCGGAGTGAGCGGCTGGGAGTGAGCGGCCTGGGGAGTGGGTGGAGACCAGCAGAGCGCAGACAACTGGGAGTCACGTTTCCCGTTTCAAGAAGCCTCAGCGATTTCAACTGCACCAAAGGCCGTGGGACACTGAGCAAGACGAGGACTGAGAATTGACCTAACGGGTGGCAACGGTGAGCTTGATGCAAACGGTTCCAAAGGAATGGGATGGGGTGACTGACAGCTTGACGCTGGAGGTTTAGGAGAAACAGGAGGAAATGTATTTGGTGACTCCAGACAACTCTGAGGGAGTTGGATTGAAAAGGGGTGTGGAAGGGAAGAGAGAGTGTCGTGGAGAGGGCTGCTGCAGCATATTTATATCCTTATAGGATGGTCCAACACGGAGGGAAAATGGATGATTCGAGATGGGGAAGAATTGCTGGGGAAGTCCTCGAGCGGGAGAAAGGAGTCTGGGTGCAGAGCGCAGGTGTAGAGGCGAGCGGGCCTCGGATGGGAGCACAGGTGAGTCCTGTGTCAATAGGAGAGCGGATCTTGGGCTGGGCTGCGGGCAGGAGGTGATGCGCTGGGGGGTGATTCCCGCTCCCACCTTCTCAGTGAAATAGGAAGCGAGGTCACAGGCTATGGTGGGGGAGGGCGAGGGGCTGGAGGTGTGAGAGGAGACATCCCTCCTAGGTCTCTCTGAGGATTAACTGAGAAGCCTCGACCACGGGGCCTGGCAAGGAGGAGATGGTTAAAAATGTCAGTGCTTTTCCCTGGAACTGGAAGGAATTCCTCTACTGTCTTTGTGATTGCTGTCAATAACAATTTGATTTTTAAATTGTACGTATTATTATCATTATACTTCATGTTCAATATTAAAAATTACAGAAAACGCAGAAAAGTATAAAGAAAAAAAATCCCTTTAATCTCTCCTCAAAGAAAACAGCTATGATAGTTGGGTGAGCATCTTCCCAGCCACCTTTTCTAGGACTATATAGTCTATACTAGAGGCCTGATGCACGAAATTCGTGCAAGTGTAGGCCTTCCTTTCCCTGGTTACCAGCACCACCAGCTTCCCTCCGGCACCCAGGCTTCCCTCTCAGCCCCGGCTTCGTCCCGAAGGTCGTCCGGAAGGATGCCCGGAAGGACATCCGGTCTAATTAGCATATAACACTTTTATTATTATAGATACATTTTTGCCTGCAGCTTTTTTCACTTCACCTTGTGTTTTACTAATTTCCCGAGCACACAGTGGAGTACGCAGCTGTTGTATTAGAAAGCTGTACACCTGACAGTTACATAATAGTATTCACCAACATTACCCCAATAGATTTACTTTAAAAAGAAGGATTTCCACTGACAGGTTTTTCCTCAAACCAAACTCCCCTGCACAGAGGCATTCCAGAGAAATGCAAGTGATGTCAACATATGAAAAGAACTTTAACGTCCCAAGTCATCAAGGGAATGCAGATTAAAATAATCAATCCTGAAGACTTAACAAAGGTCTTAAAAATGGTCGGGCCAGGGCGGTCTCCTAGGCTGCTGTCAGAAATGCAAATTAGTGTACCCTTTCTAGAAGACCATTGGCAATAGGTGTCAAGAGCCTTAAAAATATTCCTGTCCTTTGACCCAATTGCTAAGAACTTCTCCTAAAAACTCACCGGAGTAGGGAGATTTCTCTGCAAAAGATGTCCATTGCAATGTTAGTGATACATGTGAAAAATTGGTATCGATGTCCATGTCCCAAATAGGGATGTTTTAAGATAAATGTGGAGCAACCACATGACGGAATGCTGTAGCACTATTTTTAAAAGCACCGTTTTGGACACTACCAAATGACATGGGAAATGAGTGAAATCAAGCCTCAGAGGTAGAAGGGGTCACAGCCACACAGCTGTTAATTAGAAAGAGCAAATTGAATCAGCGTTGGTGATCAGCCTTATGGTTTTCCGTGGGAAAGGTTCACGCCCGGCAGGCACTCCCTTCCCGGAGTATCTTGGGGACCAGGGGCTGTTTTTAACACCCGCCTGGGAGAAACATCATTCAGAGAGCAGACCAGCTCCGGCTCCCCCAGCCAGGTGTCCTGAGCGCAGCCGGACGACGCCCCGCGCTCTGAGCTCCGGGATTACCTGTGCCTCGGCCGCCTGCACATCGGTTTGGATGATGGAAAATTATTCCCTCTTGACTGGAGCTGTCAAGGTTGAGTCACTTATGCAGAGCAAATGACTTCAACCATCGAGAATTTCCCAAATGGCAGCAGAGGTGTTGGTTAGACCATAGTCGCTGAGATCTTGGGCCCTGGGTTCAAATGTACGACTGTTTGAGTCCTAACTCCACTGGGCCCTAGACTCTGAGCATGAGGTCTGCCTCCTGGAGCCCACGCCTAATGGATAACAATAGGGTTGACCTCCAGGACAGGCGGAGGGGTTCGGTGAGGACACACACAGCCGGGCACACAGCAAGGCAGCAGTGGGTGGTAGCTGCTGCTGCTAGGAACGTGCCAGGTTTCTGCAGCCACCATATCTGACAGGTGGGCACACTGTGATGGAGCTTTTCTTGGGCTGATAACGCTCTGCAACAGGAAATAAGGAGGGCAGCCTGTCCAGTTGGTTGAGCAACCTCCGGTGCACCAAAAGGTCACAGTTTGATTCCCAGTCAGGGCACATGCCCAGGTTGTGGGCTCAATCCCCAGGAGGGGCGTGCAGGAGGCAGCCAATCAATGTTTCTCTAAAAAAAAATCAAACAAACCAATAAAAACATTTGTTTTAAAAAGGTGAGGTGTCATTTGTCAGTTGTTGTGACAGACCAGCAGGACGTACTATATTTAACTCCACCTGTGCCCAGCATGAGATCATCACAGTGAGCGTCAACGTGGTGATCGGGTCCCCGCCCTTCTCAGAGTTCCCCCTAATGAGACCCTCCTTGTCTGTTTCAGCTTGCTCACCCATTTGGAAAGAGGTCTTCCTTCTCCTTTATACTAAATTGGCAAGTCATTATTGTGGTAAAAATACCTGCTATACCCAGTCAATCTGTCTCTCCAGAGTAAATTATTACTATGTACTTGGCTAAAAAGGCCCATGCTGTTGTAATTTGTAAATGCCAGATGGAGCAGAACAATAAAGCTGGAAGCAATAGAATGACATCTTATGTTTCCACGGTGCATTTGTTTTTCAAGTACACAGTGTGTCAGCATGCTGCTCTCTAACCTCCCTTGGCCAAGAAATGCTGGATTTTTATTCTATCCGGAGCTATAAATCTTCAGGGCACGGGTCCCTTTGGAAATCTCCATCTTCAGACCCTGGTGACAGGTACACCGGGTGGAGCCAGGCCGGCTGGGGGTGGGGGCTGTCTTTCTACAAACATGTGCCCCTGACCCCAAAGAGGCAGCTTCTTTATTGCGGCCATTTATTATTTACAAAGTGCTGCAGGTGTACACGGCATTTTCTGACACACACAGGCGAGGTCCCTGCCCCGTGCACCATCCAGCGTTTCATCTGTCTGCGCTGAGCCGTGGGGACGTGAGGCAAGCAGCCGGAAGAGCCAAGATCGGTGTCTGCGGTGTCAGGTGGAAGGAGGGATTTCTGACGAGGACATCTTAAAGGGGAAAGTCTGGTGCATGAAACTTGAAGCATCACTCCAGGATCCAGAAGAGGTTGAGTGCTGTCCTGTTTCCCAGCCCACGGAAGAGAAATCCTGCCCATGTGCCTTGGGACAGTTGGGGACAAATAAGTGGAAAGACTAATGTTCTGTTGGTCCCAAGGCTTCTATACTGGCCTGTACCTCCCTGTCCCCTACTCTCCTGCAAATTGTCTTGTTTTCTTCTGTTTTGTTTTGGGGAGTGATTATGGCAGGGAGAGGCATTAGTCATTAAAAATGTGTTATTATTAATTCACAGTGTAGCTTAAGCAGGTTCATTTCCTCCTCAAGAAGGGTAACTTTTCAGGTATTTGGACCCCAATCTTGAGCCATCCTCTGCTGCTGGTCACTTACTCCTCTTCTGTCCGTATCTGTCTCAGCCAGGCCAGCCCTAACAGTACTTCCAGGCCCTGCATGCTGCCAGCACCTGCCTGCATCCTCCTCCCACCCACCCAATGGTCACTCACCGAGTAGCTCTGAAAAGCTGAACAAAATCCCCCAGAAGCTATAAACCAACAGGGATGAGGATGTGAAAAAGCAGTGAGGTCGCAGCCAACGCTGCCCTCTCCTGTGGGAGGAGACAGAGGGTTTGGTGATGGGAGACGCCCTGGGTTCCCACCTTCTGGAACAAGGGCTCACATTCTAGGAAGGCTCAGAGATGGAGACTTGCCCTGGGCTCTGGAGAAACTGATCACGTACTTGGCATAGGATTCTTCCTGCTCAGAGCTCAGGGCTTAGTCCAATACCAGGCAAGCTTTGCAGCCAGAAACAGATAGAAATTTGGCTGAGCAGCACTAGCGAGAGCTAACTAGATTCTGTAATGTCCCGAATATGCACCAGATGGCTCTGCTTCTTACCAGCCATGCAGGCTGGCTAACAAAGTCTGCTGCCCTCCACCATCCCCAGTGTCCTCATCAACATCATCCTCTCATCCCCATTGCCATTATCACATCATCCCCATCCCTACCAACTCCATCCCCATCCTCATCATCATCCCCATCACAATCATCTCCATCACAATCATCCCCATCATTCCCATCATCCCCATCCCTACCATCCCCATCCCCCTCACAATCATCCCCATCATTCTCATCATCACCATCCCTATCATCCCCACCATCCCCATCATCCCCATCATCCCCATCACCGTCATCCCCATCACAAGTTATTAAAAGCCCTCTGGTTCACGCGTTCTGCAGAGCATTCTGAGTCTGACATTTAGTTGAGAACATTTCCTATCTTCCTCCCCGTTTTCCATCCTTCAGCCTCCATGTTCCAGTGGTGTTTGTGGTGGGTTATGGTTTCCTCCACAATCTAACTCTCTCCCCTGGCCTCCCCATTTCCCACCCCCACCTCACCCTGCTCCTTCTTCGTATTCCCGTCTACTCTTCATATTCCCTTCCACTCACAACTGTAAACCCAATTTGGACCACCCAGTGTTCACTGTACAGATTTCAAGGAGCCCCTCCCCCATGCTAATTCAGGAGGTCTAATGGTGGTTCATAGTTATTTGTATTTTAACAAGTCCCCTTGCTGATTTTCTTATGCCCCGGACTTTGAGAAATGCTATTCTACGCTCTCTCCTTCCTACAAGAGCCAAATACTTAGTCTTTCAATTTCCTCATTTTCAGGGGCACAGAAATGATGCCTGCCACCTCCGGGCCTGGCCCATAAGCTTCTCCCATGCCCTCTTCCAACTTCTTGTCCTTCCTGCTGGTTGGAAAGGTGACCAGGAGAGCCACAGAAAGCCACAGGCCCAAGACAGAGGGGCTGCCCTCAGCCAGGGCCCTGATTGACGATGGGAGAATGTCCTGCTCCCTACGGAAGTGGAGCCTCTCCAGACTGTAACGTGACAGAGAATAAACATGTACACAGAGGTGGGCAAAAGTAGGTTTACTGTTGTAATACAAATAAGCAATACAGTAATTAATAAATAATATAAGAATAAACTCTGTGGTTTGCACACTCACAGCTGTAAACCCGCTTTTGACCACCCTGTACGTGCTTATCCTCTGAGCTTTTGTGGGTCTCGATACTGAACTCGCCTCGGATGCACTGGGTCGGTTGGTTTAGCAGCCGCACCCAGAGAACAGTGACTGATGCACCAACATGGACTTGGAAGAACACCAGGGCCGTGCACAGAGCTCAGCCCTGGATGCTGACGCCGGTTATTTTAAGCAATTAATTCAGACAAAGCTGTGGACCCATACTTATTAGATTTAAAGATGACACAATACTGAGCGAGCTGGCTGGTCAAATTCAACAAGGTCTCAAGAAGCTAAAAATAGCAGGTGATATTTCCTGAGCACTTCATGGAAGCCAGGCTCTTAGGGAAATGCTTTCCATTCTTGATCTTGCTTAGCCCTTGTGGTAATCCTGTGATGTAGGAATATTGTCTCCCTTTCCAAGATGGGGAAGCAGAATCTTTGAGAAACTAAGTACAGAGTTGGTAAATGACAGCACTGCGATTTGGACTTGGACTCTGTGGCCCAAGCACTGTGTGGAGGATAACCTTTGTCCGGTGTCTGGGACAGTCCTGTCTAGGCCTGTTGCCTCACTGCGATTATTAATAGCAAGACTAGCACCCCTTTCCCTCTAACAAATGTCCTGATTTGGATGATAAATGATATGGTCACCTTAGAGATTCTGCCCAGGCTCAAACGGACAAGGTAAGATTTAAGGGAAATCAATGTAGTGCTCTACACATCAAATGTTCAAAAATGGAAGATCCAGTGGATTTTTTCTTTGTTACATACTTGGAGCCAATAGTATGATGAGGCTGTAAAAATGGCATTGGAAACATACATGTCATCATTAACATGGTGAGTCCAGAGCAATGCTCCAGATGGTTCTATGGAACATGGTGCTGGACAGCCCACAGTAAGACGGCCGAGGTCTCTTTAAGAACCGCGTTTTGAGAGGGACCCCACAAATGGGAGCCCACCCAGAGGCTGATGTGCTGATGCAGCACCAGGAGACAAAGTCACCTGAGGGCTGGGCGAGGGCACTGGGACGCTCTGCCTGAAGACGAGCAGACTTTGAGGATGTGGGAGCTTGTCCTCATATATCCCAATGGCTGCCACGTGGGGGCGGGATCAGGCTGATGCCAGGGACTCCAGATGGCAGACCCAGGACTAGGTGGAATGACAAGGAAGCAGATTCCAGCTCCATTGCAGGAAGAACTTTCTAACAATCTGAGCTGTCTGAAATGTGCCTGTTTCGCAACGGATGGAGCAGCCAGTCCCTGGCTCCTTCAAGCCAAGGCGGCTAGACCCCAGCCAGAGACATAGTAGTGGTGGCACCTGCCCTGGGTGTGGGGTCCAACCGGATGACCTCATGCTTCTTCCTCAACTTCTGTGATTCCAATGGCAGGAAGAGAGATTATGGCAGGGCATGGAATTTATTCAGAGTGTGAGTAGAGGAACCAATCACAGCCTGGGTTGTTGTTTTTTTTTAAGGCAAGTGGACAATGGCCTAAATCTGTGCTTTTGAGTGGCCCCTGGTCGCTAACCAGCTGAGTTACTAGACCTCCTAAGGCAGGCTGGGGGCAGACATGGTTCTGCGGGTGGGACCAGGAGCTGAGGCTTGTGTCTCAGCTCCTGGGTCTGCAGGGCCCAGGGTTGCTGAGGGAGGGAGGGCTGACCAGCCCTTGAGTTGGAACAGGGAGAAAGAGTAGAACCAGCCTTCCCAGGGACCAGGCTAGAGAGAGCGGAGTCTGGGTGAATGAAGAAGGTTCTTTGTTTGGGGTAAGGAAACTGGGGACTGGCAACTACGAGGCCTGGCACAGGGCAGACTCTGAGTTTCATGGGGCTGATGCCAATGTGGAGCTTAACCTAACGAGCCTTCGGCAGCCTTCTCCCAGCCCAGGACGTTCTGTGTGTTAAAACGACCCAGTGCGGCTGCTGGCCAGGCGGGCTCTCTGTGGCATCTGTGTGACAATTTCCACCAAGCTGCCTTTAGGCACATCCCCTGGTGGCATGAGGATCCCAGAACGTTGCTGCCAGCCTTGCCCCTGGCCTCGGGCCACCTGGGAGCGCAGGGCTGCTACTGAACCAGCCCCCAGGGCCGGTCAGTTATTATCTTGTCTCAACCGTCTAGTGTCACTGGGGGTGAGGGTGAGGAGAAGGCAGGGACTCATAAAATCTAAGTAAGGACTATTTCGTTCTTAGGAGGGGAGACGGCAGAACCGACTGTCAGCAACTTGTCTGTGGTCATCTTCTCGCCTCCCTTTCAATGGCTTGCCCCTGCCTCCTCGGGTTGGTTATAATGTTCTCTTCACACTCATCTCCACAGACCAGCCTTGACTACCCAGACCCTGGCTTTGTCCTGTTCACTCCACAGGTTCCCTGCCTTCCAATGATTCCTTATCTCCACTCCCTTTTCTTATGGTTAAGTGTGGGGAAAGCAATCCGATTTAGTACCTTAACTCCTCGCCATTGTGACTGGGGAGATTTGATCTTAATGAGTCATAAACACTCCTTCCCTGCCAGCGGCATGGAGGGCTTTTTATTTTTTTTAATTTGAGAGAGAGATTGATTTGTTATTCCATTTATTTATGCATTCGTTGGTTGATTCTTGTATGTGCCCTGACTGGGGATCATTGACATATCAGGAAGATGCTCTAACCAACTGAGCTACCCAACCAGGGCCTGAAGGGCTTTTGTGACTGCTGTGGCAACACTGTGGTACTCTGTACAATGCTGGGTGTGGCATCACTGCATTAGTGTGTGTGTGTGTGTGTGTGTGTTATTGAAAAGAATTCTTTGTAGACTACAACTTCATGTAGTCTTTTTAAAATTTTTTATTTTATTTATTATTTTATGGTAACATTTTTATCTTCATAAAATAAAGATCCTTCTAATAACAGGGTGTCTACACCCAGGGTGTGCTGGGCGCATGAGGGGGGCACCATCGGGTAGTAGGCTCCCATCCCTGCAGCACTTCCCATCCAGGCTCCGTGCCTGTCTATCAGGGAGGGGCTGGCAGGGGTCTCCTTGGCAACTACTAGTTGGATTAGATGCCTCTGCCTCTGCTTCCAGGTCCTCCAGATTTTAGGGAGGCCCATTTTGGGGGCCTGCTTCTCGAGATCCTGCCTGCCTCTCCAGCTTCATGCAGTCTTGCTTCTTCCTTTCCTCTCCCCTCTTCTTCCTACTTCTGAGTGTTCCTTTTCTGAAATAAATTACTCCATGTAGATTTTTCTTTTGGCATCTATTCTACCAGAGAGGGGATCACTGTCACTTTTGACTTGTAAAGGTTACTAGAATCAAGTTCAGGGACCCATTACTGCCTCCCCCTCCCTTCTTTCTATGTTTCAAATGCCTGATAGCTCTGCCCTAGCTTTCGGCTGTTTCTTTAACATTTAAAAATGTTTGTAGAAAATGCATAACATAAGAGTTACCACCTAACTTTTTAAAAATGTGTTGTTCATTGGCGTCGACTATAGTCGCATTGTTGTGCAACAGATCTCTAGAATTTTTCCATCTTTCCACACCGCAAATCTACACTCATTGAACAACTCCCCATCTCCCTCAAGCCCCTGCCAACTACCATTCTATTTCCTGTCTCTTAAGAGTCTGACTCCTTTAGGTACCTCATAGAAGTGGTCTCATGCAGTATTTGTCTTCCTGTGACTGGTTTATTGAACTTAGTACCATGTCCTTAAAGTTCCTATGAATTATAGCACATGACCGGATTCCTTCCTTTTTAAGGCTGAATAATATTCCACTGCATTTACCACATTTTCTTTATCCATTCATCCATGGATGAATACTTGGGTTGCTTCCACCTCTTGGCATTGTGAACAATGCTGCAATGAATGTGGGCGTGCAATCTGGCTCTCTCTTATACTATAAGTACATTAAAAATACCCAGAAAGCAAAAAAAATAAAATAAAATAAAAAAATCTGCTGCCTACCTTGTCACTCACTCTGGTAGCTGCTTGCTAATGCGAAAGTTATTTTGCATAAAATTACCTATTAACTCAAAGCTTTCAACTCTATTTAAAGCTCCAATTTAAAGTTTGACTTTTTTTAGTCCTTCTGAAGTTTTTATTATCTGAAAGTACTCAGAAATGTCTCCATTCATCTGGAATCTCTGGAATACTTGATTCTTGAACAAGGGCCTCCTATAATTCACAGTAATATGCAAGTGACTGTTGAACACTCTCCCTGCCCAGCTTTAGCTTTTAAAACGAGCATATCTTTACAAGGTGGCATTGAAAGTAGGTATTAAGACGGTATTTGTGGGCGGAAGTCCTCCGTAAATCAGTAATTCCTAACCCTTTTGCCAGTAGGGCACACAAGCAAGAAAATCTCCCGTGGCCAATGCCGGGGCCATGACGAAGTCGTGCCCACATGCCTGCTTGCTTTAACTCCACGCCCTCCCACTCGAGAGAACATAAAATACAAGCCAATGCAGTAGGTGTTATGCGGCTGAAGCTGGGATCCTCTCCCCTCTCTCCCTTCTCTATCAGATCCCTTGGATTTTCTCTGTGTGTTTTTTTTAAAGGTAAATCATTTGCAAACTCCAGTATTTTAATTATTAATAAAACAGATCGCTTGCAAGTGATTCACTATGCCAGCGGGAAACACACCGGGGTTAAGAACTCTGTCCTTAAATGGTGACACTCGAACTCTTCTCTGCATTGTGTATTTGGCCTGGGAAGGTGTGATGGGAAGTGTGTTTGCGATTTTCAGGTGCTTCCTCCCAGCTGGGAAAGGCAGAGGACGAGGAACAGAGCTGGGCGGCAGGGGATCTTGAGGGTCCAGGGGATCTTGAATTTACTGTCAGGCTCCCTGCGACTTCAGTTATTTGGGGACCCTGAGTGACCACCCCAGGCATTTAGAACTGGGATAAGGGACCATCCGGTGATGCTGGGTCAATGTAGTTAGTAGAGTTTAGTGGTTTAAACATGCACTTCAAGTCCAAGCTCTGCGACTTCCTAGTTTTGTGAACCTGGCGAGTCATTTAACCAATCCGATCCTCAATTTTCTCATCTGTAAAATGGGCTTACAAACAATCTATTTGAGGAAATCTGATGATTTTTATCTGTCTAGAATGCCTTCTTTACCCCCTTCTTTCCTGTAGGTAACCCATTCCATGGGGTTCAAGTGGGGCTGACCCCCACTTCATCCTCTCAATCGCAGGAAAGGCATGTGACCCAGGTCTGTCCCTCAGAGAATTTCACCTCCTGGCCACAGAGTTTCATTCAGGGAGGAGCAAAGACTCAAACTGGCCAATCAGGTCTTTCTAGTGGGGCTATCGAGAAAGACTTTTTTCTGCTGGACCTGCTAACTGGGAGGATAGGAGTGTGGGGGTGCGGTAGCCATCTCTCCTGTCACGTGGGATAGGCTGACGGAAGGATGCAGCCACGTAGAAATAAGCAGAGACAGCCCTCTATCCATTCACCCAGGCAATCATTCGATTCCTGCTTCCAGCTGTGTCTGACGGCAGATGCAGTCCTGGAGTTCCCAGTAAGTTCCCTTTTTTATTTAAACCAGTCTGAGTTGGGTTTCTGACCTTGGCAACCAGAAGTCTTGACAACCTCACGGGGGTTGTGGGAATAATGCCTGTAAAGGATTTCCCATCTTCCTCCCCTAGGACAAGGTTGGGCAGGCTGGGCCTCAGTCATAAGCCCTAAAACTGGTAGAAGCCACAGATTCCTCCTCCTTCTCCTCCTCCTGTGTGTGGGGAGGGGTGAGGAGGTGGGGCCGTGGAGGGAGGGTGCAGAGCAATGTGCAGGTGACCCCAGAAACACTTGTTCTGTAGGAAAAAGCACCAGTAATAAGCATAGCTCTTTGAATTAACTGCTCCCTTGGTTTCTCCCTCCCCCCTTTTCCTTCTCCCTCTCTCACTCACCCCTCCACCTCTCTTGTCCTTTTTACCTGGTCTAGTTGGCCCGCTGTTTTGGGGAGGTTAAGTCCTTGTTGTGGAGGCTAATATTCTGAAGTCAACATTTCCCTACATGAGATCCAGTGACCCACAATTCCAATAGCTGTTAATATAGATTTTGTGGCTTGAAAGAGATTGCTGTGGACAAGTCAAGAGTTATTGAGTTTAGTGGACAAGAATTTCAATTCAAACTTGGATGTGCAAGAACTGTGGCGGCACCTTATTTCTTTAAAATCAACATTGATCGTGAACCTGAGCGTCCAACCCACCAACTGATCAAAAATTCACCCGGTGGTCGCTGAGAGTTCCTCCCGATCCGGAACCCTGACGGGGATTAGGACAATGTCCTGAGCTGAGACCTAGAGGGGCCTTGGGGCTCAGGGCTCTTGGTGCTGGTGCCCGGGCCGCGTGACAGGCAGTGGCTCCATGCGGGGCTGGGGCACCCGGAGCTGAGCTGGGGAGGGGCTTCGTGCCTGGAGCTGCCCCTCGGGTCCTGGCAGCTCCCACCGGGCCTGGTTTCACGTTTCTGCATCTCTGCACTCAGCACAGGGCGCGGCCCTCCCACAGCCCCCGCTGCCTCCTGGCTCCTGTCCCCAGCGCTGCAGGCTGACAGGCAGGGCTCAGAGGTGACAGGACAGGACCGTGTATGGACACCCCACGCAGCACAGCTCCCACCGGGCCCTCCGCCCCTCCACATCTGGCTCAGGGGCCGGGGGAGGGGCGAGACCAGGGAACTAAGGTGAGAGGGCTGCTCCAGCCCCTTGCCACCCTCCCTGGTCTCCCCCACGGTCACGTCCCCTCCGTTCCTCTGCAGCCCGGATGAATGGCCCTGGGAAGGGGGTTTTGCTTCCAACGGGAAGCCATTTCGCAGCACAGCTGGCTGTGCTCGCCCCCTCCTGACGCTGTTTCGGGAGCAGAGCGATTTGGGCGGCGGTGCTGGGAGCTGGCTGTCGAGTAGCAAAGGCGCATTAATTTGGAGCGCGTGCAGAGGTGCAAGTGGCGATTCTGAGCTTAGACGTTTTATCTGTAGAGAACTGAGGCTGTGGCAGCCTCCCCCCTCCTCATCTTCCTTCGCCCGGGGTTCCTGGAGCAGCGGCTGTCACCGGCAGCCGGGCGCCTGTGATGGGAGCTGCAAGACACAGGCTTCCGCAGGGCGGGAAGGCGGCTGCCTCAAGGCCATCAGATCCCAGCCGAGAGGGGCCCTGGCATCGCTCTAATCCCAGACCCTTGTTTGGGGCGGGGAGGGGCTGGCTCTGATCCCAAAGACATAATGGGAGTCAGGAAAGGACACGGGGTTAGTGCCAGCAAGGAGAATCGGGGGCCTCTGCGCCCCCCAAGAGCTTCCCCTGCATAGAATGCCTTCTGAGGACCTGAATGGTCTAGAATCTTCTGGCCACAGGGGAGACTCGGGGGCACCAGCTCTGGGAACAGGCAGACCTCTACCCTGTATGGGCTAGTCATCAAGTCCCCATCTGCTGGCAGTTTCCTTTTCTCGTGTGTGCATTGGGAATAAGAGTTCCTGCCCCTCAGGGTTGCTGTGGAGATGAAGCGAAAATGGCCGTGTACGCATATCAGAACGAAAGAACGGCACGGAGGGTCTGCGGCTCCCTGGGCATCGCTGCGTGGCTTGTCCCCTTCCCCACTCTGATGAGGAAAGACCCTCATGGCCAGGAAGCTTATTTTTTTGGTTCTTTTTTAAAAAATATATTATTGATTTTAGAGAGGAGAGATAGAAACATCAATAATGAGAGAGAATCATTGATCAGCTGCCTCCCGCATGCCCCCTACTGGGGATCGAGCCAGAAACCTGGGCCTGTGCCCTGACCAGGAATCCAACTGTGACCTCCTGGTCAACACTAAACCACAAAACCACACCAGCCAGGCCGGGATTCTTGAAGAATTGCCTTCCCCAGGGCGCTTTGCTTAACACAGTGTCCCCACCCCCACCCCGTCAGGGCTCCATAAGCGGAAGTGATGGTATCATGCCCATCACTGCCACCTGTGCCACCTCTGCTTCCCCCTCGGCCTCGGGGGCCTTGGCTGAAGCTGGGATCCTGTCCCCTCTCTCCCTTCTCCATCGCAGAAGCGTCTGCCCCAGCCCTGAATCCACTTCCGTGAGAATGGAGGGGGGCAGGGCTCCAGGGGAGACCGGCTTCAGGACCAACACGCATGGCTCCCAAGAAGCCTGCGCAAGGAGAGAGAGAGCGCCAAGCCCAGTGGTGTCTGCATCGTCGCTTTAACGCAGCGGTCCTCAAACTATGGCCCGCGGGCCACATGCAGCCCGCCGAGGACATTTATCCCGCCCGCCGGGAGCCGCTGCCTGTCCTGCTTAGCAGCCGACGCGTCCCGGGCCCGCAGTGCACATAGGAATTTGTTCATAGTTTTTTTTTTAAACTATAGTCCGGCCCTCCAACGGTCTGAGGGACAGTGAACTGGCCCCTGTTTAAAAAGTTTGAGGACCCCTGCAAGGCCACCCCACTCTTGAGCGCTGCCACTCCTCCCTGGGGCAGATGGCAAGGCGCTTTCGAGGAGCCACACGTTTGGGGAGTCCAGTGGGCTGGCGACTGCTCACCCCTCTGTCCCCCTCCAGAGTGTGGGTACCTCTGATCTAAGCCACTTAATGGGCTGCTCTGTTGCAGTTTTGAGGTATCAACAGGCAAGCGTTTGCCAATAATGACACGTGGCAAGAAACTAATTTTCTTAATCACTGCACATGGGCCTCATTAAGGCCTGTAACACGTGTGACATCTCAAGAGGAGCCCACCTCCCGGCTGGGAGACCTTTCTCCACGTGTCACCTCCTGGCGAGTTAACGGGTAGGTGCTCAGTAGGGGCTGTTCTCCCTCCTAACCCACATCTCGATTTCCCTGGCCACGCAACCAAGGAACAAATTATAAACAAGCCGAGAAATGGAAATGATGAGAGATCTCAGAAACAGATCGATACTCCTCGGGGCACGGGGGAAGCGAGGCAGCAATGGCTCTGCATGGACCATGAGATCCGGGAGGGGCTCGGTCACTTGGGAGCCCCTGGCTTGGATTTCTGATGGCAGACCACAGAGAGTAGCCTTTTAAGGAACGCCTGCCCCCACCTCACCCCCATTTTGCAGACAGTGCCTGCGACTCCTGTGTCTGTGGCCCGCTCTCCACCTGCCAGCAAGCAGCTCATTAAAGCTTGGGAGGCTCACATCACAGGAGGCTCTGGTTGCAGTTTGTAGGAGTCAGGCTGCCTTTCATAATCCATGACATCGGGGTGCAGTCCATAGGGCATGCACAGTTTAAAAAGCACAAAAGCATTTTTTATTGAGTTTTTAGAGGGAGAGGAAGAAAGAGAAACATTGACGTGAAAGGGAAACATCCATCGGCTGCCTCTATGCCCCCCACTGGGGATGGAGCCCAAAACCTGGGCATGTGTTTGGACCGGGAATCGAACCAGCAACCTTTCAGTGCACAGGACCATGCCCAGCCAGCTGAGCCACCCCAGCCAGTTTACAGCCTCCATCACGTCACAAGCACAGACTGCAGGAAGCATCCCTGGCTGTCCCCTCAGCTTCTAAATCCCAGTTAGGGATCTCTCCTCCATGTCTCCGTAGCACGCCAAGTTCACTCTGAATGGTTTTATTTAGCAAACACTTACATAGTGCTTGCCAGCACTCTTAGGAATATTTACGCATGGAATCCTCACAACAACCAATAAGGTAGTGGCTAACGTGCCTATTTTATTTTTTATTTTATTATTTTTTTTAATATATATTTTTTATTGATTTTTTACAGAGAGGAAGGGAGAGGGATAGTTAGAAACATCGATGAGAGAGAATCATCGATCAGCTGCCTCCTGCACACTCCCTACTGGGGATGTGCCTGCAACCAAGATACATGCCCTTGACCGGAATCGAACCCGGGACCCTTTAGTCCACAGGCTGACGCTCTATCCACTGAGCCAAACCAGTCAGGGCAAACGTGCCTAATTTATAGATGAGGAAACAAAGGCACAGAAAGCCTGGGCTACTAGCTCGAGATCGATCACACAGCTTGTAAGTGGCGGGGCCAGAATTCCCAGGCAGTCTGGTTGCAGATTCTGGGCTCTTCATCACTCTTAAATTGCACCTCCCAAGCCACCCCGTGCCTTGTGGAGCAAATAGCCCATTTACAAGTCCTCGTCCCCAGCCGGCGAGTTCTGCGAGGGCTGGGATTCACTGCCAGGCACACGGCCGATGTTCCAGAGCTCCTGGGAATCATGCCCCGGGAGCAGTCTGGGCCCGAGTCAGGAAGAGCAGACGCCAGCAGTCATTTTCGTCTGGAGCCAAGGAAAGGGGCTGGGATGGGTTGAACTGTGTCCTCCCAGATTCATATATGGAGATCCTAATAATGCCTCCCCCCGCCCCCCGCCCCCCGCCGCTGCACCCTCAGGATGCGACCTATTTGAAAACAGGGTCTTTATGGAGGCAATTACGTTAAAATGAGGACATTAGGGTGGGCCCTAATCCAAGATGACTGATGTCCCCATAAAGAGGGGAAATTTGGACACAGAGATGCTCATAAAGGGAGGACAGTGAAGAGAGACACAGGGAGAAGCCAGCCACCTACAAGCCAAGGGGAGAGGCTGGGCCAGACCCTTCCCTCGCAGCCCGTGCCGACCTTGACTCTGGACTCCAGCCTCCTACACCACATTGAACTCCTGTTGTGTAAGCCACCAGCCTGTGGGCTTCGTTACGGAGCCCTGGGAAACCAGTACAGGTGCTTAACCCAGGAGCAGAGGGCAGCAGCCCCTAGATCAGCAGGGGCACCCGGCAGTGCTGGCCCCTCCCTGCTGCCTCCCTTCTCCCCAAAACGATCATGTGGGCCCAAACCCAAGGAGACCAGGAAGTGGCAGCTGACAGGCAGAACGAGCGACGGCACGAGGCTGAATGCCTTTCTCTTCACCAGCCGCGCTGTCTCCGGCCCATCTGGGTCACGATCCTTACAAAACAAGGATGCTCTGGTGGTCCGTGACAGAGGAAGCTGCCCAGATAAGCCTGTTTAGCGTAGAGAAACCCTGCCTGGGCTTTGAAATGCAGTTGAAGATGAAGATATCTGATATTCGGAGCAATTGCAAAGCTTCTGAACAGATGATAACGTGAAACCATGAAGAAAGAACCTACCGGGCCTTGAAAATGTGCTTAACGCTCCCAAGTCAGCCCCCATCTGGGCCAGGCCATGGCTGCACCCCGCTCTCAGCTCTTCACCAAGGACTGCGCTAAGGAGGTCGTTCCTCCCCTCCCCTCTCCTCCCCTCCCCTCCCACGAAGAGTAAACACCGCTGGCCATCATCACACGGAAGGCTGGATTTAGTCAGTGGAGGGGCACGCCGCCGAGGAGAACCTGGGAGCAAGGCTCGTTCGGGGAAAAAAAATCCCAGGGCACATCAGCTGTCTGAGTTACGGGCAAGATTTCCGCCCGCAAAGGTTCTATATGCGTCATGATCTTTAAAGAGCGCACGGGCAGTATAATAAGCACCAGGGGAGAAATCGCTTCTGGTGACTCCATAGGAATGTGTCAGAGCAGAGTCGTGCATGAAGGCAGCTTCATTCACATCTCACGCTGAATAAACGCGTGGGAAACCAATGGCAGGGCTTAATTAGGAGCAGCTCCCCGCACCATGCCCCGTTTCCGTCAGAGGAACATCTCCTCTGCACTGGCGGCTGGAGTCGGCCCCCACTGTCCCTGTCCAGGGGCCAGCGACACCGGGGAGGAACGGCAGCTGTGGGAAGTCACCGCCATGTGTCCCCGGGAGGAGAGAGCATGGCAGGCAAGGAGAAGTGGCTCTGGGAGTGTTTACTGTGAGGTGAGGGGGTGGCAGCCTTGGAGCAGACAAACAAGGGAGTTTTTGCTGTGCTGAGTGGGGATAGTTTGGCTGATTGAGTTAGTAGCAAAGCTGAAATCTGTTAAAATATATTTTTTATTGGTTCCAGAAAGGAAGAGATAGAAACATCAATGATGAGAGAGAATCAGTGATCAGCTGCTCCCTGCATGCCCCCTCACTGGGGATTGAGCCAGGAACCCAGGCATGTTCCCTGACTGGGAATCAAACTGTGACCTCCTGGTTCATAGGTTGACGCTCAACCACTGAGCCACGCTGGCCAGGCCAAAGCTGAGATGTTTAAAAATATTATCTAAATATAAAACTTCTTCGGGACTCAGCCATCTCTTCTGAAAAGTCTTCCTGGAAAACCCCCTGGGTTAGTGACTCTCTTCTGTGCAGGCCACGTCCTTGTCCGGAAGAGAGGCTGTCATTGTAAGGGCATGATTGTGTAAGTGCAATTACTTCCTTGCTCTCTGCCCACTGGAGGCGAGCTTCCTGAGAACGGGGCCTGCGTCTTGCGCAGTGCCATCCCCTGGATGTGGCACAGAGCACTCGTTTGCTCTATTTGATTGGGAGGGTGGGAGGGTGGGGTGACTCATTCCCAGCCCTCAACTGAAAACCCTGTTGAAATCCGTGGAGGACCCAGCGCTGGGCTGCGTAAGGCTTTGTTCATAGCTGAGTCCATGCATTTAGCTTAGAGTCTGTGCACCCCGTGGGAGGAGCGCAGCTCATGCGTGGGATTCGGGGGGCGGGAGGGGGGTGAGTCTGATGAAATTGAATGCAATATTTTATGTGCATGTTCATTTTTCTGGAGAGGGTGACCAGAGCTCTTTATCAGCTTTTCAAAGTGATTCACGACCCCCCAAAAGTATGAGAAACCCATGTGCTTGTGTAATGTTTGGCCTCAGCCCTAACAGGAGAGAAGGGATGGAAGAAAGTTCTGGTTTCACAGGGCAGTACCAGCCCTCTGCTGAGATACTGAGTGGGGGGCCGTCACTTCCCGGCCCTTATCTGCAGTGGTGTGTCACTCTGACCAAAATCTCCCAGACAACAAGATAAACACATGTCCGAATTTGAGTTGCAGTCTTGGAGTTCTACTGTTGTAGATTTAGAAGGCCTCGGGCAGCAGAAGAGTGGTGGGTGACCCCAAAGAGAAGTGATGACCCCAAAGAGAAGGAATCAGAGATGGGTGTTGATTCCAAGGAGATGGGAAGGTTGCCTGGTGACATGTGAAGACCCACTATGTGCAGGAGGTTCTGGGATCAACAGGTGAATGGTTCAGAGAACCAACTTCGGCTCTTTTTTCCCTTTTAAATATGTTTTTATTGATTTCAGAGAGAAGAAGGGAGAGGGGGAGAGAGAGCGAAACATCAATGATGAGAATCATTGATTGGCTGCCTCGGGCATGCCCCACACTGGGGATTGAGCCCCCAACTCAGGCATGTGCCCTGACTGGGAATAGAACCGTGACCTCCTGTTTTATAGGTCGGCACTCAACCACTGAACCACACTGGCTGGGCGACTTTTTCCCAGTTAAAACTGCTTAGAAAGGAACAGTCTTCAGAGGTGGTGAGTTCCTGATCACTGGAGAAATTCAAGCAAAGGCTGAATAAACAAACATCAGGGATACAGTGGGTGATAATTTTAAGGTTTTGAACTTTCTTTTCATCTGCTTATGAAGTAAGTTCATTCCTTTGGAAAGGGATTTCACTTTTCTTCATTTGGTTCCTGTAAGAGCTTCTCTTTCACCAGCCTCGTCCACCGTTTCTAAGCTTTGTCTTCAAGTTGAAGTCAAGGGCTGGTGCAGGCAAAACGGCTCTAAATAAACCATTGAGATTCTGAGCAAAACCGCTTTGGATAATGTACTGAAATATATTCTTCTAAAGCAGGAAACCGATAAGCAAAATAGCTTTTATTCCACTGTGCTCTGTTTTCCTGAGCGTCTTAGGCGCAAGTGCTCTTGAAGATTGAGCTGTCGGTGCCAAAAGCTCTGAAAGGGAGGGAATGACATTTTCTGACACGTGGGATACATCCCTGGACTTTTTAATGCGTGTGAAAGTCTCAGGGACGAGCAGAAGCAAAACTACTAACCAGGAAGTTATTTCCACCAACTCCCCCGCCCTCACCAAGTGTCTTTCTGAGTACTGGTTTTTGTTTTGCACTGAATAACAATAAAATAAAAAATGAGGACAAGTGAGAGAGAAAACGGACGACCAGTGTTCAGCCAACAATGCAAACAGAATGAAAAATGTCCTTCGATTTTAGACAAAAGGGAGGAATTTAGCTAAGGGCAAAAAACCCCTCTTTTCTGAGCCACAAACAGGTTCATCTAGAATGTTGTTTTCAGTTCTAATACAGCCCGAGGCGCTGTGGACAAACCATTTCAGCTCAGATCCTTGTTTCTCAGGGGCTTTGTTCAGCCCAGTTCCTCTCACAGACTTGGAGGCCATGCCCCTAAGTCTGGAGGAATCCTGATCTTTCCTGATCTTGCTTCAAGCACACCATGCACTTGAACTTGTCTTCGCACTTGTTTTCCCCTCTGCCTGGGACGTCTGATCCCCATCTAACTCCTCGAGACCACCTGTGCTAACAACAGCTGCACCCCCACCCTCACGGCCAGACGCTGTCAATAACATCCCCCTTTCATGTTCCTCATAACACGCCTCATGATCTGATGTTACCTTGCATATTTCTTTATTTGCCTGTATGTTACCTGCCGTCCTCACATGAAATACAGTCTCCACAAACTCAGGGTCCTTGTCCATCTGGCTCATCTCAGCACCAGGAGCCCCACACCACGTCCCCTCCTGGGCCGGGACCAGGAGCGGGTCCTCACTCCTCTGTCATCTTTAGACAATTTCCTGCCTAGAATTCCCTCAGCTGCTCTGAAGCACCGGCTGTCAGATGATGCACCCAGGATTGTGTTTGCAGTTTCCTCCTTGCTCCCTAAAGACGCCCACTCACTGACTTGCTCATCACCTGGTTTACTGTTTCTCCACCTGTCATCCTTCGCGGTGCCTTCCACAGCTCTACAGACGTCCCTGGCTTTTTCGTTCCTTGACTTGCTCACGGCCCCAATCCTGCCCACCTCCTCCTCCTCCTCCTCAGCCACCTGCTCCCATCACTAGCCTCTCCCTGTGACGCCATTCTGCACACATCAGGACCTCCAAACCATTGACCCGATCACCCCTCACTCTCCACTCCCCTCCCCTCTCATGCCCTCCCTCCTTACTCAGTTTAGATTCCTGGGTCTGCGCCCTATCTGTTCCCCAGCTCTCAGCTCAGCACAGGTGCCCAGGAACCGTCTTGAGGTCCATGAATGAAAGAGACGGCCACAGTGTCTGAGCCAGGGCAGCACACAGGTCCTGCCAAAGCCCCCAGCCCAGCTTTGCAGTGACCGTGCGGGACCATCCCAGAGCGGCCATGAGACTCCGCGAAGGGGGTCTCTCTGTTCCCAAGGCTCCAAGACACATTTCCCTAAAAGCCCAAGCTTCAGATGATTTTCGGGGGCTCAAGCCTTGTCTTTGGAAAATGCTTTTTTTCCCATGTCCCCTGCACTAATGACCACCCATGTCTGGCTGCTCTCTAGGTCATTCCATTGAGTCCCCAACTCTGGATGGAGAGCCAGAAGCTACTGTTCAAAACCAACCCATTTGGATCCTAATTGAAACGGCCCATTATAAGAAGACATCTTCCGGACAACTGGGTTAATGTGAATATGGACTGGGTAATACTAGAGAGTTACCATTTTGTTACTTTTATTGGGGGGTGGGGGTGGGGGTGATAAATACGTATGGAAGATCTCATGTATCTGTAAAGGTTTTTTTTAAAAAATATATTTTATTGATATTTTACAGAGAGAGGAAGGGAGAGGGATAGAGAGCTAGAAACATCGATGAGAGAGAAACATCGATCAGCTGCCTCCTGCACACATCCCACTGGGGATGTGCCCGCAACCAAGGTACATGCCCTTGACCGGAATCGAACCCGGGACCCTTCAGTCCACAGGCCAACGCTCTATCCACTGAGCCAAACCGGTTTCGGCTGTAAAGTTTTTACCAGTTAGAAGTGCATGCAGAAGACTTGGCAGGTGAAATGATATCATATCTGAGATCTGCTTCAACTACTTTAGGAAAATAACAGGATGGGGGAAGAGTGGAAATCAGACCGGGAGGATGCTGATGATTTTTGAAGCGAGACAATACGTACACGGGGTTTCATTGTCCTCTCTCTGCTTTTATATACACTTGAAAATTTTTCTTCATAAAAAAAGTCAACCTCTTGCATTCTCCCCTCTGGAGGCTGCAAACTAAAGACTCCCCCTCACACCCCAGAGGGTGGTCCCCTGTATGGAGGGCCCTGTGTCTGAATGTGTCTATTTCTATGAACCACTTCAAGAGCCCACAGATCTATTCGTACAACAGCTTATTAAGGACCCTCAGGATCAACATTTTTCACATAAATGAGCTGGCAATGATATCAAGCTCAGAAGAAGGATAAGGTGATTCTGCAAAGGTCACAGGGATTAGGAGAACCCAAAGGGGGCCAGCCCTCGTGTAGGGCGTGCCCTTCATCACAGTGAGGGAACCTTCCTGCCCCAGAAATAGCCACACAAACCAGGATGGATGAAAGCAGACACTCCAGGCCTGGGCTTTGCTGGCTGTGAGCAGAATTTGCCCCCCTGGGGCCTCTTGCCAGAGCCCAGACCACCCAGCAGTGGGAGTAATTAAGCTGGAAAAGGTCACTGATTCATAATGCATGTCTAGATGGCTGCATCTGACCAGCAGCCCCCTCCTCCCCTGGAGCCCACCTCGGCACTGAGGGAAAAGGGCCTTCTGGATACTTCCAGGCCAGCAAAGACACCTGCCTACCTCACCTGGGGGCAGACCACTCCTGCTGGAGCTGAGGACAACCTGTTGCGGGAGAATGACTGTTCTCTTGTGGTTAAGGTGTTCCACTGGGGGCCTTCACCTCGTCTTCGAGGTCACTCAGTACTCAGTTACCAAGTCCACATAACAATCACAGAGCTACCGTTTATTAAACACTTACTGTATACTAGGTGTTTGTTTTTTTTAGGCATGACCCTATTTCATCCTCCTGATACCTCTAACAAGTGGTCCCTATGCTCCACCTACTATAGATAAAGAAATGGAGACTAAGGGGTGGTATATACATTGAATCCATCACGGACTAGCCCCAAGGCCCATGCTCTTCACTTCCATTGGGTCTTGCCCCTTGACGACTGTCTGGGGCTGAAAATGAGGGGCATCCATCGCTCTGGGTGGCAGTCCACTGGGGTCTTATTTCATGCTTTTACCAGAGAAGTGGGCGTGGCCTGACCTCTCCAGCTCATCTGAAGACTGGCAGTGGCTGGGAGGAAAGGAGGCTTTCTGCTCTGCCCCAAATTATTTAACCTTGCTCATGCCGCCGGCCACACAGCACCGCCAACCCACAAGACAAGTTGTGCGTATTCACAAGTGTCCACAGCACTTGCTCTGGGACCCCATCCCGGCTGGCCTCTGGCATCCCGGGTCTGCAGCTGGGACACTTCCAGTCCTGGTGGCGTTTCCCTTTGGTCTTGCACAGGCGACCACTCAGCTGCTGCTGCAGAGCGTATGGTGAATGCCAGAGCCCCTCGTTCCTGCCACTTAATTGGCGACCCCTGAGAACCCAGTTCCAGGGTTGTGATGGGCGCCTGCTCTTTCCGGCTGGAGTGTGGTGACTCTCCGGTCAGAGGCTGTGCTTTGGGAATCTAACTGTCCAAAATGACTGCCGAGGATCTGTGGTTCCTTCCTTCGCGGTCCTGGAGGTGCTTCTTCAAATGAACAGCCTGTCACCGCACACGGTGGTAGGGGACCGAATCTCCCCTGGGAGCATGCAGAGGTGGTGGTGGAACCAGCAAGAGCTTCCAGGGAGAACTGAGGGGCAGACATGAGGTCCCTGGTTCAAGAAAGACCATTTCCAGGGTGTGGAGCCAATCAGGCAGGGAGAGCAGAGACGGGAAACTGAGGCCTCCTTGGAAGGTCACCCCGTAGCTGTGGTCCAGGCAATGAGCCTCTGGGAAGACCTCAGAGCTTTACCTGGTAGGTCTTCAAAGCAGCTGGGCTCTGCCCTAGCCGGTTTGGCTCAGTGGATAGAGCATTGACCAAAGGGTCCCGGGTTCTATTCCGGTCAAGGGCACGTACCTTGGTTGCAGGCTCCTCTCCAGCCCCGGCCCTAGTCAGGGCTCCTATAGGAGGCAACCAATCAATGTGTTTCTCTCACGTCGATTTCTCTGTCTTTCCTTCTCTCTTCTATTCTCCCTAAAAATCAATGGAAAAATATCCTCCGGATGAGGATTAACAACAACAATAGAAAGGCAGCTGGGCTGGCCATGCGGGCGGCTTTAGGAATTTCAGATGGAGGACATGCCCTCTCCCGTCCTATGGTCTGCAAACCTCCCCTGTGCCCTTAGACTTCCTGATGACGCCTTCCCTCCCTGGCCAGGAGGAATCGATCAAATTATAAACAACTCCCCGCCATCACCGATTTTGAAACGCCTCAGTTAATTCATTCCATTAAAACTGATTGAGCACCTGCTAGGTAACAGACGGTAAACCAGGGCTGGGAATGCCGAAGCGAGCAAAACAGATACACAACTTTGCTCCTTTGCTGCCTGCACCGTGCCCGGCCGAGGAGACAGCTCATTGAATAAGCAATTACCGGAAAGTCTGGGGGCAGTTAAGACAGCAGACCTGGGGGGCTCTGGGGGTTCTACCTGATGAGCAAGACGGAACTCTCCTCCCAAAGAAGATGCTCAAAACGAGGAAAGGCTCAATGTCGTGTCTGTGGGCCTTTGCGGGGCAATGAGAGGGCAGTCAGGATTGTGGGGGACAAGGAGCTGTCTGAGCAGGGTTCGAGGGCAGCCAGAGGGAGGAGACAAACATTGCCCAAGTTCTGCTCACAAACCCGAGTCCCCGTGAGCCACCAGGACACCTCACTCACAGCTCAGCTGATAGGACTCTTTCAGAGAAAGCAACCGACCTCCCTGCGGTGGGCTGTCTGCTCTAACGATTTGATCCCATGAGCAATGAAAAGCCCCTGCCACCCTCCCCACCCACCCCTGCCCAGGTGAGCACAGCTATGAGGGTTTTGGCAATGTTCATGCACAAGAATCATAAAGACTTGGATATGAGACAAGCCAGGCCATCCAGTCGGCCTCCTGCAGGCTCTCTGTGGCTTCCCCGGGCTTCTGAGCTGTGGCCAGGCTGCCACCCCCACGCCTGCTCTATCTGGAAGTTTCCACTGTATCCAGGCTTCACTTCAGCAACCTCCTGCCCCATTCCTCCTCTTTAAGGAATAGGCTTAACCACATCCCTCTCCCTTCCTCCCTTTTCTCCTTCCCCTCCAGCCCACCCTCGGCCTCCGGGTGGCGGGGTTGGCTCCGTCAGCCACGTTGGATTTCTGCTGGCCAAGTCAGCGGGCGACTCTCCAGCCCACCGGGGGGAAGCCCCCGCAGAACAGAGGCCTCCGTGGGCCCTGGGCCTCCCCTCCACGATTTTCTCGGCAGTTTCAAAACTTGCCCGTCTCCAACCTACAAAGATTGCTGCCGTTTTCTGAAAACGCAAGAGCCTCCCAGCTGGAAAGCATGTCAGACACGCTGTCGGGTACCTTCAGGAGCGTGGCCCACAGTCCCCCTGGGGCCACGGGTTGGAACGTGGCCTCTGCGTGTACGTCTGTGTGGCTGAGTGTGTGTGTGCGCCTGTGTGTGTGCAAGGGTGATAACTACCCAGAATGCAGCAGAATACATTCCCATCAAGCTCAGCTGCTGTTCCTCCCAGCAGCCTCAACAAGTACAGTGCCGCCCTCGCACAGCCGGGACCTGGCCTCGGCTTGGGGTTGTCTCCCCACGGCTGGGGCAAACCCCCATCTCCAGGGCATCAGACAGGGCCCCCGGCATGGCAGACCATCACTCCACACCCTGAAGGGCAAGTTGCTCTCATGGGCCCCTGGGAGCCTCCCTTTCCAGTTGACAGATCTCAGCCTCTCCCTGTGCTGCCTGCCCCCTCCCAGCTCTGCAGGCATTTGGTTAATGAGCGAAGCCTGAGAGTCAAAATCCAAACTCCCTTCTGCCCCAGCAGCTCTGCCCTGGGAGGGAGAGGGCATCGAGGATGCGGGCAGGCGTGAGAAAGAGCAGAGAGAAGTAAAGAGGGAGGGGAGGTGATGGGAAGGGAACGGAACATTCCCCATTAGCAGCGCTAATTGCACAGTAATGACTCTGTGTTATTACCAGAAATTTATCCTGGAAAACAGTCAGCTGTCCCAGCAGACATGCACTTGCTTCACAGCGACGGCTTGGCACTTGAGAAAAATGAGCAATTTCTTCCCCTAAGGAAACTTTTCAGGACCCAGACTCAGTGGTTCCTCTCCAAGTCTTATGGCTTCATCCCAGTCTCCTCGGGGGCAGGGACTGGGTCCTCCCCTACTTGCCTTCTGACTGGAATGACCTGGGCTCCCCATGGAAGTCCAGCTGGGTGAGACTGAGTGGGGGTGGTGAATGTGGGGGTACTTGGGGTCTGCCAGTCCTCTCTCTCCCCTTGTCTGTCATCTGGGCTCCAGCCACGAAACTCTGCTCACTCCCCCTTCACATGAAGCTCAAGGCATTGAGATCACCCAGAGAGACAGAAGAGAGAAGGGATGAACGCTGAACCCTGGAGAAAAAAAGAGGTTTGGGAGGAGCCAAACGAGAGGAGAGAATCGGGAAGGGAGGGAAATCCAGAGAGAATCATGGCATGGAAGAGAATTTCACAGTCGATGTGGGCGCGGGCAACGCTGCCGCAAAGAGGTTAAAGAACTCATTTTAAACCAATTTCACATGTGGCCTCTCTCCACAACCGATTATGTGCACTCCCCCTGGACAAGGCCCGGGTGCTTAGGGCTCTGACACGTGTATGACTGAAGGCCGGCGTGTATAGGAAACAACACAGACCGTGCCTCACCTGCCGGGTACAGAACTGGGCCTTCACAGGACCTCAGTAAGTGCTGAATGAATGAATGAACGAGTGACAGGCAAGCTCAAGTTCTGACTCTGCCACCCGCCAGCTGCCATCCCAAGTCAGTTATGGTTAGCCTCCCTCAGACCTCACCAGTGACATGAAGAAAACAATAACCACTTCTCAGGGTTGTTGTGAGTATGAAATGAGAGAGCATATGGGAGACTGTTGTGTAAACGGTACCACGCTTTACAAATGTACAGGAGCATTAATAAAGCGTGGGGACTGACTCATTAGAACCACTACTGTACACACAGCAGGAACGTAGCTGAGGTTGCGGCTGGGGCGGAAAAGGATTTTTATTCCGCCAAATGGATGGAGGCCAAAGTTTGGGGAACAGATTTATTGTCTTCAGGAGGTTCAACCCCTCAGTTCCACAGGAGCTGCAGGCCCCTGACCCCAAACAGGCTCTGTTGATTCTTCCTGCTTGGGTTCTGCTGAAATCAAGCAGTAAGACTTCCTAGTTTTGACAGGGCCTTTTCGGATTTGTCACTTTAACCAGTTTTGGCATTTTATCTGGTTTCTTTTCATTAGGGGAACAGCCGGAGGCCTGAGACAGCAACACTCTCCCCGGGCTCCTTGGGAGCGTTCCAGTCTTTGGGGTGCTGGCCTTACAAGAAGCTTGGCAATGGCCCTTTCCTGGAAGCTGGGCTCTGACCTCAGGACATGCAACACAGAGACGCCCAGAGTCCTATCTGTGTTGCGAGGGAAGCAGCCACACGCATCCTGAGCCATGAAGCTGTCTGCTCCAGTCCTGCGTTTCATCAGTGACACCATCTTTTCTCTAGACCAGCAACTGGGTCCAAGAGGCGTTGGAGCAGTTCGGGTCAGAGGGCCAAGGGCTTTGCAGAGAGACCCAGGAGAAAATCTTTCACTGCTTTGTCATTTATTTCCAAATATTTTAATTAAAAAGTCCATTTTAAATATTATAATCTTTTTGGTAAAAGAAGTACAATTCTTCACGCCCTCACCATCCTCCCCCGTGTATGGAAATGGCACTCACCAGGGTTCAGAAATCCTACATTCCATTTCTCTGTCACCCCCTCGCTTGTGTGACCAGTCACTTAATTTCCTCTTTGACCAAATGGACCTCAACAGCCACCCATTCTGCCCCTTGTGTTTGTTATAGGACTCAATGAGATCAATTCCCTTTTTGGTAATCCTCAGGGACTCGCCCGGTGGAAGAGTAAGGGTTAACCCTCTGAGAGATGGAAGAAGATAGGAACTGTCATTTAACACCTGCCATGAATCTGTCACAGTATATTGGTAGTCAACCTAAATCACAGAATCCTTGTATACTATAAACCAGGCCTTACAGGTCCCATTTTACAGATGAGGAAGTTGAGGTTCAGAAAACTAAAGTTACAGTGCTTAACGTGATACAGTTGGTAAGTGACAGAGCCAGGATTTAACACAGGTCTGTCTGACACCAACACCCGCGCTCTTCCTTCCTCACCCTTCCCCTCCAAGATCATCCTTACTTCTTTAGTACTAGAGCCTTGGACCCATCGTGGTCAGATCCAGCTTTAAAACTGGTTCAGGGATGATGTTGCCTTCTGACCTTGAACCTTGCTTCCCCAGGGCCCCTGTCCAGTCTTCTCAAGTCTGATCTGGAATACTGTCTACTTGAGCAGAGAGCTCAGAACAGAGATGAAACCTCTGAACTGGGGAAGGAATGAGAAAGCGGTAAATCTAGCCCTGGCTCGGGAGGTGTGAATTGCCCAGCAGCTTTCCTAGAATAACAGCAAGGCTGGCTGCTGACTCAGGCCTCTGCAACGCCTTCTGCACCTATCCCGGCCAGGAGGAATGCCTGAAAACTCTGAGGATGGCGTGGAAGGGAATAGTTTGCCTTCGTCACCCAGTGTGGGATAGAGTGGCTATGTTGGTGTGGGGGTTGGGGGAGCAAAGAGTGACATCTACTGGAAATATTGATAAAGCTGTTCTGGCCCAAACCCCATAGAGATGCCATAGCAGAGTTATGTGTACAAATAATGGTGTACAGTTATTCCCACTGCCCAATGCAGGACATCAACTTAATTCTCCACCAGCAGTACAATAGGTTCAACGGATGTCTGTCTTCCTAGAGTAAATTTAAAACCTTTGCAGAAAGTGCCTCAGTAAGCAGGAGATGGGGGAAGGTCAGAGGCCCTCAAAGTTGCGTTAGAGCCCTCTTATGTGACAAAGCAAGGGGTCTGCTTGTGTCTCTTTCTCTGCCTGCCCCTGCACCCCAGACAGCCCAGCTACAAAGGAATGTCAGACTGCTCCCTTCGGGAGGAGGAGGGAACGAGGAGAGGGCTCCTTATTTAGAAATTGCATTGAGATGGAAAGACAATATGACACATCAGCTCATGTCAAAGGAGCTCCTTCTTCCCGCCTACAGCATTAGCAATTTCCTACTGAGGCTGAGATTTTTAAAAGAAATTATTATTTTGTTTTCGTTTATTTGTAGCAGAACTCAACAGGGCACTGCTGCTCAGAGCAGGGTGGGAACCTGTCCAAGTCTCCAGGCCACTGGAGACTTGGGCACCGGGCAGCGGGTGTGCATTTTGGCTATTTCTAAGGAGAGGAGGGCAAAGGAGTGGGAGAGTGCTGGTTTCTGCCTCAAACTTCCTCTTATTCGGCCTTGCCCGCCCCCACCCCCCTCTCCAAGTCCCCTCTCTGCTTCTGAGCAGGCTGGCCAGTGGTAGGGGAGGGTTGGGGGAGGGGGGAGGTCCCAGACTCCGGATGCTCCAGCCATGGCTGCAGAAGAGGTAAAAGCAAGAGCAATGGGGGAGGGGAAGCCCAAAGTGAGCCTGGACATCTATACCACCACCCTCTTCTTCAGAGCCAGGAGAAGCTGCCCTTCAGTGGTTCAGCTCCCCTCCTGTCCCCCAGTCTCCTCCCTTCCCTTCATGTAAAATTCTAGAATGCTGCTGCTGGAAGGAGCCCCAAAGAGGTCCTCATTCAAGCTCATTATCATCTTGCAGATAAGGAAAATGATGCCCTGCCATGGGATGGGACGGCCTCATGGCTGGTTTGGTGCACCAGCCCTGGAACCCAGCCTGCTGGTGCCCTGCCCAGCGCCCTTGTTTGCCGCTATGCCATGCTGACCGTCTCTGCTTCTCCCTCTCTTCCCCCACCCCTCAGCCAGGAATGGTTTTCCTCTGAGACACAGCGCTGAGGGGCAACGTCCCACTTCTGTCCCCTCCCTCCTGGGCCTGGGGAGGACCCTGCGCGTGTGCATGTGGTTTCTTCGTAGAGGAAGGAGCACAGATGTGTTCTGAGAGCAGGCTGTGGGAGGAAGAGGGTCTAGAGAGGAAAAGGCCCCGTCTGTCCACGAGGATTTGTTTTCTGCTTTGTGGCTGGTGATGCGACTCTCGAGCTCAGTAGCTGACCTGGGGGAGAGGGCAGGAGGAGGACAGCTAGGGTGACCTTTTTCTTAATGTACAACTAGGAACAAAACAAAACGATGAAAAAGATGCTTCTCTTTCATCTCTCATTCTCCGTGTGTGCCAGTCCCTCTGTCTCTCTCTGTTCTCTGCCTCATCCTCGGCCTCTCTCTTTCCCTAGTGTTTCTCTCTCTCTCTCTCTCTCTCTCTCTCTCTCTCTCTCTCTCTCACACACACACACACACACACACACACACACACTCCAAATTCAGTGGTTACTGTCTGACCGAGAGCCCCGGCCTGCCCCACAGCCCTGTCCGAGCAGGACCTTCTCCCTGTTCGGTTGAGAAGTGCCAGGTCCAAAGCTGCTGCCGGCGCCAGAGCTGCTGCAGAGCTGCCTGCCGAGTGTGGAGGCTGAATCCGGGAACAATGAGAAATTATCTGTTAATTCTCAGCTCCTGCCACCTGCTCTACTCCTAACAGGCGCCCTTCCCTTCCCTTTAGATGTAAATACCTCCACCCCGCCCCCCCCCCCCCCCCCCCGTCATTGTTAAGCAAAATATTGATTTCTCTGCATCACAGGTCTGGGCCCTTGGAATCCTGTGTGGGTTTTGTTTTGTTTTGTTTTGTTTTGTTTTCATTCTCTGCAAAGGCAAAACAAGGCGCTTTGTTCTGCGAATTTCCCGGGAACTCAAGATGGGGAGAGAGATCACCGCGGAGTGCGAGCTGCCATAAACACGGCAGAGAGCAGTTCTTCCCCATTTGTATTTTACATAAACACAAACCGGCCACCTGGGAACCTGCTAATGAGCCGGTAACAAGGGCCTCTGTGCTCCGTCTCCCCCAGGTGCTGAGCTTTGCATTCGGTGGTGGGTGGAGGTGGCAGAACCTCTGGGCTCCTCAGGTGGGTTCTGGAGCACTGGGAGGCGAATGGGGACTCCACAGCCTCCACTGTTCTTGGGACAGTAAGTCAACACCTCCCGCAGGAAGGCGGCCTGGATTGCCTAGTGTCGCCCGGGTCACGCCAGCTGAGTTCCTCCTACCTGCAGAGGGTTTCCAGCCCTCTCCTACTGCAGAGGTCAGCGCGGAAGCTGCAAACCCGCGGCAATTGCCCACCCTACCTCTTCCCTAAGCCAGTTCCCTCACCCACTGGTCCTTCAGCACCGTGGACAGAGCCAGGGAGTGGTCCGGCCGGGAAAACCCGTTTGGTTAGGCCCGGGTCCTTTCAGGCCTCGCAGGCCCTTTGTCCCCGGGGCACCAGCTGCCTGCAGTCCTCAAGTCCACACGCGGCTGGCGCAGATGGTGCCGACCTGCGGGAACTGGGCTCCGAGAATCTCCTCCCGCCCAAACGTGAGTCACCACCAGAGCCACTTCCAATTAGCGTGTTAATGAGGAGGAAAGACCTTCCTCCCCCACCGGCCACCCGGGTACACACCAGCCCCGCGGCTTCCGGATGCTCCAGCTAAAGTTTCCTTCCCAGCTCTACGAAGGCAAAGGGGCCCGCGCCTGGAGCTTCGGGTGAGCTCCACATAGGAAGGGGTCCACCTGCCAACGAGGCGAGGAGACTTCTGTGACAGCCCTCCCCGCCCCCCCCCCCCCACCAAGGCCGCGGGCGCGCCCCCGTGCCGGCTCAGACCTCTGCCGGGCTGAGCGAAGCTCCTCGGAGCACCTCCGCAGTTCCCCTAGTGGAGTTCTGCCTCAAGTCTAGCCTCCATCCTCCCATTTAATTTTGTTTTTTCTGGCCCCCACGATGCTTAATTGCAACATACATGATCTCTGTGGTGGTGTATGGATGCAGGGAGGTGGGTCTAGTGGGAACCCAGCGCCCTCTTGAAAGGCCCCCACCATTCCTATTCTCCAGAAACTGTCCCCTCCCGTTGCCATGGAGAGAGACGGCCGCTGCCTCCCGTCGCCATAGCAACATGCGGTACCGCGGACCGCAGGATTGCGGGGCTCGCGAAGACTTTTTGCAGTTTGCATTGCCCCGCAGTCTGAGGGTTTTCTGCCTCGACGCTGGGACTTGGGGCAAGTCTAACTTTTCCCGTCAGGAACCTTGGCCAAGGTCCCCCAAACCCGCCGGTCACATTCTCTGTTACAGGTTTTCTATTTCGTCACCACTTGTGTGGCATGGGGCAGTTTACCCAGCATCTCACAAACACTATCTTTATAGCCACAGGCAGCTCGTGAAACACTGGTTACCATTACAGTCCCGAACAGAGAGGGAAATCGAGACCCAGAGAGGCCCAAGGTCACCTCAGGCAGTGAACGCGGAGCCAGATCCCCGGCCCTCTCCGGGCCTTGCATCCTCCAGGGTGCGGGACAACCGGGTGCCATCTCCTGGAGCCCGCCGGGACTCAGGCGGGTCCCCAAGTGTAGAGGGGGCGGCCAAGAGGCGCCAGACGTGCCAGCTGCCGCGGGATGGGCGCGGGATGCCACGTGAGGGGCGGAGACCCTGCCGGGAAGTGATTAAAAGCCCAAGGGAGCTGCAGGGGGCCGCTGCTGGGAGGGTCTTCTTGGGGCCGCCTGCCCTGCCCCAGTCAGGCCGGGCGCGCGATCCTGCGGCTGCACCGAGGGCCTGGGTGTCCCGGGCATGAGCGAGGCGTGGGGGGTCGAGGGGGCTCGGTGCCAGGCGGCGCTCGCGGTCCTGGCCTCGCTGTGCCGGGCCCGGCCGCCCCCTCTCGGGCTGGACGTGGAGACTTGTCAGAGCTTCGAGCTACAGACCCCAGAGCGGAGTCCGAGCGCGGCCAACGCAGGTAACGCAAAACCCGAGGCCCCTCCTTTCCTGGATCGTCACCCCGACTGTCCACCCCCCCAGTCCCCAACCCTCTGGCCCCGGGAGCCCGGGACCGAGAGAGAACTCAGGCTCCAGATACTGGATTGGCAACCAGTCTCCGCCAGTGCCCTGGCCCGTGGCCCGGAGGGCAGGCGGCGCGGCGGGAAGGGGAACCGGGAGGAGAGGAACCCCTCCCCGCTCCCGTGTGACCCCGCGGGGACACCGTGGAAAGCTGGGCCCCCGCGATGCGGCGCCCCCTGGGGCCTCAGTTTCCCTTGCGTCTCTGCGCTCGCTCTGGGGGCGATCTGCCAGGGGAGGGTTCTGTGCAGCGAGCAGACCACAGACATCCCGGCTGAGGACATAACTCGTCTCCTCGGGATGTCGAGGTCCCAGGGCCCGCCTGTCGGTCTGTCCGTTCGTTTGTCTGCTCTCTCGGGGAGCGCGGCCCGAGCCCCCTGGGTCTCCCTGGGAGAAACTTGGGTCTGAGGCCGGCACGCGGTCTTTGTGTCCCGGCGTCTCGGCTGCGAGCGGCTCCCCGCGCCTCCGCTGGGGGGCGGGGTGGGAGGTGTCGCAGCATCCTCCCCCACCGCCTATAACTCGCTCCCGCGGCCTCTCTGACTCACTCGGACTCGGGGCCGGGGCGCGACTGAGCCGGTGCCTCTCGCCGACTTTGCCAAGCGGGCGCCTCCCGCCCGAACGGCGCGGACCCTGCGCCCGACGCAGCCCGGGTGGCCGCCGAGCCCGGCCGGGAGCCCACGCCGAGTCGAGCTCGCCCGAGCTGGTGAGTCCGGCGCTCGGGCCCCGCGGGGTCGGGGCTGGGGCGGCAGCGTCTCCCCGAGTCGCGACAGCGGGGATGGCGCGTCGCGCCCTGGCGGCGGGAGCGCGGGAGGTGGGCAGGTGGTGGCCCGCGAGCCCCAGAGCCGCGCGGCCACGCGCGCCTGCTGCAGCCGAGCCTCTTTGTCCCGAAACCGACGTCGGGAGGGAGGAAGGGGTCGCGGCCGCTCCTGCGGGGAGGAGCTGGGGCGCGCGAGGCCTCGGAGAATGCGGGGTGGGGGTGGGGAGGTCCTGAGGGGACCAGGGCGCCCGGGCTCCCTTCGCTCCGCAGACTCCAGTCCTCCTAGTCCCCCACCCTGACCCCAGTGGCGCCGGGCCTGGGGTGCGCGGAGATTGCCCGGTACTCCGTGCCAACGGCGCGGGAAAGGGAGGAAGGGGCTGCGAGAGGCGGGAATTTCGTCTCCTCACACTTCTCCCGAGACCACCCGAGACCTGAGCAGCAGTTCCCGAGCGGGGACCGGCGGGGTAAGCTCCCCAGAGGCCGCGGGTCCAGGGTCCTGTCTTCACTTGAGGTTAAAGGTCAGGCCCATAGGTAGGTCCTGGGTTAGGAATGGCCCCTGGGGGTCGGGGAGAGGGAGGCGGTAGGGGCCTCGTGAATCCTGTGTGTGAGGGTCCGTGTCCAGCCTGAAGTGGGGTCCATCTCAGCTGTGCGAGCGGGTGTAGGAGGCGCTGCTCTCTCTCTGGCCTTGGCAATGTTTAATTGAGGGCTTCATTGCGACAACAGAAGGGACTCAGGTTAGAAACGAGGAACTTTAGAGGGTGGTGCGGTGATGGAGGTTGGAAGGTTTGATTCTCCCTCTTGAAGAATCTCAGACTAGATTAGACCCAGCAAGTGTTATTAGACTGGTTCTCTGGTGCCATCACCTCCACCACCCAACTCCCCATCCATACCCACCAGATGCACAACTTTCCCCCAGTCAGGGAGGCTCTTCCTGCCTGCCTCGGGCTCCCTTCCATCCTCCCTCCAATGATACACCCCCGTGGGGCCCTCAGTGCTAGTCCTGAGCCCTCAAACCCTAACGGGGATAATACAAGGTGGGGGAACACCTGTCGAGTTCCATCTGGAATGGAGGCTGCCCCTCCTGTCTGTCCAGGGCAGAAATGCTGGGGCTGTGTGTGTGTGTGTGTGTGTGTGTGTGTGCGTGGCACATCCTAATCCTGGGAGGCACTTGTGTTCTGACTAGAGGGACACCCTGTCGTCTGGAATGACAGGTACCTGACCACCAGGCTGAGGGTGAGAGAAGGCTGAACAGTGAGAGCCAGCGGGCCCAGATGAACCAGTGTCTTCCCCGCAGGCTGCTCCAGAAAGCAGGCTGCTCCAGAAAGCGTGTTTGAGTTGCAGCCCCCGGGGGCTTTAACTTTTCCTGCTGAGTCACAAGCCTCAGGAACCCTGGGGGCCAAGCTGGGGGGCTGAAAGGGATGGGGGAGGCAGCGGGGGGTCCTGGATCCCAGCAAAAGAAAGAAAGAGGTTGAGAGCTACTTCGGGATCTAGCCTCTTAGGTGAGCACAGGATCTGGGGAGATGCTGTAGCATTCAGGACCGGGCCTCCGGGGTCCCACCTCCCAGCCTGCTCCCTGCATCCCAGAGCCACTGCCTGGGTCCAGAGAATCCAGTCAGAGAATGCTGTGTGTTTTGTTTTTTCCATTTGCAGTTACATGAAAAATGCAAGTGGCTAGCGCATGCCCAGTCCACTTTATCATTGTACGTTTCTCCTGCTTTCCTCCTGCTCTAAGTCTCTACCTCGTGAGGTTTCTAGTAACATCCTGAGATGCAGCAATGGCGATTCAGACTCTACTGTCATTTACCGGGACCCATTCTAAGCCAGGGTCTGTGCTAGGAATTGCACAGCAAGTCTCAAACAGGCCCCAACCTGGAAACATCTCAACACAAACTATCCCAGCTAAAAGCAAGTGCCCCTTTTCTTTAAAAGCTCTAAAGGCAAAGCGTCTGCTTCCTCCTTGATACAAGCCTCCGACCCCCACCAGGGGACACGGGTGGGCAATCTCCATCTTTCAGCTTTTTCCAGAGGCCAAGTTTTATAGCGTTGGGTGTGGGTAGCATGGGCTCTGGATTGGAGGTAGCGAGCAGAGGTTTGGAGGTGTTCCAGCAAATGCAGGAGCCTGCGGGGAGACCCTGAGCTGCCCTGCCCTGTTGCGGCTGGCAGCTAGGAATGGTTATTCTCTTGCTCACCTATGGCCATGAGATGTATGCGATGTTTGTTCACTTCTCTAATGACTCTGGAGATGTACTTTGATTCAGCCACCGGCTTTGAAGTTGTCTGTTTGCAGCACAGATAATATGGTCCCTGCTTGTGATGGCACATTAAATGCACAGCGTGTCATCCAAACACAGAAGTCCTGTTTCTATTATGATCAGCCCCTCCCTCCCTCCTTGCTGGGAGGAAGGCCTTCTGCAGGTTTTGCCTTCCTTTGAGAATCCTGGCATCAGCACCTGGCCTGGTGGCATTCTCATCCTCCGGTGTGTCTTGAGCTTTAGGATTCTAGAACCAGGCTCCAGCATGTGGAGTGGTAGAGCCTGGGACTTACAGTTCTAGAGGTTCTCTTCTCCCGACTGTGGGGACATCAAGAGTGGGGGAGGTGGATCCAGAATGCTCCATCCCTCCGGGCTCTGTACAAAAGACGGGTTCTCTTCTAACTGTGGTAGCATTGCTCTGTGCTCCCTGTCCTCAGAGTTGGGCTGCAGATAACATGTGGCTGCAGATAATGCGGACGAAGATGGAGGCATAGGAGCAGGCCAGGCTTCTAGAGGGTCTGTGTGGGGCTGTCTGAAGGGGAGGATAAAAGGGGGAAGGAAATACCCACCGAGCTTGGTGGCACCCTCGATGGTCCTACATAGAAAAAGTGGCCTCTTGGGACTGAAGGCCTGGGCCACACGTAGGAACTGAAGTCAGGGGGGCCTCCAGCTCGGGACGCTTTAGGGATGTGGCACCACCTCATCCCTCCCTCCTCTCTCTCTATTGCGGATCTGTTTTTCTTGCTCCATATGGACCCAGGCAGACCTTTCCCCTGACGAGTTGCAGGTATAAACAGGAAGAGTGGGGTGGAGGGTAAAGAATCTTCTGGCTCTCTGTCTGCCACCCCCCCGCCCCCCATCACCCCACATTCAGAGGGACCACATGCCCTGACCAACAAGGCAGAGAGGTCCAGTCACCATCTGCCAAAATAACGCTAAGAACTGCTAAATGAATGCCAATGCTCTGCTAGCTGTGACACTCCACATCAGCCCCGTCTTATCTCTGAAGCCCTTAATGAAGGTGGAAGCGGTGGCCAGTCAGAAAGCGTGGTGCGGCCGTAATTAGCTCAGCACTGTCTCTCCCCATCATGGCCTTTTCGGGAGCATTAATTCCTTTTCTGTTTGGACTCTGCTAATTATCCCCATCGGTACTTTGGCCTGGATCTCTGAAAGCAGGAGAGAAAGCAAAGTCTCTCCACTCCCCCTCCTGCTAACCCGGAATTTTAATTACACCAGGTTCTCCTAATAAATTTACAAGCCTCGGCAGATCTCATTATGAATGAATCACGTCCGTGCGCCTCGGAACAGAAGAACCCCTGTTCCCCACCCCCCCAGACACACTCACACACACACACACACACTCACAGGTATTTCTCAGGTACATCTCGGCAGTGAGGCTTTCCAGGGGCCGTATGTGATTTGCCTGGTGGCTGGTGAGCAACCCGCAGTGTCTTCACTTTCCGGGAAGAAAGGATGGGGATGAGGAGGTTGGCCATAAGCCTGCTCTCCAGGTTCTGCCCAGGTTTGCAGGGTCAGGTCATAGAGTAGAGGATGGCCCCCACCCTCTCCTGATTATAACGAAGAGATGCTGCCCCAGTTCCTCTGCCCAACCCTCACACTGGACAGTTCTTCAGCTCAGCCTCCAGTTCCCTCGGAGGCCTGGCTCAGGAGCCTGGACTCGGGCATCAGAAAGTCCCAGGTTCAAATCCCAGTTTTTCCACTTAATGCGATGTTCTCTTGAACAACTTACTTAGTTAACATCTCTAAACTTAATTGATTTGTCTTTGAGAGGTGGACACTAATTTCTTAGGGAGGCTTTAAAGATGAAGTGAGATAGTGTAAGGGGGGACAGTGCTGACCGCATAGAAGTAAGTAACAAATAACATGACTGGTATTGATACTGGAATAATAATGCCCAGAGGCGTTTCCAGTCCAGACCAGGCCCTTTCCTTCCAGGCTTGAGCCTCTGCGGCTTTTGCTTTCCGGCTCTGGGTCTCTGAGTCGCGTTGTCTCTGTCTGCGTCTGAATGACAGCCCCTCGCCCTGCAGCCTTCTCCAGATTTGAGGGGAGCAGGGGAAAATGGTCCTTTCTTTTCACTTCCTCTCCCCAGTTTATCTTTTCAATTACAATCTGTTAACGAAAATGCCTGTTACTGTTACAAAATGGATTTTCCTGACATGGAAGCCCATTGGAAAAATGGGGACAATAGCAAGCGATAAGAGCCACAGATGAATCCTAACACTATGGGTGGAAAGAGGGCGGGGGGCACCAGGGCTCTGTGTTTGGAGAAAGAAGTGTCAGTCGTGGAGATAAGAAAGCCCTGGTTGCTAATTAATAACCCAGCATTTCCCGGCGAGAGAGGGAGGCCATGAGCCATCACCCGTGCCAGACAGCCTCACTTAAGGTGACAGGCAGGTCCCTCAGGAAGATCTTAACTTCCCGGTACAGGAGAGGGGCCTGTGTCCCTCTCTGGGCTGGTGTCCCCAGAGAGGGACACGCTCCGCCTCTGGGCTGGTGTCCCCCTCCTCTGCCTCGGAGGGCCCAGCTTTGGGTCCATTCTGTACGCAGTAAATGATAATCCTCCACCAAAAAAAGCAAAGCATGAAGAAAATAACAGTGTACATTTGGGGAGCATTCGCCATGTCCTGGCTGCTGTGCTGAAAGTCTTCGTTTCTTTATGTTCACAGTGAGTCTGTGAAGTAGGGATAGTTAGAATCCCCATTAAATAAGAGACCAAGGTTTGGTGAAGTAACTTGTTCAAGGTCACACAATCAGACATGTGGCTGGACATGATCTGTGGTCATTCTGGCGCTGGTGCTCACCGGAGATGTCCTCCCGCATCTGAGCCCCAGTGAAACCCGCTTCCCCAGCCGGGCCTAGAAGCCATGCGCCCTCGCATAGCACCAGGTCCCACGGTGTGTTTCCCATGCCTAGTTCCAAAGCCCTTTGCTGCTGGGTAATTGGCCAGAATGGTTTCCCAAAGCAGGTGCCTGTGGAGTCCGGCTCCTCAGACGCCCCGATGAAGATGTTTCATGCCGAATATTGAGCAAAGGACTTCTTTCCTCCAGCTTCCAAGAAAAGCGTTGCGAAAGCCTCGCACAATCTCAGTTGTTGACTTTTCTTTATGATTTTCCTTTGGAGCTCACTCCTGCTCACCAGCTGGCTGGTGAGGGCAACAACAAAACAACGGGACAAGGACAAGCACATGAGTATTGACTTAGAGACTTGGAGATGTGAGCGCTTTCCTGTGGTGCCCGTATGTCTTGAGCTAGAGAGAGACCGGGCTATGTATGAAATGCAGTATTTTTGCTAGTAAGTTTGTTCCTGGTTGGTACTGATAAAGTTAGAGCTATCTCTGTGTATTAGAGTTCATGGCTTGCAAGTGTTCTGCCAACAAAATAAATTTCAAAATGAGGGGATATTTAAAACCTGACGGGGTGGGAGCAGGTACTTCCAATAAAAATAGCTGCCCGGCCAGCATGGCTCAGTGGTTGAGCATTGACCTATGAACCAGGAGGTCACAGTTCGATTCCCGGTCAGGGCACATGCCCGGGTTGCGGGCTTGATCCCCAGTGTGGGACCTGCAGGAGGCAGCCAATCAGTGATTCTCTCTCATCACTGATGTTTCTATCTCTCTCTCCCTCTCCCTTCCTCTCAGAAATCAATAAAAAATATATATATTTTAAAATAGCTAATATTTATTACATTGCTTACTACCTTCCAGGCACTGTCCTTAGCATTTCTGATATACTTTTGATCTCATTGAAACCTCACAATGCCCGCATGAGGTAGATACTATCATTATACCCATTGTACAGATGAGGAAACCGAGGCTGAGAGAGATTAAGTAGCTTGTGAGAGTCACACAGTTTAAAGCCAGTGGAGAGGGACACTGAATGAGCCCAATCTGACTCGGGGCCATGCTTCTTTCTCTCCAGGCTGAAGGGGAAATAAAGAAGGAAGATGGGGGAAGAATACCAATACTTAGGAAGTATTTTCTCTTTCCGGTGCTGTGACAGGGCCTTTGCCCTTATGAGAGGGCTGCCTCTGTCTTGTCATGAAGCTGTGCCTGGTATCCATATGAAGCGCACTGGATCAGGACTCAAATGGTGGCTGAGCTGCCCATCAAATCTTATCTGCCTCACGGGGCTGTGGTTCAAACAAGACATGGGTGGGAGAAAGACTCTGAAGGCTACTTGTGCCCCGATGAGGGCAACATGTCCTGGCCCATTGGCCCCCGCAGGCAGGGTAGAGAGGCACATAGCTTAGGTCAGCAGTCGCCAACCGGTGGTCCATGAATCCCTGGTGATCCGTGAGGTCCGAAAGGTTGGCGACCGCTGGCTTCGGTGATCTGGGCCTCTGCACAGTCCTCAGGCCTCTGAGAGCCTACCCTTCCCAGCCTCGATGCACCTTTAACCAGGCTACGCGGGCTGGCTGAGTTCAAGGCCATATTTAGTGACATGAAGGGGGCTAAGTCCTGTACAATTATCCCCTGCCCTGGCCTAACTCTGCTCTTACCAGCCTTGCTCACCTCCTTGCATCCATCTCCTGTGAGGGCGAACCCACTCAGCACAGGACCCGGTTCTCCTCACAGTGCCTGCCTGGGAGGTGTCCAGGGAGAAGATCCGGTGGGCAGAGAGAGGAAGGCCTGCTGGCCTTACATAACCAGCACTGAGCGCTGGGCGCTGACTCCCAGGAATCCATACCCCTGCCTCCCTTAATCACAGCTTCGAGGGAACAACAGCAGGGGGTCATGCGGAGAAGCGTTCAAAATAGCAACCACACGGAGGAAGAATTGATTCCCTCGGCCGGCCCCTTGCCCCACCTCTCTTTTCATTTAGGAATTCAGTATTTTGTCAGGCTGAGCATTTAAATGCACTCCATGCTCTCTGGGTCCCCCCCCCCATCTCTCCCTCTTCCTCATTAAAATTCGAATTACTACCAGAGCAAGTAAGATGTATGATCAAAAGAAAGCCAAGTCCTAGAAATACCTTTTGTTTTAAGATGACTCACTGCAGAGAAGGCAGCCAGCACAGCTGTAACAGAGAGCAGAGGTCAAGGGTCTAGAGTTGGCAGATACTCAGAAGGAGGACGCATCTGTCTGTGGTTGCTCTCAAGCACCCTAGGGGCTGAGGGCCTAAGGAAACGGGGTGTTTATTGGTCCCCGTGATGTATATACCACACATCAATAGAGAGAACTGCAGAGCCGAATAGCCTGGGTTGTATCTCAGCGCCACCACTTGAGCTGTGTGACCCTAGGCAGTCAACTCAGTCCTCTGTGCCTCAGTTTCCTCATCTGCAAAATGGGGATAATAGCCAGGCCCCTTTCCTTGGAGAGTATGAGTAATACACATAAAAAGCGCTTTGTACTTTGGACATGGTAATGTTCCATAACTTGACCTAATTACAGAAATAAAATGCCATCATTTCTATTACTGTCAACCTCTATGTATGTTAAAGTTTTTATGTCTTATTTTTTTAATTGATTGTTTTTTATTGATTTTAGAGAGAGAAGAAGGGAGAGGGAGAGAGAAACATTGATGCGAGAGAGGATCATCGATCGGCTGCCTCCCATACACACCCCGACCAGGGATCACACTGGAGATTGAGCCCACAACCTGGGCATGTGCCCTGGCTGAGAACTGAACCGGCAATCTTTCAGTGCACAGGACAACGCTCAACCAACTGAGCCACACTGGCCAGAGCTTGATGTCTTATTTTTAAGATAGTAAATAGATATTAAAACAATCTGATATTTCTTCTCTTGTGCCCCCTGGATGCATGCAACACCCCATCAGAGACCTTCAGTCTCCGGGGAAGGACTGACCCCGGCTCCTCTGGCCCGGAAAGGCTCCAGTGTCTCTGTGCAGGGGCCTGGGGGTTGGAGCAGCTGGCCGAGGACTTGAGGGTTCTCTGCTGTTACTCCCTATTCATAAAGCGGTAGCTGGTCAAGGCCAGTACTCCAAGCGAGGGAGCCGGAAGGCAGTGCTGGCTCCCCAGAGAGGGTGGCTGGTGTCCTCGCCTCCTTGTCAGGCCCCTCTGGATGGGGGACCGCTTTCCCTGGGGCCTGCGTGCTGAGAGTACTCTGGGTCCCCCCAGGAGGGATCTAGCATCTCTGTACGCCAAGCAGAGCTTAGCACCTGGCCCAATGCAGATGCTCAGCAAAGTTGGTTGAGAGATAATTACAGCTCCTTTCTGTGCCATTCATTCATTCACTCATTTATTCTCATGGGCCAGTTTCTGTGCTAGGCCCTGAGTCAGACGAACATAAAAAAACGCAGGGTTCCAGAAGCCGACAGCTTAATCAGGGACAAACAGGCTGGGACGGTGGAAAGAGCCCCAGGCTGGGCGGTGACATCTGGACCCTGGTCCAGGCTCTGTGACTCCAAGCTAGTTCCTTCTCTAGACCACTCCTCCCACCTGCAGAAGCACAGCCTGGCCTGTAGGGTCATTTCTCACCTTCATAGGATTCTTAAGGCATCGGAACAAGATAATCAGGGGCTGCAAACTCACAGGCCTGCTGCAGGGGCCAGGCAGGAAACGGAGTGGAACTGGTGCGGACACACCTCTCCGAATGTTCCCACCAGGCATGAGTGCAAGGCTAGGTACCAAGTCATCGGTCCTTTGCCAGAGAAGCAAAAAATCTGGTGGTGCTTGCGGTGGAATCTCAATCTTCCAATCACCATGTAAGCATACAAGACTTCCCTCCTGGCCTGTCCACAGGTGACCTTTGTGCACACCTGCCGGGGCACCATTGCTTCAGAGCCTCTGACCTCTCTACTCAGAGTCAGAAGAGGTCTTGGGCTCAAGAGGCCTTTCCTACAGGTGGGACGAGAGGTCTGCTCAATCATTTCTCCCAGAGGGAGGCATCCCCATAGCTCTCTGGGGATAACGGCCATCCTACTGGGGGCAGGGGTGGACTGGGAGTGGGGCAGGGAGCGCCCACCCCTGAACCAAGTACAACATTCAAAAATACCAGTTTTACAGTAGCGCTCTCAAATAGCCACAGGAATGGGGGGAAAAAGAAGAGACAGCTATAGGGATCGTTTGTATTTAGCTTTGAAATAAACTGTGTGCATCGGATTCCAACGTAATACAAGTCTTTATGGAGCCTACTACGCGCAGAGTTCTGAGTATAGAAGAAGTATTAGACCTAATCTCAGCCATTAAAGCGATGATGCAGGATTTCATTCATTGCAAGTCAAATCAATAACTACTTACTGAGCTCCCGCTCTGGGCTCCTTGGGGGGCAGGGGGAGGGCGGAGGGTGGGATCCTGGAGCCCCCGATCTCCAAGGCCGCTCAGCCTGTTGAGGAAGAGAGCTGTGCCCGACAATGACCCTGCCACAGGCCCGGCCGTCGTAACAGCCTAATAGAAATTCTAACGGCATCCAAATGTGAATGCTTCACGAGTCTGCACATTTGCTTAAGCTGTTATTGAAATTACGTTCCCTTCCCCGTGCACAAGCCGACAAGGTGCTCCCCAAGCTGGCAGTGGGGGGAGGGGGGCTGTGAAATCAGACGCGGGTGAAGGCCAGTGGACTGTGGAGCGTCTACCCTGAAGCCATGTCCCTTCCGCCTGGGCAGCTTTCTCACGACCATTCTTTTCTCTTCTTCCGTCTTTGTCCCTTGTGTGTGCTCCCTCTTCCATGGCCCTGCCCGCTTCTCCCGCCTCCGTCCGCCTGTCCCTCCCTGCCTGGTGCACGCCGAGGGCAGGCACCTCTGTCGGCCTCCTTGCAGTGGTGGTTATCGTGTGTGGCGTGGCCCTGGTGGCAGTTTTTCTCTTTCTCTTTTGGAAGCTGCGCTGGACGCCCTGGAGGAACAAGGAGACCTCCAGTCCCTCTTCTGCTAAGGTCCCCAGCTCCAGAGGCGCCATGGCGGACAAGCTGAAGGACCCCAGCACCCTGGGCTTCCTGGAGGCGGCCGTGAAGATCAGCCACACGTCCCCAGACATCCCGGCCGAGGTGCAGATGTCGGTCAGAGAGCACATCGTGCGTCACACACGGCTGCAGCGACAGACCACAGAGCCAGCGTCATCCACCAGGTGAGGGGTGCCCTCACCCCACACCCCCACATTCCCGTATTCAATAAAGAGATTCTGCGAGGGGCAGTGGCCAGAAATAATAACAGTGAACTATGATTGGAGAACATTTCAGAGGATGTGCTCCACGGGGGGTGATCAGCTAGGAGGTGGCACCGGCAAAGACCTCAGGAAAGGGGAACCCCCGGGTGGGTGCTGTGCGTGTGGTGTGCATGGGGATGTGTGTGGGTGGGAGGTGTTGGGTGTCTGGAGGGAAGGAAAGACATCAGGCAGAGGGAAGAGAATATGCAAAGGCCCAGAGGCATGAACGTTGCTAGGGGTATGTCAACAAAGCCTTGGAGCTGGGTCTGCAGTGCCCGGGAGGGAGGGCAGGAGGAGCGTTTTGAGAATGAGGATTTCTTGGTAGCTGTTGGGAGAGTTCCCCACACGACAGCGGTTGTATACATGGCATTCTTTAACTGAAAAACCCAAACCAACAACCGCCACATAATCACAAAAATCTGCTCTAAATCCAGAAACACTTTTAACAGAAGTGATGCGTGCAGGCATGAGGCATTGTTTCTTCCAAACGCAGGGCTGTGTGGGTTCCTGGTCCCCAGCTCCCAGGGGACCAGCCGGAAGGAAGGAGGCCTGGTCTCCAGGCTGGAGGCCTGGAATGAAAAGGCTGGGGTCACGCTGACAGAGTTCATCGTATGGCCTCGAGCAAGTCGCTCACCGTTCCTCAGCCTCACTTTTCCCCCCTGTAAAACAGAGCTAATGACTCTCGGGTTGCGGTGAGGAGCCCATGAGAGAATCCCTGTGATCGTGACATGCCACTTGGTATGCACTGGCCCTGTTCTAACAAGTACTCTATATGTATGAATTCATTGCATCCTCACCGCAACCCGATGCAATTGCTCCTCTTATCATCCTCATTTTATAGCAACGAGAAGTGAAGTAACTGGCCCAAGGTCGCATAGCAAGACAGTGCAGAGCCAAGATGAATGTGCACCGTCGGGCTGTAAAGCCCAGTAACGTTAACTGTGGTGATGGGGTCGTGGTGGAGGGACAGCCACCAGCCATCAGCCACCTCCAGGAGAGGAAAGGATGGCCCTGCTCGTAAGGGATCTCATGGTTTAATGTGGAAACTTGAGGCACATCTACTAGAAAAGAAACCTGGGAAGCAGGTAGGTGGTAGAAAAGCAGGGAGAATGCGAATGCAAGCAATGGCTTATATTTATTGGGCTTACTCTATACCAGGCCCCATTGCAACTACTTTACATATATTAAGATGTACCGCACACAAAGTGTGTGCAGGAGGAAAGGGAGCCCCCACGGCGGGTAGGATGAGCCAGGGCCACGGGGGGCGAGGGGGTGCCTGCCTACATCCCCTCCCCGAGCTCTGACCACGCCCTCTGCCCCCTCCCGCCCTCCGCCAGGCACACGTCCTTCAAGCGTCACCTGCCCCGGCAGATGCACGTCTCCAGCGTGGACTACGGCCACGAGCTGCCGCCGGCCACAGAGCAGCCCACCAGCATCGGCCGCATCAAGCCTGAGCTGTACAAGCAGAAGTCGGTGGACGGGGACGATGCCAAGTCCGAGGCCGCCAAGAGCTGCGGGAAGATCAACTTCACCCTGCGCTACGACTACGAGACGGAGACCCTGATTGTGCGCATCCTGAAGGCCTTCGACCTCCCTGCCAAGGACTTCTGCGGCAGCTCTGACCCTTACGTCAAGATCTACCTCCTGCCCGACCGCAAGTGCAAGCAGCAGACGCGGGTGCACCGCAAGACCCTGAACCCCACCTTCGATGAGAGCTTCCACTTCCCCGTGCCCTACGAGGAGCTGGCCGACCGCAAGCTGCACCTCAGTGTCTTCGACTTCGACCGCTTCTCCCGCCACGACATGATCGGGGAGGTGATCCTGGACAACCTCTTCGAGGCCTCCGACCTGTCCCGAGAAACCTCCATCTGGAAGGACATCCAGTACGCCACGAGCGTGAGTACAGCCCCGCCCCCGGCTTCTCGAGGATCCCTACTTCTAAGTGGAGTGGACGTGTCCCAGCTCCCTCACCCTGGGGACAGGTGGGCCTTGACCCTTCAGGATGTGAAGAGGGACTTGGGAACTGACCAGTGGCCACACCTACCCAGAGGGAGTCCTTGCACTCGCCCCGTGTGGGTGAGAAGGGAAGGGAATGTTTATCGATTGCGTCTGATCACAAGTTCTAGGTGATTCTCTCTACCTGCTGGGCCTCAGGTTTACCACCTATAGGATAACGGCATATGTCTCTCTGACCGTGGGTAAGGAGGGGGCCAGGCCCAGAGACTGAATCAAAGGCAATCAAGAACAGGCTACATTAGTTAGGATGAGCCAGGTTATGCCCCAGCAACAATCTTAGGATCTGGTGACTTAAAGCAGCGATTTTCAACCGCTGTGCCGTGAGAATTTTTAAAACATGCAATACCTGTCTATTTAGTCAGGGGCCCTGACCTCTTTTCCCTTAGCTGTCAAATAGAAAAATGACAACAGCCAACACAACAGCCATCTGGTATAAATGAATGAAAATTATCCTATTATTTTGTCAGATGGGCAAAAATATATTTGTTTGGTGTGCCGCAGAATTTTAGTCACTAGTGTATGTGTGATGAGATGAGAAAGGCTGAAAATCGCTGGCTTAAAGCCACCAAGCGCGAATTCTCATTCATGGTACCGTGTTCTGCAGCCTGGCCCGGGCTGTGCTCCTCCTTGTTACCCAGGGATCCAAGCCCACGGCTCCTTCTCCACACGTGCTCCCGTGACCATGTCAGGAGGAGGGGGAGGTGGCAAACTGTGACTGTCTCTCAAAGCTTCCACGCAGAAGTGGCACATGTCACTTCCATTCACATTTCATCAGCCAAAGCAAGACACAGGCCACTCCTAATATGAGGGGGCTGGGCAGGGCCATCCTACTGTGTGCCCAAGAGAACCGGGTGTTCTTAATGACCAACCCCAGTGACCACCACACAGCAGAGCCCCTTCTCGTAGGCACTGCCTTCCCAGGCCAGGCTGGGAGGGGGGTGGGTGTGGGAGGGTGGCCTCAAAGGACACCTGGCTAAGCCCCTTGTGGGAGAGAGTGTCTCTCTGGAGCAGGCGGGACCCCACTCAGTCTGCGGGCCCTCCCTTTGAACAGTCAATACCCGATATCTCTGTGTTGGACTTGTAGGGGAGGGGCTGGGAAAGCCAGCCCCGCTCTGGTGAGAAAGGGCAAGCACCAGGGTATGTTCTAAGAGCTAGAGAAAGCTTGGTGGGCTCCGTTCCTGGGCTGGGGCATTGTCTCTGGGACACCCCATTCTCATAGCTGCTGCTGACTCTGACCTCCCCACCCTTACTTGCCTGAAATGTCACCCCAAGAACAGCACCCAGAGCAGGGCGGGCAGACGGGGCAGGAAGACGGGGTGGATGCCACAGCAGCTCTGCCCATCAATCACTCGGAAGTTCACATGGGGTGCAGCCCTCCCCTGCTGGTCTCCTAAGGCAGCAGCTTCATCTGGTGACTGTGCAGGTAGAGACAAGCAGCTCATCCTCCCCCACTGCGGCTGAGACCCAAGGGCTCAGAGAGGGAGACGTGAGGGCCAGCCCTCTAAGGAGCCCCTTCTAACCAGAGTGCTCCCTCTCCTGGGACTTCAGCTCCGGGCCTGAGTGGAGCCCCCAGTCCTGGAGGAGGCAGTCCACCCAAGCACACCCGCACCTGGATAAGGTCCTCGGCCCTAGAACTGGTGGCTGTCCCTGCTCTCATCCCATTCCCTTCCGCAGCCCAGCTTCAGAAAAAAGGCAGAGCGTCCAAGAGGTGCTGGACACAGCAGTGGCACCCTATCATGCGCATCAGTACCATGACAGTCCTCCCCCACCTCCTCCGGCAGAACACAGTGCCAGGCCCTAGGGGCCGGGACAGACACCGGCCTCTGCACCCCACAGAAATGCAGAATCCAATTACGGAGACAGGAACTGTCCATGCGGCAGCTAGCGATGCACGGTAGAAAGTACTATACACTGTGAGGTTGGATCTGAGAATTTGTACAGCAGAAAAGTTTTCCCAGATGTTGGGGGTTAAGCTAGGTGGGGAGGGACTTGATAGGCAAAGAGGAAGGGGGAGCATTCTCCCCAGGAGCAGAGGGGCCAGGAGCGGAGGGGCCAGGAGCGGAGGGCCCAGGAGCAGAGGGCCCAGGAGCAGAGGGGCCAGGAGCAGAGGGGCCAGGAGCAGAGGGGGCCCAGGAGCAGAGGGGCCAGGAGCAGAGGGGGCCCAGGAGCAGAGGGGGCCAGGAGCAGAGGGCCCAGGAGCAGAGGGGCCCAGGAGCAGAGGGCCCAGGAGCAGAGGGGCCAGGAGCAGAGGGGGCCCAGGAGCAGAGGGGGCCCAGGAGCAGAGGGGGCCCAGGAGCAGAGGGGGCCCAGGAGCAGAGGGGTCAGGAGCAGAGGGGCCAGGAGCAGAGGGGCCAGGAGCAGAGGGGCCAGGAGCAGAGGGGGCCCAGGCCAGGAGTTTCCGATGCTGAGGAGCCAGTGGCCAGGCTCACCCATGCTGTCTACCGGAGCTGGATGTCCTGCCTCAGTGAGGCCCTTGGGGACCTCTCCTGCAGGCAAAGAACCAGGCAAAGGAGAGGGAAGGGAAATAAAGAAGGCTGGTGCTTTTATCCGTTTTGGGGGGATTTTCGTTTTGTTTGATTTTTGGTGCTGATTCTAAGTTGTAATAATTTTGAGGCCAGAGAAGCCCAGGTCACAGTTCCCAGGAATGATGGAGCACTCGGTGCACGTGAAGTCCTGCGGCCCGCGCGGTGGGGGTGGAGCAGAGCGCAGCCGCTCCCGTCTCCCGCCTGCCAGTTCCCTTCCCAGAGCTGCACTTTGGCCCTGAGCTCAGAACTCCTGCAGCTCCTGTGCCCCGCAGGCTGGTCCCTGAACACACGGACATTCCTGCCTCTGGCCTTTGCTCACAAGGTGTCCCCCAACCCCCCCTGTGGGGCAGGCCTTTCCCTCCCCGCTCTACCTGACCCAAAGCAACCGCCTTCACAGCATCCCTGGAGAGGGAGCACTCTGGTTAGAAGGGGGCTCCGTAGATTTACTCTGCCCATTATCCCTCAGTTACACCCCAAATCATATTCTGTCTTGCCAAGTGCTCCCAGTGGCTCGGGAATGGCTGTGTCCCACACTTGGCTTTCTCTGGGGAGTGTCCCTCGGGGCTCAGCATGTCATCAGGAACTCAGCACATTCTAGTTGAATGACCAATGGCTTAGTTAGCTCAATCACAACTATGTACTGATGCACCTTGACTGACCATGGGATTATGCCTCAATAAACCCATTGGAAGTTGAAAACATAGTAACTCAACATGCATGTAATACACCTACATCACATCCTAGCCGAGCCCACCTGACACGTGCTCAGAACTCACATGAGCCTACAGCTGGGCACAGATCACCTGACACAGTTAACACACTGTACTGTGCCGGTGGTTTTCCCTCGGTGGCTGACTAGGAGCTGAGGCTCCCTGCCACTTGCCAGCATCATGAGAACATCAGACCACAGATTGCCAGCCCAGGGGAAGACCAACATCCGACATTCGAAGTTCGGTTTCTACTGAATATGCAGCTTTGACATCATAAAGTCGAACCACTGAAAGTCGGGGACCGTCTGTATTGGTGCAAAGGGGAGGATTATTAAAGAGGCAGTGGCGTTGGGTTCAGGCAACCTGGGAAGGCTTCCTGGAGCAGGAGGCCATTGGAAAATGGGTAGAGCTGGGGTTGGTGGGGAGAGACGCAGCCTGTGTTCCTTCAGGTATGGTTTGGGCAGATGGTTTGTGTTCAAAGCGGCAAAGAGATTAACCAGTGGGATCCGGTCGTCTGCACTGAAGTGGGGGGTCAGTGACCCACAGGCTGGGTGGAAGGAGAGGGTGCTGGGGAGGGTTCTCTGAGGTCACACGGGTCCATGATGCCGTCCCCTTATTGCTCCCCCTGCTTGTATCAGAGAATCAGCTCCAGCCCTGGCCGGCGGGCCCACGTGGGCCCCAGTTTGGGCCCCACCCCAGCACTCCGGGTGGTTTGCAGCAGCCAAGCCTGGAACATTGGTGTTGTTTCCCACAACCACTGGGCATGGAGTTTCAAGGCTAGTGAAGGGGGTGTACGTCAGAGGAGTCCAGCTCTGTTAATTGCAAACCTTAAGCCACCAGGACAGACAATTGCCTCACCAGCCCAGGTTGTTCTGGGGGGAAGCCTAGGCAACAACAGAAGCCTAGCTCCTCTCCCCGCTCCAGGCTGCAGGGTGAGAAGCCAGCGAGCCAATCGCGCCAGGGCAGTGGGAGGCCTCTACTGCCCCATCCCATCAAGAAGCCACGCGTGGGAAGGAATTGGGGGAGCTCATTAAATCCACGCCATCCCCAGCAGGGCTGCCCATACCCCGTCCTGCCTGGCTTGGCTAAGGCCCCTGATGGTCTCCTGGGCTTTCCCAGCACCTTGCCATGTTTCTCCCCACCCAGAACTTTGATTGGCTGAAGTCACCCTGCCCTCCCCGCCCCCTCCCTCTGCTCCCAGTCTCATTATTTCTACATAAAGCTGTAGATTTATCATTATAATAGAGCCGCCGTCACCAGGTTTGCTAACATCTCTGTAATCTTGTACTTATTGCTACCGAGGCCTCAGACCTCAGTGCGCACACTATTCCTGTCGCTATTCCAGCTCCTCACGGTGGCGGGGAGTGGAGGGAGGGTGAAGGCTATAATTGGAGCCATAAATATGTGTTGTGCTTGGTGCTAATGGACTCGGCCATCTTCCTGCCTTACCAGGTTCCCGCCAGGTCAGAGTGAGCATGTGTGTTTGTGTATACACGTGTGTGTCTACACACATGTGTGTGCATGCGTGTGCAAAGAGCTCAGGCTTTGGTGCCAAACAAACCCATGTTGCATCTGCCCTTTTTAGCCTGCAGACCTTGGGGACGTTACCTAAACTGTGCCTCGTTTCCACATCCACAAAATGGGGATGATTATCATGGTGTGTAGCTCATAGTGTAGCATAAGCAGGAAATTAAATAAAACACACAAGCAAGATGCCTAGGAGAACGCTGTCCCCCTGAGCCCTCCTCACCGTGCCTTTCCTTCTAGCTCGGCCGGAGGGGCACTGACCACTCCCAGGCCTGACCCCCCACGTTGGTCCGGACCACCTGTTCTGACTGGTCGTTGGCTATTATTACTCCTATTTTACTTCTTGTCCTAGCTATATATCACATGTTCCTGTGTGACCTTGGAAAAGTGACTTGCCCTCTCTGGGCTGTGGATTCTCAGTGGGAAACCAGCTGTGATGTGCTGAGATGCTGAGATTCTGGATTTCTCCCACAGAGAAGCGCTCGGCTCTCTAGCCGACACAGAGTGGAGGTGGCCCGTCCCTGGAGTGCGGTCTCCACAGGCGAGGCCTAACCCCCAAGATAACAGGCCACTGAGCAGAATGTCAGGCCTCCCCACCTCCCTTGAATGTCAGGAGGAATCAGGCCTCCCCTTAAGCTCCTGGGAAATGTCCTCGAGGAGGTTCGCCTGCTGCAGGGACGGCGGCACTAACAAGCTGTCTTCCTGCTTCCCCACGTGGCACAGCCTACGCCGGGGCTGAGTTCGCTCCCCACCTGGCGCCTTCGCTGGGGATACCCCGGTTAGTACCTGAGCGCCTACTAGGAGCCCAGAGCACAACCAGCTTTCTCACATTTCATCCTCACACAATCCTTATTATCATCCCCCGCATAGAAACAGAGACGAGAGCTGTAGGCTACCGGCTTCACCCAGCCACCCAGAGAGAGTGGTGGGAGCCAAGATTCTGACCCAGTTCCTGCACAGAGCACAGCCCTCGCACGGCCCGTGGTGACTCTGCTTCTGAAACTGGGCCGCGTGTCAGGGGATCCCCGAGACTGTTTGGTTTTCCCATGTGGCCTGGTTAGGCTCTCTCATTCCTCTCTCAGGGGCAGCTCTGGTGCTGACACTGGGATTCCTCTGCCACTTCCCAGTATTCGTCCTGTGGGCATTGACCTTGACGTTCTTTCATTCAACAAACCCACACCCAGTGTCGGCCCCGTGCTGCTCAGGTGCTTCGCTGAGCACCTGTGGAGCTCGGCTGTGGAAACAGTGGCCAAGAGTGAACCCTCCACAGCGTGCCGCGGCCGACGGGGACCGCAGAGCATGCCCAGTGGCCCCCAAGCCCCTGAGCGCCTCACACACAGTTGGGGACAGACCGGTTCAGGAAGCTTACTACCAAGTCACCAGCTGCTGCGCGACAAGCCAGGTGCAGAAGTGGAGAAAAGAAATCGGGGTCGGGTGCGATGTGTCTGAGACAATTTCTAGAAGAGAAGGTTCCAGGCCTGGCTGTGGCGGCAGTGGAGGTGGAGAGTGCTCCAAGAGGCTCCGAGGGGAGAGTGTGTGTTTCTCTGTTTCCTTGGGGTGGGGGAAGGGTCTAGATTACATCCGAGGGCAAACTACTGTTCTATCCGGCCCGCGGAGCCGAAAGAGCGGGGGGTTCTCTTGCTCTCCCCTCCGCTCCTTTACTTTGAATTTATATTAGTTCACACAAACACTCCATCCATGCTTTTGTTCCGGCCCTCCGGTCCAGTTTAAGAACCCATTGTGGCCCTCGAGTCAAAAAGTTTGCCCACCCCTGGTCTAGAAAGAACTTCTCGCGTAAGACGGGCTTTCTTGTCTGCATGCAGCACTATTTGTGGTGTAATTGCTCTCTATTTTCCTTGGATTGGGGGAAGGATCTAGATCTAGAAAGAACTTCTCGCGCGTAAGACAGGCTTTCTTTTCTGCATGCAGCAGCTATTTGTGGTGTAATTGCTACGTACCAGGAATACAAGGACTTCAACCCCAGTCCTGCCTGCCCCCCAGGCCTCCCAGTCTAGTTGCGGGGAGGGGGCAGGGAAGCAGCTCTGCCCTCCTGGGGAGCAAGTACAAGATGAAATGGGAGAGGGAAAGGGGCAGGAGAGATTCATGGGACTCCACAGTCATAAGTTTGAAAGGTTCACTGTAGCTGACGTTCCATCCAGCCTCAGTATCCCTGGAAACCTGCCTTAAATGCCTGAGAGTTTGGACTCTGGCAGGCAGCACCAAGCCGGGATGGCAGCAGACAGGGAGAGCTTTCCAGAAGGGCCCACAGGGCGGGTCAGGGTCACACAGAAGCCCCGGGAGGTGTGAAGGGAGCAAGGCTAGGCCTGGGCTGCCGGCCCGGCCCCATGAAGACTGCTCCCCAAGCTGGGCAGCCAGAGCTGCTCTGAATAATGTATGAAGCTGGCCAGCCCTGCCGTAAGCGGCCGGCCCCAGCGAGCCCTGGCTGTGCCCTCCCGGCTGCCTGGCCCGCAGCCCAAGTCAGAAGCCGCCTGGGGCTGCCCAGCCGAAGCTGCCTCTGGCCCGCTTGTCTCGGCTAATATTCCTTTACCACCGCACTCCCTCAGGCCGGCCTCCTGCTCATCGTTCTCTGGAATACCCAGCTTTCCTCCTCCACTTCCCTTCTAGTGGGTGGGAATGTCCATCAAGCCCCCGCTGTGTATCCCTCCGGCCCTTGGCTGTGCGGAGGGCAGCTGGGTGGGATCTTTCCTTTCTTCTCCTCCCTGAAGCGATGGAAACATCGAAGCCGGGAGCAACGTTTTCAGCTTCCAAATAAGAACTGCAGCCCTACCCTCAGAGCTCGGGGTGCACCAAGGGGTCCCCCATGCTCAGATCTCAGGTCCTGAGAGTGTAGCTCACCCTGCCAGGTGCCATGTTCTGAAGCCAAGAGGACCTTGACCTTCCTAGGACTCCCCAGAGAGCCAAGGCTCCTCTAGACAGCAATAGCTGAAAAGCCAGCAAGAACCCAGAAGGGGGAGAGGGGGTGTGGGCCCCATCCCATGGGCAGCACACTGGTTGGGGAGGTGGGCAGCCACTCCCGGAGTGGCTGCAGCAAAGGTGGGCGTGCCAAGCCTGCATCCCTTAGCAGAGGTGATGGATGGGCACTGACCCTTCCTATCCTTCCCCTTGGGCCGGCTGGGGCCGGTGGCTCTGGTTGGGTACATGGGTTAAAGGTTTCCTGGGTGATGCCGGAAAACAAAGCTAATTGGTCCAGACAGGGCTCTGACCTGGCTGTAAGCTGAGTTGCTCAATAACCCATCAGCTGGCCTCAGGTGTTCTCTTTGAAGTCGTTTTTAACACAACAGGTCCTTCCATACAGCTTCAGAGGACATGGCCTTAAGAGGCTGCCGGAGGCTCAGAACAGTGGAGACAGTTCCCTTCTGTCTCTTACTTAATCCCCAGCATCCAGACAGCCTGACTGTCCACTCCACTGGCCTCCTGCAGAACCCAGCTCTGCGGCGTGCTACAGCTCGGGGCTGACGGGCCAGCCCACCCTGCCCGGCCCAGCCCTGCGTGCCCCTCATTAGTGTGTGGTGCGTCTCAGTGGTATAAATACCTCATCTCCCCCTTACATTGGAATGAATGGGAAATCATTAGTGGACAGGCTCATGCATCAACAGAAATGGGCACTGGGCATTCTAACACTGAGCACTCTGTGTGCTTCCCCGCCTTGTTGCTTCTGTCGCCTGATAACCCACAGTGACATTTCTCCTGGAGGGAGAGGATTTGGTCCCCAGGGAAGCGACCACCTAGCATCCCTCAAAGATGTTCAAAGTCCAGGGTTCACTCCGGAGGAAGGGGAAGGGGTGCATTGTGTCCCCTGGATTAGCAGCAGTTTGGGGAGACTGGGTGTAACCATGACCAGAGAATACCAACAGCCTTGGGAGAATTGGGACAGTCCCCGAGGGGTTTCTGATTTCCAGCAGACCACGGTGTTATGCGTCCATGTTCTCCTGGACTTGGGGAAGGTCAGAGCTAGAAATGACCTTGGGGATGATTTGGCCCAACGTCCTCTTGCCTCAGATGAGCAAGTGAAGACCAGAGAAGTCACACCTGTCTGGGGTGGCTCAGTGAGTCCGTGCAGATCTGGACCCTGAGCCCAGGTCTCATGAAACCCAGGCCTAAGCTCTGCCCACTTCCTCTCTCGTCTCTAGGTTTTTTTTACTCCTCCCCGCTTCCCCAAGGCCACTGCCCACTCACTGTCTTCATTCTGGGCCTGTGAGCCTCTCTGTCTCATAGGGAAGAGGCCAAGGGGAGACCTGGGGTCTAAGGCATGAAGTGTTCTTAAAGGCACAGAGCAGAGATGGCATTTTCTCGGCCAACAGTCAGTCTCTTCCATGAAAGGGACTTCCCGTCTCTACTGAGACTGCAAACAGGCAAACTGACAGGAAGCATCAGCCAGAAAACCAAGGAGGAAAGAGAGGCTTGGTCAAAGTGCCCCGACCCTAAGCCAGCCAACCCCTCCCATCACGCATAAATATTTATGCCTCGGAGGAGGAAGGAGACCAGGCTGGCCTTAGAGTCTAGGTCGCCCTTGTCCAGTTGCTGGCATATTTTCTATGGGGTTTTGATGTCAACAACAATGTAGAAAGCTGTAGCCGCTCCAGCAGGGAGCCTCCTCCGCACCACTCCCCTGCCAGCCCTGTGCCCATCTGGCCCTCATTCATCCTCATCACTCGTCCCCTGTAGCCACATTTCCCTCCTGTGTCTGAACTGACACCTACTCATGCTCCATGAATATGCAATGCCTTCCTTTCTGGACAAAGAATGACCTTGCGGGTCTCCCCAGGGCTGCAGCCAAACTTGGGATGGAGGGTTCTCCATGGAGCCCACTTTCCACTTGGCCACAGGGTGAGGGGATTAGAGTCAGGAGACAGATCGTGGGCTGGGGGGCTGAGGCGAGATGTTTGCATATGCCCACCTCTCTGTCCAGTGGAGACTGGTATTGCCCTCAGTCTCAGTGGCCTGAGAAATACCAATAATTGTGTCAGAAGACGGCCATGTTAGAGCTCCACCCTGCTCATGGCTGGCCTGGGCACAGCTTGGAATTCAGGGAGGGCACCAGCATCCTCGACCATGAAACTGGTTTCTCCGGGGGCTGTTTTATACTGTGATCTGAAATCATGGGTCTGAGCGCGTAGGGGGTGAGGAAGTCAAGGAGGGGTGAGGAACGGATGGGAGAATAAGACTCGGATCATTGTCTACTTGCAGAATTCTGATTGTAGGTATAATTGGGGTATCACTGGGGCTCCCCTGCTGCCTACGTGCCAGGCTGTAGGTGCCATAGCTTACATTGAATCCTCACCACCACCCTGCAGGGTGAGGCCGTTATTATTCCCAGGGTCCAGGTGAGGAAACTCGGGCAACTCACTCAAGGTCACGAAGCCAGTGAGGCAGAGCTGGAGTCAGACCCGGGGGAGCTGGCTGCCCTCCATCTGCTCCTCCCACGGCCGGCCTGCCTGGGATGGGGACAGCAGGTCTCCCTGGCTCTTTGTTCCTGCCTTTTCTGAAATCCTCTCCTCGGGGTCCAGTAGCTGTTCCTCCATTGCCCTGTCTTGGGACACGAGCCCAGCCCACCGCACCCCAAGCAACACGAAGTGAGTCGCATGCTCCAGTGGGAGGTTGGTTGTCATGGGAACTGGGCATTGACCTTCCCACTGCCCAGTGAACAGCCCCACCTGGCTCAGGGCTGCTGGGGGGCACCTGCCCAAGGGGTCCTCCCACCATGCCCCCCACAGAATGCCGGGTCCCATCTCCTACTGGCTCCTCTCCACAGTCCCCCAGGTTCCAAGCTCCGTCATAGCCGACTAGCAAGACAGCTCTTTACATTGCCCAGGGCGCTTCATTCTCTGACCCCTGTGCCCCGCTCAGTTCCAGCCCATCTTTGAACAGTAGAACCCTACTTCTCCGGAGCCTCGGACCCTGAGGCTGTCGCATAGCAGGTGAAGGGCTCTGCCCTCCAGGGAAGGCCATTGTGGTTTTACCTGCGGCTTGCTTTGTCTCCTCACATTCTGTGAGCCCAGAAGGGGCCGTGGGGCCATGCATGTACCCTGAGGAAGCCCAGCCTTAGGGGGCAGGTGGAGTTGCCACCTGAGATAGGAAGGGGGTTCCATCTCCACCTCCCAGTCCTGCCAGTGGGCCGAGGAGGAAAAGGCCTCAGAGGGAGCCCCCAGACCCGTGGGAGGACTGGATGGGGTCTCAGGAAGGAAGGACACAGGCTGCTAGGACACCACAGGTGGACATGGAGGAGAGAGCGGGTGCCACTCCCCAGAAAGGAGCAGGGAGCTGCCTGGGGAAATGCCAGGGAGGGGCTGAGCGTTGTCCCAGCCCCTTGGGGGCGGGGCAGTGATTGAGATGCCCAAGGCCCTCTGTCTGTGTACCATTTGCGTGGTCTCTGCTTGTTCCTCTGTCACCTTAGTGTTTAGAAAGGCCCTTTCCCTCGCCAGGCTGCTTCAGGGAAGCCGTGGGAACCCCAAGGGACCAGATTTGGGTCCACAGGTGGTCAGAGCTGAGAGAGTGCGGGGGGCAGAGGTGATGGGGCAGCGGGGCCCAAAGAGAAAACCCCGAAGAAAAGAGGGGAACTCAGCGGGGAGAGAAGGGAGCCACTGCTCCACCCCCACCCTGCAGGCCCCCTCTAGGCCCTTACCTGCTGCCCCCAGGGAGGCGGCCACTTGCAGGAGGGAGCCCTGTCCCCGTGGGGAGTGATGGGGGAGGCGTCCCCCACCCAGAGCAGGCTGTCATGGGGCTCCTTCCCTGGGGGGGCTGACTCGCATCTCTGGAGTGACACCCTGAGCCCTGTGCTAGGAGCAGTCCAGCTCGAGAGAGAAATAGCGCTGGTGAGTCACGTAGCCGCCAGCAGCATCTCCCTTCTCGGGAGGGAGGTCAGGACAGGCTGGCTTTGTGACTCGAGGCACCTGCTTGAAAAGGCCTCGCCACCTCCCCACTTGTCAGAAACCACCTCCAGCGGAGTCCCTCCCCAGGGGCCTCTGCAGTAACACCTGGAGGGGCCCTCCTTGCCATCCCCCCCCCACCCCCAGATGAGTATATGGCATTAACTGAGTTATCGGAAGCAAGAAAGCACGAGGGAGGGGCCGAGAGCAGCTGGGTTTTGAGGGCCTGGAGGGCTGAGGGGAGAGGGACCTGCCACTGGGGAGAACCCTGGAGCTGGCGGGCGGTCCCGGGAAGCAGCCCGGGATGGATGGGCATTTTGAAGGCTCTCAGGTGGCTTTTAAGGGGATGGGAGGAACATGGGGGCCAAGCTTTCTCCTTGCTTCGGCCCTTTTGGCAGGTCTTGGGGCGGGGGGGGGGGGGGGGGGGGAAGAGGCCAGGGAAAGGCAGGCAGCGAGTGCCTCTGTAACTCCAATTCCCGTTCTTGCTGACAGCGCTCTTTCTGTTTACTTTTTTGGTATTAGTAAATCCTATCCGAGACTGGGCAGACACCCAGCTCTCTTCAGGGAAAATTATTTCCCAACTCTATTTGGGCGATGTTTTCTGCCGGAGCAGTTCTGGCTGAGCGATGGCTGCCTCTTCCAGGAGACAGCAGGGGGGACCTCAGCAGGGCCCCTGCCTGCGGGGGTGTCCAGCTGGCATCAGCCTGGGCCCCCCGGGCCAGACCCAGGCAGCCCTGTGCACACTCGTGCACCCACGCGCGCGGGGCCCGGACACAAGCTTGTCCGACTGGCTGTTTGTCACTCCCTCTTCCCCCGAGGACTCCAGCCCCCCAATGTGGGATGCTTTTTTGTTTCCCTAAAAAAAAAAAAAAAAAAAAAAAAAGGAGAATTTCGGGGAGACCTTGCATCCTGAAGATTATGCACCTATTCGCTGTCCATGTGAGTGGTTAGGATAAGCCCACAACTGCTTCCACTTCGTCTCCCATGCGCTGAGAAAGGAGGAGAAAGACAGCTGCTCTTGTCCCTCATGGGGAAGCTGAGGCACTGATGAGGGAGTAAGAGTGGTCCAGGCCACGGTCAGCTCTGGTCTGCCCGTCAGGAGGCCTCTGAAATGTGTTTGGTAGACAGTCGCCAGCTCCCAAAACCTGCAGGTGAGCAGGACTTGGAGTCCGGAAGCCAAGGCTAGAATCCTGCCTGTGCTGTGTGGCCTCAGACAGATCACATCACCTCTCTGTTTCCTGTGTTTGCATAAGAGAGCCATGAGTAAACTGTGGGAAATCACCTGTACGGCACAGGTTGTGGTGAGCATATAATAAAATATCAATGAGGAAGGGCCTTCTGAGGCTCTTGCCACAGTCTATCGATCCCGATCCTAAGAACAATAATACGTAGCATGTTTCTAAAGCACTTGCCAAATACATTATCCCACGCAACCCTCTCAACACCGTAAGAAATCGGAATTCTTATTTTATAGATGAGGCAACCTGAGGCAATTCCCCAGAGTCACACACTTTTAAAGCGATGGAACAGAGAAGCAACACTGCGATCATTTTCTTTAAAGCTATGTGACTGTACTATATTTTACCCTTCCTTGCCCCACGGAAGTATTACATTCCTGTTTGAGGTCGTTCAGAAAAAACAGAAAGCCGCACAGAAATGAAACACTGCTCGCGGTAAGCTAATTATCCTGAGGTAACCACCGCTAACATTTTTATGAAATCCAGAATCCTCCCATTGCTTAGAAAAACCATGTGAATGTGGGAATGCACTGGAGACAGAAAGAGCTAATCCACCGGCGAGGTCGGGCCTGGAAATTTCCAGGATGAAGCTTTCCCATTCTGGACGGATGCTGGGAAGAAAGGAAGGGTGTGTGTGTTGGTGTCCCTCGTTAGGGCACCATGATGCCAGGGTTCTTGTCCCAGCCTTACAAAGGGTTCAGCATTCTGGAGAAAGGGGCTGCGCGTAGATGATTAAGAAGCCCAAGAACGAAAGATATTTTTGAAAGGCACTGGGGGTCAGAGGAGCTTCAGCTGAAGGGAACTGAAGACTCTCCTTGTCTCAAGACCTCGTGCTTTTATTAAACACAATTTGTCCCAAGGCAAGGTGGAAATATACACTTCAAAGGGTGAGGTATCAAAGGGTATTGTCAGTTTGGGGAATAGCCTACAGCTGTTCAGGTGTTTGGCCAACAGGAAGCAATAAAATGCCCTGAGCTGTCTGGCAGCAAACGATTATCCTATTCAGGTTTGGGGGGAGTGCCGTGTAGCCGCTTCCAACAGGTAAATTACATGTGACTCAGCCCTGTTGAGCTCCCCAAGCTTCACCAACCTTTTGGTAAAACTCTTGTAATTATTACATGCTGGAATTAGTTCTCGGCATGTGTGTGGAGAACAGGCAGAGGCAGTGTCAGGCGCGCAGGGCCAAGGCTCAGAGGTGGGGTAGCGAAGACCAGACCACTGTGTCTCTGTTATCAGGGGGTCCCGAGTTCCCTGGGATATGAGGCATGGGAGGGGCTGCCGGGCATGGCCAGGCCTTGATGCCAGCCTGGGCCCTTCTGGGGGGCTCTTCCAGGCTCATTCGGTGCCCAGAGGCAGTCCCTCCAAAAGAGCTGCTCATTAATTCAAGAACTTCTGCTGTGGAGCTCAGACAACTGCTGGCCCTGGCTCTGGTACCGGGACAAGCCGGGGCCTGGGCTCCATGTCCCCGCCCCCCCACCAAGGCTGCCCCAGCCCGAGCCCCATCTCCGTGTCTGCCCCCTGCACTTGGTGCCTGGAAGAGAGGAAGTAGCCGAGTGTCACCTGCTCGCCAATGGGAGGCGTTACCGACTCTGGAAGAACATGCGCCCTATAATTTTTGGAGTAGTTACAACAATGGGGCTAATTTGGTGTCTCATCACTGCGCTCCTGGGTGAGCAAAGGGGGAAGAGAGGCCAGGACCTGGCTCAGAGCCACCCCCAGCACAGAGCTTTGTACTTGCCCGGCTCTCCCAGGGGTGGTGGGGGCTGTCCCCCGCACCCTCGTCCCCCCTCCCTCCAGTGGTGCACTGTCACAACACAGCAGCGTGGCAGTGGCTGAAGCCAACCCCTGGGGCCCCAGACGCAGCTCCACAGGCCAGGGCAGGACGTGTCAAGAGTGCTGTTCACCCACACCTGATGAGGGGGTGATTGTACACGGTCACGCATTCTCACGGCCAACCCGTTTTACAGCAGAGAAGGGAGGGTCATCCGTGCAATGCTTTCACTTTACAGCTGAGGAAGCCACAGCTCGGAGGCACAGTGACTTGCCCTAGAATCTAGGGCCTAGATCATTTCGCTGGTTAGCAGCAGAGCTGGGATTTGAACCCAGACCTTCTGGCTCCAAGGTCAATGTGAGTCCTAAGTTTATCCTGTTGTTGGAGCCTCAGAAGACCCACAAGATGCCTTCCGTAAGTCCACTTGCTGAAGGTGCTGGTGGGTGGGGAAGCCCAGGGCTGAGAAGGAAGAGACAACCCTCAAGCTAGGGCATCCTCCCGTGGGCCGAAAGCCAGGAGCTGTGGCCTCTGCAACCCAGGCTGGCAGATGTCCTCACTCCCATCCTCCACCCAGCGACATACCCAGGGCAGCTGCCCCTCCTCTCCTCTCACTGACTCCGCTGTCCACGGGCCCACCTGGCCCCACAGCCCACCAGGTGGGCTTTGATAGCACAGCCCGTGGTGCAGGACCAGCGCCTGGCCCAGCAGGCAGACAATGGGAGGTTTACCAACAGACCATATGCTTGCTGCGTGCCAATCTTGATTTTTCTCCTAGCAGCCAGTAAAGTCTTCCTAGTGGCTTCTTCTCTTGCCTGCCAATCCAGGGCTTGGAGGAGCTACCGGTTAGGCAGGGGTGGGCAAACTTTTTGACTCGAGGGCCACAATGGGTTCTTAAACTGGACCGGAGGGCCGGAACAAAAGCATGGATGGAGTGTTCGTGTGAACTAATATAAATTCAAAGTAAAGGAGCGGAGGGGAGAGCAAGAGAACCCTCCGCTCTTTCGGCTCCGCGGGCCCGATAGAACAGCCAAACGGGCCGGATCTGGCCCTCGGGCCGTAGTTTGCCCACAGCTGGGTTAGGGACTACCTCGAGGGCAGCTGATGCTCATTGCCCACAGGTTCAATCAATGCCTTTCACAACCATGCAGCTGGTAAGCAATAGGGCAGGGATTCGAACCCCAAACCCGTGGGAGGACTGGATGGGGCTGTTTGTACTGATTCTCAGACTTGTGATCCCTCCCCTCTGGTTGGATGAAGAACCAAAACCCCAGCTTCCCACCAGAGCCCCCAACCAAAAGTTCTTTGCTGATGACTAACGTGGGTCTAGGTGAGGCCAATATGCCTTGAAACATTAGATGGCCAAGAAAACAGAGTTTCTCAGCTTTGGCAAAGGGAAGACAGAGTAAAATCTGATACATTCTCCCAGTGTGTGAAGGCGCAGTGTCTGCGTTTTATGATGAAGTAGCAAATGGGAAGGAGGGGAGGAGGAGGGAGGCACCAGGCTGGACATGAAGGCGAGTTTCCTGAGGTCCAGGTGATGGAACAGGAAAATGTGTGAGTGAGGTGTTTTAAAAAGAGGCCTCGGTGTTGGGTGCAGGGTGGCCCTGCTTGGAAGCTGGGACTGGATGAGTTAACCAGTCACCCGGCCTCTTGATGCCTAGTGACGTGAGATGGGAGTTGCCTTCCTCCAGTCCACAAAGATCCCAAGGGAATGCACCCTGAGATACGACACCGACACCGTCAGCTCTCCTAGGAAGCCCACAGGGGCTGCAAACCACCCCCTCCCCCACCTCAGGACTTCAGGAAGCAAGAAAATAACTCCAATTCTGCAAGAGACAGAGGGAGACACTCCCAACATCTCCCCCGGCTTCCTCCTCCCAGTGCCGGTGGCTGCACCCGGGGGAGCTCAGGTGGGAAGGTCCAGGCAGAGAGCCCAGGGTCCTTCCACTGAGCTTCCGCATGGGGACAAGAGCTTCTGCGCAGGGGTCCTGCCCACCGCTGCCCAGCTTCCTCCTCTCCCGCAAAGCAGTGTCCACAGCAACTTAGCACCTCGCGAGATGAGGCCATACAGGTGTTTTTCAAGACAAACGATAGGCTGCGTTGGCCAGGATACCACACTGGCTGCTGTAAGCTAGCAGGAGATGGCTCCCCCCGAAATCTGTGATGCAGGCTGTAAAACTACCCATGTGTCTCCCTTCCAGAGGAAGCAGGCTGCAGCAGGCGGAGGGAGGGAGGGATGGGGGAGAGCAAAGCCTTCAGAGTCAGCACATGAGTCCACATCCAGACTTGGTTGATCGCTCTGAGACCTTAGGCAAGGGTTAGCCACTGCGAACCTCAATGCGGCTGTCATGACCTCCTCTGAGCAAAGCTGCACAAACGAATTAAATATAAGTGAAGCACCCAGCAGGGTCTCCTGCAACCAGTAGACACTCTTTATCTGGTAGTTCCCTTCTCTGTTGACTTTGGCTTTGATCACCAGAAGAAGTAGGCTAAACGGAGTGGAAGAAACTTCTAAATCCCAGCCAGGTGGACATGCTCAATTGGTTCTTTTAACTCGATAAGGCAACCATTCTCACTTGCTAAGACTTCCCGAGAGGGCTTGTTAAAACAGATTGTTGGACCCCACCCCTGGTGAAGGTGGGCCCAATAATTTGCATTTCTGGCAAGTTCCCTGTAATGCAGGTGCTGTAGGTCTGGGCACCACATTTGGAGCAATGCCTTAAGGAATATTTACAGAATGAGGCCAGACATCTTTAAAACACTACCTAGTTTTCTTAAACCCTTTGGGGCTGAGATGGCTTCTGGCTACAGTTTAGCTATCCAGGGTACCGCTGGTATGTAGGGAGAAGGTGAAGGGCAATAGCGACCAGGCCCCCCCCCTGAGGATCCCACGTGGCTTTGATCCACCGGGAACCTGTCACCTAACAAAGGAGAAGAGGCCCTTTTAGGATCATAACTTTTGCTCAGCAGCATGGGGACTGAATGGCTTTGGTCACGCTCCCTGAGGACATGCTCCATGTCACAGAGAGGCTAGTAGGGTCTGATCCAGGGCAGCCTACAGTCTCCTCATTTGCCTTAAGTTGCAAACTGAGGGTACATAAGAATCACCTGGGAGCTTGTTACTCATCCACATCCAGGCCCCATCTTCAGAGCCTCTGACTCAGCAGATCTTGGGTGCAGCTAAGAATCACATCCTTGCCTTCCAAACCACACCCTGAGGAACCACCTGCTGAGGCTCTACCCTGAAGCCATCCTGTTACCCACAGGGACACTCCTGTCACCCATCCTTTTTGCCACCTTCTCAATCAGTTATACCCCACAAAGCTGAGTTGCTCATTAAGTCAGCAGGTAATTATTGAGCACCTGTTGCATACCAAGTACTGTGCTCAAGCCCAGAAAGACAGTGCTGAGGACAATGTAGGGCCGGAACTAGGGTGAGGAAAGCAAGGCCTAGGGGGCACAATGGGAGGAGACACCCACTCTTGGAGGCATGCATGAGCCCCAGAGAGGGCCTCCGTCACACTGGGCCCTGCTTCACACTAGTCCTGGTAAAACAGACCCGCCCTGTCCTTCGGGAACTCACAGTCTAGAGCAGGGACTGTGGCTTTGGAGGAAGTGGTCCCGGGGATGAGCGGACACCTGCCTTATGAAGAGTTAGGGAAAGTGATCAGAGGGAGCAAGATGTGCAAAGTCCTGGGGCGGGAAGAACCTGGGACTCTGTGGAGCTGAAAGCGAGCCTGAGAGGCTGGCGGTGGGAAGGAGGGCCGTGGCAGGGGCGAGGGCCAAGAGTTGGGCCCTGTGGTGTAGGCCTGGCAGGTCGCGGTAAGGGTTTGGGCTTTCATGCCTAGCGCCAGGGGAAGCCATTGGAGGGTTTGAAAGAGAGGAGTGATGCGGTCCATCTTACAATCTGAAAGAGCACTCCGGCTGGCATGGGGGAATGAGGCTGAACCAAAGGAACCAGGGAGTTACCTGTGGCCAGGTGAGAGGTGGCTTGGCCCTCTGGGTGGCATTGAAGATGAGAGAAGTGGGTAGACTGGAGATGGAATTTGGAGATAGAACTGACCCAGGGCTTGGTGAGGAACTAAATGCAAAGGGGAGAGGAAGGCAGGAGTCGGTGGTGTCTTGTTTCTGACTTCAGCAACTAGGTGGGTGAAGGGGCCATTCCCTGAGTTGGGGAAGAAGAGGAGAATGTAAATGGAACATGAGAGTTCACCTTTGAGCGTCTGAGACGTGTTCGATGTCTGTGAGATGTCCACAATGAGAAATGTTGGCTCCAGGAGGCTGGAGTCTAGAAGACAGGCCTCTGAAGGGGCCCTAAGTTCGGAGTCATGACCATGGAGATGGGCATTGACGTGGATGAGAAGGAGGGAGAGGCGCAGACCCGAGTTCTGCTGAACTGTGCTATTTGAGGCAAAGATGGGAGGAGGACCCAGCAGAGACTGGGAAGGGGCAGCCAGAGGGGGGGAGCGCGGAAGTGGATGCTTCAAGAGCAGACGGTCATCTCCATGAAAGGCTTCACAGAGCAGCCTCACACAGCAGGACCGAGAGATGCTGGGGCGGGGCGGGGGGCGCGGGAGGGCAGGCCCAAAGCTTCGGGTCAGCAAAGAGAAGGAAGCCCAAGCCGCTGTCACTGGCAGTTCAAGTGTGTGCCCTCAGCTGAGCCCAAAGCCCTGTTTGGTGTCCCCGGGCACCTGTTGGCAGCACCATTCAGTTGCCCCAGGAGACCACCCACTGGGACCAGGACTCCCCGCTCCTGCCACAGCCCTGCCGGCACAGAGAGGGGGGTGCTCACCGCCCCGAGATGCCCACTCTCTTCCTGCGGAAGCTAATGGCTATTTGACAGCCACGGGCAGACAGACAGCTTGAGTCGGGAAATGAAGACAGATTCTCATTGCCAACTTTGTTAATGTGCCTCCTGCTACTCCGTCATTAATGAAGATGCCAGTGGGCGGACCAGGGTGGAGCTGAGGTCCTGGGCTCTGGCCTCTCGTGGCCAAGAGCCTGGGGTGCAGACTCTCCAGCTTGCCCAGGCATTGCCTCCATCTCTTCTGGAACTTTCCTAACTCCGCTCCCCTCTGGCTCCTTCCACCCCCGCACAGCCCCTCTCCCTCTGCGCCCACCTTCCCAAATGCCATTAGGAAGAGAGCTGCACCTCCCCATGCAATTCTGAGTCACAGATACCTGCCCAAAAGTAATGGTGCGTGTGAAACACTGAACCTCTTTCCAAGGGCAAGTTCACCAATGGGAGAAAAAGTTTCCTAAATAAAACCGGCTGTTTCCCTGAAGATGCTCAGATACAGTAACATTGGCCTCCTGTTGTGCTTGAGCCTCTCTGGATCCCTGGGGACCAAACCCAGCCTCCAGGATCTCCCCCACTTCCTCCTGCACCCCCGGGCTCCACTTGAGCTGGAGGGTCCCCTCTTCTCCATAGGGTCTGAGCTCCCGGTGTCCATACCACAGGCTGCAGCTGGAGTATATGGAGTCGTTTAAGGTGCCTCAATTCTGCCCCATTATTTATTCATAAAGCTGCAAAGCCCTTGGGGCGGAAAGCACTTGAGAGAGAAAGCAGGCATGGAGCTCAGAACAAACAGAACCCAGCAGGGAGCCCGAGCATCGGGAACTTCCCACCCTTCAACCACCCCTCCAGGGAGGAACCCACCCACCCCTCCACCCAGGGAGGATCCCACCCCTCCAGGGAGGAACCCACACCTCCAGGGAGGAACCCACCCACCCCTCCAGGGAGGAACCCACCCACCCCTTCACCCAGGGAGGAACCCACCCCTCCAGGGAGGAACCCACCCACCCCTCCACCCAGGGAGGAACCCACCCCTCCAGGGAGGAACCCACCCCTCCAGGGAGGAACCCACCCCTCCAGGGAGGAACCCATCCACCCCTCCACCCTGGGAGGAACCCACCCCTCCAGGGAGGAACCCATCCACCCCTCCACCCTGGGAGGAACCCACCCCTCCAGGGAGGAACCCACCCACCCCTCCACCCAGGGAGGAATCCACCCCTCCACCCAGGGAGGAACCCACCCCTCCACCCAGGGAGGAACCCACCCCTCCACCCAGGGAGGAACCCACCCCTCCACCCAGGGAGGAACCCACCCACCCCTCCACCCAGGGAGGAACCCACCCCTCCATCCAGGAGGAATCCACCCACCCACCCATGTCATCAGACCAGCGCTCACAGCAGGAGCCCTCTCAGCACTGGAAGAAACACCCACCATTGCCAACTTTGAGTCCTGAGCCAGCTTGGGGGCTCGGGGCGGGTGGAGTGAGTCTCTCTCCTCCACTGCAGCCCCCTCATCAGTGGGTCTCCCCATCCTACAGATGTGGTCCCAGGTGGGCCTTGGCCTTGCTCCAGAGCACTTGTAACATCTGTCCCTAGGCCTTTGGACCCAGGGACCATGGGCACACACCCCAAGCCAGACCAGGGGCAGGAGGGGAGGTGACCCAGGAGGAGGGAGCAGGACAGCTGGCCGGGAGAGTCAGTGCTGACCAGGACAGCCAGGCAGGGAGAGGCTATTTCAGGGTGGAGAGAACAGGGCAGAGGCATGGCCGTGCAAAGTAACCGGGAGGGCTGTCCTATCTCATTAGGCTCTTGTGAAGATTGTGTGGCTTCCTATGTATAAGCACTTAGGACTGAATGGCACATAGTAAACACTCGATAAATGTTAGTGGGTATCACCGCTGGTGTGTAGGGCACCTGAAACAGAATGGCCAGCAGGAAAGGCAAGGGCTAAATCCCAAAGAAACCGGCATGCCACCCATTCTGTTAAGTAAGTCGTACTACTCATAAATGTCAGCGGTGGAGCTTGCCTGACCCGCAACCCATATTCACAACCATTCCTTCATCACCAGTGTTTACTGGGCACTTACTATGCAGCAGGCAGTGGGCTAGACATGGAAGCTATAAAGATGGGTCAAACCGGCTCCCATACCTGTGCTAAGAGCCCACAATCTAGTGAGAACAGTGTTCACATGTGATCCCCACAATCAACTTAGAAGTTGTGGTCATGGCACAGGCTATGAAGAGGGGGTCACGATGCTGTGCGGCAGATACCAGGGCAGGGCGGTCCCGCCTCGGTGTCCCGCCTCCACACCTGACCCATCTCCACCCCCAACTCCCAGCCCCAGGCCAACACGTTGCTGTGGAGGTTGCTTTACCCAATGGAGTCAAATTGGCTTCCACCCGGCTCTCTTCCTGCCCCGGGGTGACTTGGCGCGCCCTGCCCAGGGCCGCAGAGCTCCTCTGTCTCCTGGGGCTTTCCTGAAAGCACAGCGGATGCTTCTCCGCTGATGCTGAGAGGTTCAGACCAGCCACTTAATGATTAAGAGACTGGAAGTGTTCTCTGAGATGGGGAAGCATCGTGCTGGCTTCGCTCAGCCTCGATTCCCAAGACGGACCGGGAGACACTGCGGCCACTCACTGCCTCTGTAGGAGAAAGAAAGCTGGTCCTGGGGAGGAACAGAACACGTTGAGGCGGTGGGGATCGGAGGAATGAGAGCAATCTGGTTTCAAAACCAAGTTGCTTGATTCTTTGAGGTGGGCCCCAGACACCAGCCAGGCGTCCTTGGCCATCTCAGTGGTGATAGACGTTCCACTTTGAATCTTTGGTTTTATGACGTCGCAGGGACCTTAAGGATAGCACATCGAGTACAGGTCCCTCATATCACAGACGGGAGCCCAGAGCTGTGAAGTGACCGGCCCAAGGTCTCGAAGCTCGAAGCTCGCTAGCGGCCGAGGGACGAAAGCCCCTGTGGGTCACGGCTCTTTCCTGGGCAGCCTTCCGCAGGGACTTGTTCTCTCTGCCTGGGGCCATGTGAGTGCATCAGGAGAGAGAAGCACTTTCGTGAGCGCTTGCAGACGGGCTGCTGGGGAGCCAGTGGGAGCGATGCTGTGCCTTTAAGAACCTGACTGCCCAGATGCCTGGGCACTGCAGCCAAGGAAAGCGCTGCGACTGTGGGCAGCGATGTCAGGCAGACAGGTTGCATTTTAAGCACAGACTCTCCAGGAGTCAACATCCTGGCTTTTCCTTTGTGGCAGCAGGCCCGCCCCCTCCAAGCACTAGCCAAGACGTTTAGCCAGTCGCTGCTGGGCTCAGATCTACCCTGTCATCCCTAGATTAGGAGTCGGGAGGGCCAAGTGAGTTTCTGGACAGCAGTGACCTCTCTGGCAGCGGGGAGCTCATTACCAGGCAGGGGCCCTAAGGCGGCTCTCCTGACAGTGGGTAGAGAGGAAAGCAATAACACGCTGGCTGTTCTGCAGCTCCTGGTCCCTCCTGGTTTTATTAAAGCCAAAGGGGCAAGCATCCCTAATGCGGATCAAGGCTAGGAAGGCACACAGATCTGGGGCTGGAGCCTCCTGGGAAAGAGAGCAGGGCAGGAAGAGGGCCTGGCGAGGCCACCCGTGGGACCAGGCTTTCCAGAGAGGAACGTGGCTACCGAGATGCCGACTCTGTTTCCTTAGTCCCCACCTCTCTATTTACTCAGCATCTGCCTATCATTTTCCTTATCAACTAACCCAGTCCTCTGCCTCCTGCGTGTGCAGGGGCAACATCCCCTTGATCCACTGAGCCAAGAGCAGCCAACTCCTCATCAGGCCCAGTGAGGCCCAGTCACAAACTGCAGAGGGTTTGGGAGCCCCATGTCTAACCCCTCATCTGCTTCTTTGCAGGAAAGCGTGGATTTGGGGGAGATCATGTTCTCCCTCTGCTACCTGCCCACAGCAGGCAGGCTCACCCTCACAGTGATCAAGTGTCGGAACCTTAAGGCCATGGACATCACCGGCTACTCAGGTACCTCTCCCGCCCCAGGGGCCTGCCCGCGGCCACCCCGCAGCCCCGTTAGGATTTGGAGAGAGAAGGGGAAGAACTGTCAGCATTCACAGAAAAGCGGCCGCTCAGGAGGGACACGCCGTGGGTTCGCGTCCCCGTTCTGCCACTTCCTTGCACTGTCACGTTTTGGTTTCCTAATCTGAAAAAATAACTTCCCAGGTTGCTTTCAGGATAAACAAGTTAATTCACATAAATGCTTAGAATTGTGCCAGGCACATAATGAGCACTCAGCAGATACTAGCTATTACCACCATCCTTCCTCCAGAGGAGGGCGGGCATAGGAGGCGAATACATAGGAGTGAGTACATGTTGGAGGTCCACGCCACCTGCGGCAGCTCTGCAGTCCCATTCAAAGGAGCAACGCCACCGAAAAGCCGAGTGCATTTGTGTGTGAGTTTTCCCCGCAGGGCTCCGGCCTCAGCCTCAGCCTCAGCAGCGGGAAAGCTGCTGGGAACCGCAGGGGAAAGTAAGTCCCAGTCTCACCACCGAGGAAATGCCTGCTTGGGGGCAGCTGTAGAGACTGCAGCTGGACGTGGGGTCCAAGTCTGCCCCTTTGCCATGATTCTACAAGGCTGTCAGAGGAGAAGGTGTTTGAGTTTTGATATCCCAGAGGTGTAGCTTGGGTCCCAGGAGCCTCCATCCACCCACTCTTGGCTCATTAGCCCTAGAAGTGAAACGGGGCGAAGCATCCCTAAGAGCAGGCGCAGGGAGCAGACTGGGCCGCACGTGGAGGGCACATGCAGGAAGAGGCCTGGCTGGCTCCCTGGGAGCCCACCTCAGAGGCTCTGGTGACTCGGATTACAGAGGAAAGCCTCTCCCGCGGCGCCTCCGAACTTGGATGGGAGTGTATGGAAGGTTTTCCCTTCTATCCCTTAGTCTAATCTCCTTTGTCTAATCACAGTTGCCAGGAAGAGGGGCCCGTCCAGCTGAAAACATCTGGCCCAGGTGCAACCTGGGGGTGCCCTTTGAAGAAGAGGCGGTAGAGGTCTTGAAAAATGAGGTTCAGGGAAACGCCCACGCACTTACTGTGTCCTGGTTGCAGCTTTGAATCACTAGGAGCCTCTGCTTCTAGCCGCCCCCACCCCGCTCCCTGCAGCACTCTGGCCTCCAGGCCAAAGACTCCCCCAGTTAGCGCCTCTGCCCCTCCCCCCACCCCCACCCCGCCCAATGCCTCTCCTTTCACAAAAGCTACCACCACTCATCGGGAGGTGGGCCAGAGCTTAAAAACCTTTTCAGACATAGTCAGCTTTCTCCAAAAATACAGCCACCATAGATTTCATTTTAATATCAAAATAAGTGCATGCCAGGGACAGAAATTCACGGAGGACTCTCAAGGCTGCTGAGGCAAATGGGATTTTGCTACCCAAGTCCCCACACTATCTTCTGGGGTGTAATTAAATTGATGTGCTAGGGAGAGAGCTGGTGGCGGAGCCACTGAGGTCACTGCCGAGGCTGCTCCCCATCAGAGGGTTGGGGGCAGGGGCCACGGGCTGAGTCCTAACCTCCCTCTCACAGCTGCCCCCCTTTCCCACCTGGGCTTAGAATCTGGTGCTGTCTCAGCTTGATTCTGAAAACGCAGGTGTCGCTACTTGTCAGGGATTTCTGCCTACTTTGTTCACTGATAGAATCAAGTGTGGAGAACACAGTAAGCATTGAATAAATATGTAATGGATGAGTGAATGAATGAATGAATGAGTGAATGAATTTATAGCTTGAGGAGCCTTATCCAGGTGATGCAGTGGGGCATACATGCCAAGGGCCTCTCAGACTAGACCCCCTGTTTTTGAGGATGACTTTGAGGTTACCTTCTGCCCAGACTGCTTTGATGTTGGACTAAACGAGGGAGGGAATGGAGCTTATTCATGGGCTGTTCTTGATTTATATGGCGTTGACGTCTAAAACCAAGGATCTTCCTATTCTCCTTGATCTAAACTGGTCGTAAATCAATCCTCTAAGCCTATCTACTGGAACCATGACTGTGAACATAATTCAAAATAGTAAGGACCGGTTTGCCAGGAAGGGGTGGTGAGTCAGTGAACTCCCCCATCTCTGCCACATCTGGTCTGCACTACTTTGGATCCAGTGGTTAAAAAGTGAGCTTTGGAGTCAGACAGGCTAGGGTGCAAATCGTAGGCAAGTTTCTTTATCTCTCTAAACCTCAATTTCCCTACCTGTAAAATGGGGATGATAACGATGACGAATATTTTATAAGGTTAAGGTGACATGTAAATGACATGATGCATAGAGATCTCTTAGCTCAGTGCCTGGCACATACTAAATGCCGAGTCATGATGGCTCTTGTGACAACGAGGCTTGAAACACCCTGCTGGTCTTTGTGCCACGCCCTGGGCTGCTTCAACAGCACAGGCTGTTGGAGAGGAGAGGACCTCAGAGGTCGTGTGGAGCCAGCGTCCCACCGGAAGCCGTGAAGTTTGGCCTCAGGCACCCTAGGGAACAGTCACTGCGCTGCTCAGTGTCTCGGGTGCGGGTGAGATGGTTGGTTCCGGCAAGGGACGTGCACCCCTGGGTTTTTGGGTTTGCCTCGTAGGGGTGGGCAGAGGGAGGCGGAAGCTGAGCGTCAGTCATAAGGCATTTGCTCCATGCACGACCCCTGGACAGGTGGCTCTTTCCCAGCCTGGAGACGCGGACATGTGGCCTGCCATGGGAAGGCATGGACACAGGCATGGCAGGTGGTGTGGCAGCCTCCGCCTGAAGACACTTTCCAAAGCAATGTACACCCCTCAGGAGTTTCGGGGTTGCCATGGTAACGACAGGTCTGGGCGCTAGCTTTCCCTCTTCTCTGCTTGGACCTGAACTCTATCCCGGGCATATGCATAGGGAGGAGCCGGCGAAATCAAACACTGTCCCGCAGCAGTGCTCAGGCCCTCTTTCTTTTTTACTGAAAATGCTCCTGAGAGGGGGCCCTTTCAAATGGGCGATGGTGGTGGTGGGGGGGGGGGCCTGGGGGGACAGGGTTGATTAAACACCTCATCGTCTCCCAGTTCCTCATAAATCCATGTCTCCCTGTCCCTGTGGTTAAGGCACAGCTGCCACTGCACATTGGCTAGTCAGTGGCTCATCTGCCTACGGAAATAAATGCCTTCAAGGCTTGGCGTTTCTGACCTGGGTCACAGCTCTCTCTAGCTCCCCTGTAGCTGTGTGCCTCAACTGCCACCGAGCAATGCCCAGGAAGCGTGAGGCCTGCTGGGCGCCTGGGAGATGAAATACACCTGTGAATCCAGGAGTCGGGGAGCGGCTGCTCCGCCCCCACCTCCTGACAGATTCGCATGAGCCCTGGCATCCGGGCAAGAGGGTGTCTCCGCACATCAGTGTCTCCAAAGCTGCTATTACCCGCGGGCCGCCCTCCCGCTTCTTGGGCTGTGCCGCATAAATAACAGTTATGATGCCGCCCAGGACACCTGTGCTACGGGTACAATAGGCGTCACTTCACTGGGATGAGTAGAAAATTTCAGGGTGGAAAGATGACCATGAAACACCCATTCAGAAAACGAAAGAGACAAAGATGGGAGGCCCGTGGATGTTCAGTAAAGGGACGTCTTCTCGTGGGATGGAGAGAATCCAAGATCCCACTGAGAAATGAAACGCCAGCGGCTGCCCTCACTGCCCCGGCCACAGCTCCCTCCTCCACCGCTGCCCAGAAGTGGGCAGGACCCGCCTCAGAGGAAGCAGAGAGAGGGGCTACCACTCCCCTTCTGGATGCTAGATGGAAATGCGCTGCTCGGACAATGGGACCCCTAATCCTTCTGCCAGGTGTGGAGCACACGGGCAGCACTGTGCTTGTTGCTGCTCATTTACCCAGACAGCGTTTCTTCTCTTTGGGTGCCTCTGAGTTCTATTTTTACCCCCTTACTCTTTGGTTAGTAATGCTGACAAGCCCCCCAGAGAAAAGGACTCCAGTGAGGTGAAAGGAATTGAGTGCCTCTTCACTACCCTTGGGAGCCAGCCGGCCAGCACGGAGCCAAGATTTAGGGCACTGACGGCATACCCACGGGCAGGTGTCCTGATTTGGGGCCAGCCTTCCCATTAGTGCAGATCTGTTAAGCACTCTCCGAAGAATCCTGAGGTCTCTGAAGCATGGAGTGTCCTCAGAGAAAGGTGTGCTCCATAAATTACTGGTGCTTTAATTGTTTTAACAACCCACTGGTGGCATCTGGTGACCAACAGTAGATGCAATAGGGCTTCTGTCCCTCTGGTGCGAATGGTGTTAGAGGACATCTGTTTAACACGCTGCCTTCCCTTCCTTCCCACCGCCCCCGTCGGCACAGATCCTTACGTCAAAGTGTCCCTGCTTTGTGACGGGCGGAGGCTGAAGAAGAAGAAAACCACCATAAAGAAGAACACGCTCAATCCTGTCTACAATGAGGCCATCATCTTTGACATCCCGCCAGAGAACATGGACCAAGTCAGCCTGCTCATCTCGGTTATGGACTATGATCGGTAGGTACGGGCCCCAGAGGGACACGACTCCCTAAGTCTCCTGGCAGCGCAGGGCTTCTTGACCGTGGACCTTGTGGTTCACAGCTCAGGTGTCCACTGGCTTCAAGCCTGGCTGTAGCCACGGAGAGTACAGGAGCTTGAGGAAGAGCCTGGGTTCCCCTCAGCAGAAGCTCAAGCTTCCCTTCCCAGCTGCTCCATTTCCATCGGGGCAGCTCCCCCCACCAGTTCTCCTGCATCCCCCTGACTATTCCCGTTCCTCCCTCTGGCACCAAGTCCTTCATCTGTCCTTGAAAAGGCCTCTATCCTCTCCATTTCCGCTGCCGCTACCACTCGCGCTCAGGGATGGCTGTGCAGCCTCCATCACTCCCTCCTCCACCCAGCCAACCTACGAACGGCACGCCTTCCTCAAAAAAAAAAAAAAAAAAAACCTTCAAAGAACCATCCATGGCTCCTGGTGTCCAGGCTCTTCCCCTGGACTCCCAAGGATTTCCATAATCTGGACCCAGCACATCCATCCTTGATTTCTCCTTTATTGGAGATATTTCTTCTCTTCCACTTATCCAATCCCACTCCTCCATCCAGACTGGCTCAAAAGAATTTTCCGACTCCTCTAGCTACCAGCACTCCTCTCTCCACTTGTCATTTCTGCCGAGGGAGAGGAAAACCAGGCGGTAAAGCCTCAATCCGGGATTTTTAGCAAAAGTCCTCGGGCACAGTAGGTGCTCGGTGAACATAGTTGAGCGATGATTGATGTTCATGCTGAGTGAGTAACTCACCTCCCAGCCGCTGGGGGAATGGAGCAATGGTGCTCAGAGCAGGTCGATTTATTTCCAAATGCTGATAGCATTTCAAGCGTGGGGGTGATGTGCAAGCCGAGTCCAGGAAGGGAAGAGACCTGAACCCTCCAATTCCCCAAAGTCAGGTCATCTGCCCATCATTTCCTGAGACTCCAAACAAGTGTAGAACCTTTTGCTCATCTGTCTGTGTCCAGTGTCCACCCAAGGAGGCGGGGCAAAGCATCACTGTTACTGGCACCCTGCGGCCCTGCCGAGCACCTGTTTTCAAAGCTCAGTGCTCGGAGTTAGACCTGCCAACAGAGTCCCAGCCCCCGCCCACCCTCTCTGAGAGGCGCCTGGCCCCCCATGCCGGGCCTTTTGTCTCTCCCTCAGAGTGGGCCACAATGAGATCATAGGAGTCTGCCGTGTGGGGATCAACGCGGAAGGCCTGGGCAGGGACCACTGGAATGAGATGCTGGCGTACCCGCGGAAGCCCATCGCACATTGGCACTCCTTGGTGGAGGTAAAGAAATCCTTCAAAGAGGTGGGTGAGGTCGCCCTCGGCCCTTGGCATGCTTGCTGCATGGCAGCGCGCGCTGGAGAATGGCCATGGGCTGCTGCGAGGCCTCGCCTTCGTGGGTCCTGGGGGGAGGGGCGTGGGGCCACGTGCTTCTCCCCCAGTGTGATGGGCAGGGAGGCAGACCGTGGGAAGCTGCCTGACAAAGAGCCTCTGATGGGGGGCAGACAGAAAGCAACACTAAGTTTTAGTTGGAAAATAAAAACTCAGAGGAAGCCTTCCCAGAAGCCCCAAATGCTTTCACCGAGGCCCTGGGCCAAGACAGGCCTTGAGGAGCGAACCCCACGGAGGTGAGATCAGAACTTGGCAAGAAATTGGACCTCTTTTGGGAGCAGCAAGCTCCCAAGGCTGCAGCCGGGCAGTCAGGGCAGTTTTTACACGGAGGGAGACGCCAGAGATCGGTGCTGCTCTAATATACATGGGTGCTCACTAGCTCGGCTGTAGGGTCTCACTTTCTGGTGGGTCTAACAGAGATGCAGTGGACAGGGCACTGCCTGGGGCTCCCAGGATTCGGGCTTTGAACTTGGCCCCTCCTGCCTTGCTGTGTAACCTTGAGCCAGTTCTTTCTCAACTGCAAGGAAAGCGAAAGCGTCCCCTCCAGTGACAGTTCCTCTGCCCCACCTCCCCGGGCCTCCCCCAGAGTAAGATCCTGTGCTTTATCACCTTGGTGGTCCCAGCCTGCTTTTCTCACGTGGGTTGGGACGAGGAGGTGGTCAGGCAGGCTTTGAGCCTCATTCTGAATGTCTCACACCCCATTCCATATCCTGGAAAGCCAGGTGATCATTCACTCATTTAACAGACTTCATGCCTCACAAGTCTAGGGAGCTGTGTAAAATTGGGAAATCTGCTAATAAAAAAATAAAGCAGTCATCCCTCCCACCACATGGGCCCTTAAAAGCAGAGTCACCTAAAAACAGTAATCTCGTCGCCACACTCTGGGACACAGAGAAGGTGTGGCAGCCAAGCCAGAGGACCTGCCTGCCCCGCTCCTTCTCTGCAGACAAGCCCCTTTCCAGCGGCTTCCAGCAAGTGAGGCGTCTCCAGAGAGACGGGCAGCTGAGGGTTGGAGGAGTGGAATGGGACCTGGGGGAGCGGCGCCTCGGGGAGCCAGGCTATTGCTTTACCTCCGGGGTAGGTGAGGGCCTTGTGAAGTTCCCGCCCTGCAGCCCCGGGGCCCCCAAGAGGGGTAAGACATAGACGCAGTTCCTGCCCATCTGCGGCCTCGCCTTTCCGCCACGTGGCCTTGGTTTGACCACAGCTGTGGAGCTTGAGTGAGCGAGGCTGGTTCCTCAGCTGTGCAGCTCCCAGCCCTCAGGGAAGCCTCTGCCCTGTCTTTTCCAGAAGGTTCTCTCTGGAGAGTGGAGGTGAGGTTCCACAACCAGCCTCCACCTACACAGAAGGCAGCTACTGGCAGCAGACGACTCGGGGACAGCACCTGGCCCCTCACTGTGCCGTGCCCCTCCCCTTTAAAAATACTTCGGCATATTTAAGAATATAGCTAACCGATCTGCATGGTTTAGGGGCGGAGCATCGGATGGGAGCTAAGAGGCTCTGATGGGCTCAGGCAGCTCACGGTTCCCACCCAGGACTTCAGTTTCCTGGTGGATGAATGAGGGCTAGGCTCCTCCTAGGCAACTCTGACCCTCCAAGACGACTGGGCAGGGGAGCCAGCATCTTGCACCCCCTTTCTAACCTTCAATCTGCAATAACCCATCACTGTTACCCAACTGGGCTGCCCCCATAAACTGGATGTAACCAGCCAGACCGGGGTTCGGGTGGGTGCAGGACAGCACAGAGGTGGTCTGACCCAGAATCACTCTTCTTTGAGATGAATGCAACCTAATTAAGCCAAATAATTGATTCCAAATCCTGTCTTTTGTGAGTCCAACTCACTCGTTCAGACTGCAAAAGAAAGAAAGATAAAGTAGAATCAAGCCCTTGAAAATGAATATTCGATGAGACAGTAAAGGGAAAGTAACCGTATATGGGAAACAAAAAGAGAATAAATTGATTTATATCCTTTGGGTTCTACTTTTTTCTTGGCCTCACCAACGGAGCTACCCAGACCGCCCCTCCCCCATGCACTGTCCTTCCATCTTCTGCTCAGCGGATGGGTTCTCTGAATGAAGGAGCTGAAAATGACATTTGGCTTGGCAACCTAGGATTCCATCTGTACAAACGTGTATAAAATTTCCATCTACACCGTGAGCACCCACAGTTTAAAGATCTTTATAAACGTGCGTCCAAAGCCCACCAGGCTAATATGAAGTCTGTGTTCTTTGGGTTCATGTGACGCATTGTACTTGAATGCTTAGCTCAGTCATCCTCAGAGCTCTCATCCTGCACTCTCTTCCGTCCTGTTCCGGACACTGAGGGAGAGTCTTGCCCCGGGACCGCTCTCTCCCGTTAGTATAATCCGTGAAGAAATCTCGCTCCCCAGCTCCCAGGAAGATAGATGGCACCGCACCTGGGAAGCATCTGTATTTATATTGTACTTTTCTCAGAGGAGTTTCGAGTGCTGTGATCATTTCTCTTTTTATTAACAAGAACAGAGGGCTCCGTACTTGCTCGCTTGTTGGGGTTTTTACATAAGGTCGAGGGGAGCAAGTTAACTGAAAGGCATTTTTTTTCCTGCTGGGATTTTTTCCCCATGAATACAAAGTGATTAAGCCACAGCCAGCATCCTTCCCTCTCTACCTGTCATCGCTGTCACCACCTACCCCGCCCGGGATGGCCAGCAACCTTCTCCAAGGCGTTCTATTCTGAAGGGCCAAGTTCAGATCACCTGCCAGAGAGTTGAGGTCTCTGTTGGAATGTGACCCCTTTCAGAACAGTACAAGGTCTTCCTGGAGTGCAGTCCCCCGGGAACGACCATCTTTTCGCCTGTGGGGACCAGGTCTCCCCTAGTTCACAACCCCCGGGCAAGCCTCCTGGGTCATGCATTCGCCTGCCCACTGTCCACGAACCCGTCTCCTCTGTGTTTATCGTCATAGGAAAATCGGGTTGGCGGGGAGCCCGTGTGCCTTCTTCCTTTGCCCTGGATAAACAAGTGTGCTCCGTGTGCCTTCTCTGTGGGCTGTTACAGAAGGAAAAATGGGTGCTCTATGTAGAGATTTCATTTTCCTCTCTGATCTGGCCCACCAGTCAGGTGGTTTAGGTGGCACGGGAGCCCAGGGGAGAAGCCAATAATTACAAGGTACCTTGTACCAACATAGATGGTCATCACAGAAAAAGGAGAACTTCTAAAATGAAGGTCTGTTCAGTGAAAGCCTTAGCCACCGTCTCATGCCATATCACCTTTTGGTTAAGAAACCCTTGAGTCAGAAGTCACAGTGGCCTCGACAAGCAGGCATTTATTGATCTAAAATATTTCACCAGGGAAACCCTCGGTTGTGAGTGCATTCACGTGGATGCTGCGAGCAGAGACTGCCGCCCGGAGTTAGGAGTAAGTACCAAAGAGGTCAGGCGTCTTACGGCATTCCCTGTCTCCTTCCCCTGGCGTGGCCAGGTGCCAGGATGGCAGCCGGGTGGTGTGGAAGGAGTGCGAAGTTGGGAGTTAGGAGACCTGGTTTCGGATCCTGGCTCTGCCCCGAGCTAGCTGTGTCTTCATGTCTCTGTGTCTTTGTTTTCTTATCTTCAAAGAGAGAGTTAGATGGCATGGTCTCCCAGGCCTGCCTGGGGTCTGGCGCGCTGGGTCACACAGTGGTCAGTACTGCTTGTCCAGCTATGGTTGGCTGTAACGCTGCCGCTCAGCCTAGATGGGAAGCATGAAGGGGCCACGAGGCGCTGAGCTGGGGGAGGATGGCAGAGCTGGCTTTCCGGAGAACGGGGGACATGAAGGCGTTCGGTAGGCTTGGGTCTCTCCTCAGCACCAGGGCCTCCCCCTTTGTCCAGAGGAGATGCTAATGGAAGATGGTCCATTCCTTAGGGGGCTCGGCTTTGTCTGGAAATGGCCGTGTTGAGGGGGGAACTGTGCCCTCCCCCCACACACACACATACACAAATGCATATCCAGCCCCCACGCAGCCCCATCACTCCACGAGGAGACCCTGAGGCTCCCAGCAGCACAGGCTGCACATCCGTTTCGGAAAGGCCATTCTGCCCTCCCCGACTCTCCCGGAGCCTGGTCCTGAGGCACCTAGCAGAGGCTTGGGTCTCCTCAGCTACAGAAAGGCCGGACTGTCTCCCTTTGAAGCTCACAGCCCCCATTCACCTGCAGGATCAGCTCCTGGCCCAGCAAACACTGCTGTAGCTATGACTGGCTGGCTTTTCCATGCAAACAAGGGCTAGATGCTCAAGTGCGGGTCCATCAGCCTCAACCTCTCCATCACCCCATCATGCCTCATGACATCACCCACTTTCACAGAGGGGCTAGGGCCGGGCTGAGAGGAGGCAACCCCAAGATGAGAGAGCTGAGGGGAGCAAAGGCGGGCACCTGGAAGGAGAAGGGGCTGCCGGCCCTCCACCTCCTACCTCTCCACCAGTCAGCATGGATGCCCCGAGGAAGCATTAAGACTGAAGAACACCCAGAGCTAGAGCAACATCAGGCTTTTAACTGTACTAACAGCCCGCAGACAAATCGCTAATAATTCATGATCGGGCTCTTGGCAGGGAGGGCATACTCTGCAGACTGCCTCTCGCTAACGTAACCCGGTTTTCCGTGTGAGAAATGGCGGAAGCTCAGAAACGGCCCAGTCACCGCACCTCCTCAACACATACACTCACACTGAAGCACGCTTTCCTGGTCTCTGCAGTAGGTCTATTTCTAAAACCAGGTATTCCCAACTAGAGCTGTTTCCTTACTTTTTTTTTTTTTTGCATGGCTGACAGCAACACTCAAGAAAGCTTATAAGAGTGAATTCAGTGCATGAGCCAGACCAGTTCTGGAAGCTGAGCTGTCAGTTTCCGCCGCAATCAATAACCGGCTTCTCTCCTCCCAGCAGTGGCAGGGCCGCGCCGCCAGCTTCGACAGCGAGAGCTCGTGCCCCTCTCCGAAGCCACCTCCGACACCGTGAGCCGCACGGCCGGCCGAGCCACACAAACGGGACTCAGCACCGTTCTTTCTGCACCTGTTCAACCGGCTCCGCACAGTGCCGTGCAGTCGGCGCACCAGGGGCAGCGCGGCGCGCGGGGTCCTACCTGCTCCTGTGTAGGTCAAGGCCGAGACACTTGTCCTGCGGTCAGATCTGTCTTAGTCTTTTCTGTCTCCCAAGGTGATTTTCTTTTGTGTGTGTGTGTGGTTTTCACTTCTTATGGATCTGCTGTCAAGAACAGAAGAAAAAGGAAAGTAGGCAAAAACAGAGTGGAGAGCCCGGAAGTCGGTTCAGTAAAATACAGTGTAAAATAGTCGTCTTTTGGGGGAAAGGTGATGTGAATTTCTGGAATGTTGTGTCTCCATCAAGTGCCACTACCCTGGAGAAGGAGGACGAGGGATGGAGCTATGGCCTCCTTCTCGGTGGCCTGCAGGTGCCAATCCATGCAAGAGCCTTTATGAGACTATTTGGAGCTCTTTGCCCGGTGACACAAGCTGAGATGCGGACTCCTGGTCCCATGTGGAAACCACGAGCGCCATGTGGTGTCTGGGAACCTTCAGGGGGTTGTACAGGGCTCCTCGCTCCCCTTCCCCATGGACTTCATTCATGATTTGAAAAGGTCTTGACCCCTCCTGGGAACTTAGTCACTTTCTTTAGGAAGGATTCTGCTGAAATGAAACGTGCCCCGTGTTTTCGCGCACCCCACCGTTAATGACCATGTTTGTTTGGAAACGGGATCTTTGGTCTCGAAAATAACCTTCCTTGTCAAGGAGGTACGTGTGTTTGGAATGATTTCTGTATTATACATGGCTTTATAATTCCACGAGGTACCAAGGAGCTGTTTAAAAAGCCTATACAGGCCAAAGAAAACCCTAGGTAACATGTCCTTTTCTGAATGGGGAGGTATGAAATCCAAGTAATAGTGGGAGCCCAGCTTTCTATGAAGAGTGTCTTCTTGATTTCTCTTAAACCTAGTTCAGCCCCTTTGACTCTGGGGCAATCTTCATCTCGAACTTTAGTTCTATAAACTACTGAGTACTTCTGTGTTTGTTGTTTGTTTCAGTGGTAATGAAGGTGTTTTTGTTTGTTTTTTTCCTTTAGATATCTATCTTAGGCCAAATTCAGTTTAGGAAAAATATATTTAAACTATTCTGTATTGTCAGAGTACATTTCTGTTGAGTTGGCCTCCCCACCCCACCCCCCACCCCTGGAACTAGGTTGACGTGCTCAGCTCAGTCTGTGGAGCCTTCGTCAATGGTGGAGGAGATTTTCCCCTTCAACTTGTGCTCAGACAGAACCGTGTGTGGCGTCCCAAAGGCAGGTCTGCTGAAGAACCCCTTCTTTCAACCACGAGAGGTCAAGAACGTACAAACTCTTCACACACCCTGTGTCTTATTCTTTATATATGCCACATACTGTAGGAGCTGCAACTCAATAAAGTAACCCTCATTTTAAAGCCAAGTTACCAGGTTTCTCTGCTGATAATACCTTTGGGTAGTGTGTTCTAGTCCTAAAAATGACCAGATTGGGCATGAGGTAATAGGATATGGTGGCAGAAGACATGTTAAGCTTAGAAAAGTAAATGTAGATAAACCCCAACTCCCCATTGTACTGAGCCTTCAACTTAGGGGCAGTTGAGTCATTGGTATAAAGATACATTTTCTTCCCAAATGTCTTGTGATGGACAGATAGGCCTTCCTAGTTAGGCAGTTCTGCAGCCGATGTTCTCTTGAGAGTACGAGAAAAAAAAACCCACTGTCATGGCAAGATTCACATCCAGCCATAAACTTCATTTTTCTTGACTGACCCTATCAAGAGGGCCATGTCAATCACTGAGCAGACAAGAGGGCCATGTCAGTCCCCTGCAACCACGAGGGGACACTTGAGTTTCCTGGGCCAGAAGGAGCCCAGAAGTGAGCTCAAGTGCATGCACATCCAGCTGTCATCCACAACCCGTAGGCATGCCTGCTGTGTGGCTCAGTGATTGACCGTCGACCCAAGAATCAGGAGGTCACGGTTCAATTCCCGGTCAGGGCACAAGCCTGAGTTGCGGGCTCGATCTCCAGTAGGGAGCGTGCAGGAGGCAGCCGATCAATGATTCTCTCATCATTGATGTTTCTATCTCTCTCTCCCTCTCTCTTCCTCACTGAAATCAATAAAAACACATTAAAAAAGAAAAAATTAAAACCTGTAGGCACTTGCAGATAACCACTCTAAACTTTTGGAGAAGGTAGTGTGATTGGTGTGAAACTTGGGCTAATTACTGCTCTCAGCCATTCCCCTTCTGTCCAAGCAGCTCTCTCACACATGATTTTGGAAAATCATTTCCTGAGCAGACTATGGTCAGCCCCCACACCAGCCTAACCAACTGCAGTCTTGGTGAGTTGGTAGATTTCCACAGGCTGGGAGCACCCCCCACAACCCCCGCTTCCCCATCCTCAGGGGAAACTGTTTCTGACCGGAAGCCTGAATGAAACCTGAACGTCTGCCAACTTCATTATCTGGCCCAATATCTCTCTCCCATAGACGAGAATAAAATGAATTACAAGTTTCTGAATAAAATAAAACACAGGGTTGATTCGTTTGTTAGTTTCCTCCGCCATGAGAAACCTCTTGGGCTGCTCTTGTGAGCTTTGCTGACGTTGGGATAACGGAGCCTCGGCACAAAGATGTTTTCTTTAAAACTGCGGAGCTGCCTGCTCCTTTATGCCGCAGTGTTCCTGGACTGAAACGTGCCTCCTCTCACCCCCCCACCCCCGCCCCATACTCGGGATGTTAATTAATTGCATCATCAATTAAAAAATTATGTTGTTAATTACTGCCTCGCATCTCCCTACCCATCACTGTCTGGAGTCTTTATTCAATTAAACTGCTGTCTCTTGCCCATTTCTCTCATCACTGTGCGATCCTGGGGTCTATCCGTCAGCGTGCACACAGGACGCTGCAAAGCTTTTATTTTTCATCTGTTCCACGGAGGTGACCACCTCCCTTCACGGTACAGCAAGAGGGCTGGTGGCTTTGATTCTGCCCAAGGAACACCTGCACGGCCCATACAGCTGGAGCCACCTGTGTTTGCCAGGCTGCGGGCTCTCAGCACCTGGGGCCCGGTCAGGGCTGTTTCCTCAGCCGTTCAGCACCATCCGCAGCCCCTCCAGATGCCGCAACTTCTCTAGGGAAGTGGGTCACACCCTCAATCTGGAAAGCGAGATGCTTTGCCCACCAGGGGAGGGATCTTGCTAATTCTCATAAAACACACCGCGGTTGAGTGATAAGAAGATCCGATGGCAGACTGGAACATTTAAAAAGAGCATTCTGCCCGGCCGGTGTGGCTCAATGGTTGAGCGTCATGGTTTGATTCCCTGTTAGGGCACATGCCTGGGTTGGGTTGCGGCTCAGTCCCGAGTGTGTGTGTGTGGCGGGGGGGCGGGGTGTATGCAGCGGACAGCTGATTGATGATTCTCATCATTAATGTTTCTGTCTCTCTCTCCCTCTCCCTTCCTCTCTCTAAAATCAAAAATATATAGTAAAAAAGAGCATTCTAGCTTCATAGAATATTGTCTCTGCTCACCACAGCTCTTAATTTAGAAGGCAGCCCATAGAGAGGAGAGGGAAGGCGCCACCCATTTGTGCATCTCTGCATCTAAGTGAGATGCCACCCAGGGAGCTAAGCTGCTGAGAGAAGCACTCTGCTGCTCCCCCTCGCTTCCGCCTCCTCATCAAGTCACCCACGAGGCAGCACGCTCCCACGCGGTGATGTGCTAGTGGTATCTAGAGCTGATCCACCCTGGGGTGCATGTGCCCGGCTGGCGGGCTGGGTCATGCAGCAATGCCAGCCTTCAGATCTCAGTGGCTGAAAGCAACAAATAAAGGCTTATTTATTCATGCCAGATGTCTATCGAAGGTCAGCGAGGGGCTGGGGTTGGGGGGGAGTATCTGCTCACGGATTTATGCAGCGGGACTCAGAATGGCACAGCAGCCAACATCTCAAACGCTGCTAGTTGCCGCCAGAAAAGAGCTCAGACGGGTCTCATAGTGGCCTCGATGCTCTGGCCCGAAAGGAACACATGTCACCTCCCTTTGACAGTTCATCACCCGGAACTACTCATGTGACCTCTCAAAACGTAAGGGGCCCAAGTGCCAGGGGAGGAAGAACTGGAACTATTTGGTTCTCGGCGCTGGGAGGATCACAGTGAACTTAGACTCCTGGGAGGGCTGGTTCAGAGAAACTAGTAAAGAGAAACTAGCTTATTTCCTGTGTGATGAAAAGAAGGACTGCCCATTGGGCAACACAGCTGTGCCAGCCTCAGGCTTGAATCTTGCCCACAAAAAGCTTTTAGTCTAGTAAGTTGCCAACACAAGTAACGCAGCCCAGGATAGGAAGTGTCAGTGCTGGGCGGGCGGTGAAACAAAGGCTCCAGAAGTCCCGGGGGGCAGGTGAGTGACAGCTTCGAGAGAGAAGGGGCATCTGACCGAGACCTTTGTGAGGAGGGCACACCCTCCAGAGGGCCCACCCAGGTGCAGTGCAGGCCCAGAGCTGAGGAATTCCCAGGGCTGCCAAGCACCCTGACCCCGGAGGGACAATGAACCCGCTGAGCACAAATGCCACCCTACTTGCCCTGCTCAGCCCAAACAGACGCTGGACTTCTGCCCCAGAGCCCTCCTTTCCCCGCCCGAACCCCACCTGCAGGCCATAGGCACGGCCCCTGCCCAGTTCTTCCTGTTGCCTCCACTGGACATGGACCTGCTGCCCCTCTCCCTCCCGTGCTGGCTTGGCTTCTGCTCCCGAAGGGCTGAGCGAGGCATGGGCAGTACCCCGGGAAGACGGAGAGGGAAGGGGGATTCAAAAGCATTCTATGTTTTTACATCTGAAGCAGGAGAAAAATGACAGTGCCTTCCAGAAACCAGAAACTCAGCAGAACAGGGGGGAAATGATGAGCCCAGTTTGGGCCAAATCAAGTTTGAGATGCTGGAGGGACGTCTAGCTGACAGCTGCAGTTCAAGGTGCAGCTTGGCAGAGAGGGCAGCGTGAGCCGTGAGTTCACAGGAAGCCAGAGGTGTGAAGCCAGAGGGGCACTCTGCCACGAGGGCACAAGTTGACCAGGAGAGATTCTTTGGGCACCATCAAAATTTAGAGGTCAAGGACCTGCAGCGGCCTCTTGGTGAGCCATCGGTCACGCATACTAATTCGATCCCCTCCACCAGGTATTCCTCCAGGAACAGCTAAAGAGTGTAGAGTCCGCCCACCACACCAACCCTGGCCAGTCACCCATAAACGTGCTGTATGTTGGAAAATGCACCTGGCCCGTGTGGCTCAGTGGTTGAGGCAGGAGGTCACGGTTCCATTCTTGGTCAGGGCACATGCCTGGGTTTCGGGCTCGATCCCCAGTAGGGGTCATGCAGGAGGCAGCCAATCAATGCTTCTTTCTCCCTCTCTCCCTCTCCCTTCCTCTCTGAAATCAATAAAAATATTTTTATTGAGTGAAGCTGGCTGTAACTGGAAAGCGGTGCTGAGCTCAGTCGGGGCAGGAAGGCTCATTACTCTCCAATACTCAGCTCCAAACAAAGCCGGTGCCGTTAGACTTGATGGAAAGGGAAACCCGTGGATGAGCTGCCGTGGGAGAGGGCAGGCAGGAGACTTCAGAGTGTCTGCAAACCAGACACTCACCCAGGCTGGCTCAGCGCTCCTGCCTCCTGCGTCTCCCTCTCAAGGAGGTCTCAGCTGGGACGACTGACTGGCGGGAACTTAGCCCTGGGGCTGGAGTGGGCAGACCTGTGACTCCTTTCCCTGAGGTGATTCTTTTTCCCACACAGACTGGGGGAGTTTGTTGAGACATCAGGGATTATCCAGAGAGACCAGAGCACCCACGTGGCAGGTGCCTCCGGCTTCCTGAGACAGGGAGCGCTTCTTGTCTTCTCTGCAGCTTCACCTGCAGCCTGTGCCGGAGCCAGGCCTGTGGGGACCCTTAGGGCTGGGCAGTCAGGAATGAACCCCCGGGGCTAGAAATCCTAAGTGTTTGGGGGAATGCGAGTCCCTGAGACGCAGACTAGCTCATCACGGTTGAAAGGGCTATGCCCTTTGAACCATGGCCTTTCATCTTCCTGGAGAAATGACTGGCAATGACACCCGTGGCTTGTGAAATCAAAGAAGCAGACGAGCTTCAGACACGGTCTTCCTTAAAGGACCAGCAGCTTTCTTTCTCAAATGGTTCCAACATGCGCGACTGCCATGCGCGAGTACTTCCTCTGCCTTCTGGTTCGGAACCTGCAGCTGCCCGGACGCCCCAGCTTGCTCTCTCCCTGGCACTGAAGCTGGGGGTTGAACCCATTCTCCCGTATTTCAGTCCCAGGGGCCACCTGACAGGGCGCGCTGTTTCCTGCCAGGCTGGCCACGTGAGGATGGAGTCATCGCTTCGACATCAATGCATCTGGAAAACTCGAGAGCCTAGAGCCAGAGACTGGGGTTCAATCCTGGCTCCCCACTTCCCCAGTCTACCCTGGGCAGGTCAGATAACCCCTCTGAGGCTCGGCTTCCGATCTGCACCCTGAGAGCATGTCACAGCGTATCTGCCTGCACACCGTCCTCTTCCCGTGCAGGCCCTGTCACCGCGCATAACTGGGTAACCGAGAACAAAGGGGCTCGGCCACTGTGCTGCTCTTAACCCTGGCGAGGGTGGGAAGGAGCAGGGAGGGGGTGTAGGGAAGAAATCGAGTGGCTGTGTAATTAATTTGGAATAATGTAAGCACTGAGCCGTTGAAGAGAAACAAAAGTGGTGACATTTAATGAATGTGTCAGTCGATATCTCGCTCATTCCAGCTGTCTTTTTAAATGTCAAATATCTCACAGCTCCTTTTCCTTGCAGCTGGAAGGTTTGTGCCAACGACAAGCACTGACTCTGTTTCTGCCCCCTAGGTTAGCATGGGCACGTGGTTTCAGAAGCAGGAAGTCCTAGAGGCTGTGGGGACAGGGAACAATGACCGTCACCCCAGAGAGCCGGGCACGGCAGCTGCTCCTCGGGTCCCCCCACTGGCCCATTCTCCTTGCCCTTCACCCTCCTTCATGCCATCAACTCTAGAGAACACACGAGGTGTCCACACTGAGAAGAAGGTGCCCCCCGACGGTGCCTCTTCAAACTTCTCAGCGCTTGAAAGTTCTCAGGAGAAAAACCTTAGCTGAACTCCAGGGAGAGAGAAAGCCAAGATCCCGTTGCTCCAGGCTCAGGAATTTCCATTCCGAGCCACTGGCCCTTGGTTCCGACCCCTATAAATACCAGATAACGCTTCAGAGAGTGACCAGCTGGATTTTCACTTTGGATAAAAATGTGCAGCTACGTGACACTGCACGGTTTTTGTCCCAAACTCCATCCCTGCCCCCAAAGTGAGCTTCCCACTGTCAGCCCCAGCTGAGCGGCCATTCTGTGACCTTCCCAGGCACCAGGTGGGAGGAGGAGGAGCAACTAAGACCCGAGTGGAAAACTGGCTGGTGAGCAAGCAGCCTGGAAGCTGATGTGGCTGAGGCCGACGACAGAGCTCCGGCCAGTGCAGCTCACCGAGGCAGGAGCTGGCAGGAGGAGCCAGGGAGGGCCACGGTGCTCCAGGCTGCTGGGAGCAGGGCAGGACGAGCCAGCTCAGGACCAATGGTAACAGTTCGGCCTTGGCCAAGCCCAGGTGCGCAGGGAGTACACAGTGACATGTCAGAGGACAGGCCACCCTTGGCAGTCCAGCTCTTAGCCAAGAAATCCATGCCAGCCCCTCAGGCAAAGCCACATACACAGGGTCTCCCCCACCTAAATGCACCATCATCTAGAGGAGAGCCAACCACGTGAACACTCAGCCCGCTGCCTTCTCACCCCTACGCAGAGCCAGTGGCTTATTACTCGTTCCCAGGCCATCTCTTCGTGACTCCCACAGTGCCTCCCCCATGATCAGCCGTACTTCCTTAAGGTTCTCTCCCTGCCTGACTCTGGTCTTCTTCGTGGGATCCACCCCAACTCTTACAAACGCATCCCTAGAAATGGGAAGGCCCACAGGCCAGGCCCTGGCCTCTCCCCAACTCTCATTCTTCCTGGACAATTTCACCCCCATCGCCTCCACATCAGCTACTGCCTCTGTGCTGAAGCTGATCCACATCCCAGCTGCCACGACTCTCGGAGTGCCCGGCCCAGACAGCCACCTGCCAGAGACCAGGCCCTCGGATGTCCTGATGCAGCCTAAAGCCTGCCTTTCCCAAGGTGAATGCCTCTCAGAGCTGCTCCTTCAGCTGTCCTTGAACTTCAGAAGCACTGTCTCATTGGTTTAATGTTTGACTCCCTCTCTCCCTCCATCAGCCCTTAAGTCATTTATTTCTTCTTCTGTGTGGTCTCACTGCCCACTCTTTCTCTAGACCCTTGTTATTTCCCTCCTGGATTACCCTCCAGGGACTGAAAACTCTAGAACTCTGCACTAAAAGGGTGGCATGAATGTGTGAGGCTGTAAGACAAAGGATGAGTGGCAGGTTGTGGGCACCGGACAGTGTAAGCTCTATCTAAAGACATTCAAATTTTTAAAAATTTAAAACCCTCTAGGCAAACTAATCAGAGTTGTTCCCTGGACAGGGACTTTGCACCCCTAAAAAGCAGGCCTCCACTTCCCTGGTAGTGTTATCACTCTAATATGATTAGTATGCCTTCCATATTACGGTAGTCAAAGCCCTTCCTGACTCCCCCTTTGCCCACAGGGGAAAAGGAATGATTAATGTCTGCGTAAAATTTAAAAATCACCCAGGATTTTGTCTTACAGGAAGCTGGCAGTGGATTAACTGGCATTCGGGACCCTGCATGGGACCCCACCCTTCCCACAGGCAAATGAAACCGCTCCTCCCACCATGCTGCTCTTCCGCCCGCCCTCCCCTGGGAAACCCATCCGTTCTCTCCTTTTAAAAAAATGGATTTGAGAGAGAGAGAAGCACCGATGTGAGAGAGAGACATCGACTGGTGGCCTCCTGCACACATCCCGACCGGGGATCGAACCACAACTTAGGCATGTGCCCTGACTGGGAATGGAACCTGCGACCTTCATTGCACAGGATGATTCTCCAACCACGTGATCCACACTGGCCGGGGCCCATCCATTCCTTAAGGCCTAACCCCAGCCTCTCCTGGAAAGGCCTTCCCGGACCCCTGCAGGGAGAGGGACTCCTTCCCCATACTCCCAAAGCAGGTGCTGGCCCGCACTCCCTTGTTGGATGTCAGTGTGTGTTTCCTTGTCTTATTACTCTTTTCCGTGCACATACTCCTGTCCACCAGCAACCAGCATCGGAGCCTTTTCCTTGTCTGGCTCCCTCCCACTGCCCTGCATATCCAGGTGCCCATCGTAGTGAGCCTGCCAGAGAGAAGCGCCGACTGCCAGAAGGGGGAGGGCACACAAGCCACAACCAGTCAAGTGCCTAGATTCAGAATACCAAGCCTTGGGCTCAGGAAACAGCATCTAGAAAACCCAGCATAATGGGAACTGAGGACGGCCTCCAGCCACGGCTCTCAGACATGCCTGTGCATCTGAGCCACCCGGAAAGCTTGTGAAAAAGGTAAATTGCTACCACGGAGATTCCGATGCTCTAGTGCTGGGGTGGAGCCTAGGAGCCTGTGTTTCGCCAAGCTGGCAGATGCTTGTGATGCCAGTCAAGTTCAGGCCCACGCACCGAGGAACATCTGGTCCCTGAATCAGAGATTTGGCTTCACCTGGAGTGAGACAGTTGTTTCTCATCAAGAAGACCCTGACCCAGAGCCAGCTCACAGGGTGACTGTGTTCTGAACTCCACAAGCAGGCGGTCACAGAGGGCTGTGCGCATGGACGAGTCTTGTCGGGGGGCGGATTATTCCCCCCTGGGCATTTCTGTTTTACAGCCCCGTGGGCAGCACACTGTCGAACTGAACAGGAAGGGGGAGTAAGCAGCAAACAGGTTGTTAGGCGCCTGCTCCAGAAGCCCTGCCCAGCGCCCTTTAGGTCACCAACCAATGATACTGCAGTTCAGTCCCTACTAGAGCAGGACATGCCATCTGCTTCCCATTCCTACATCCTTTCTTCTGTAGCCACAGAGCTAAAGCAGAGACAGGAGGTTGATCATGGCTGCGCAGGGATTCAGAACAGGCTCCCCAAGACATGCCACTTGGGCATATGAATTATAAGTTGAAGGCAATGGAGACCCTGCAGGCTCATGAGAAATTTTACCTCTCTCTAGAAGAATCTAAATTTGGGAGCTTTGCCCACAACAATAGTTATTACCAGAGCCCTAGCCGGTTTGGCTCACTGGATAGAGCGTCAGCCTGGGAACTGAAGGGTCCCAGGTTCGATTCTGGTCAAGGGCATGTACCTTGGTTGCAGGCACATCCCCAGTAGGGGGTGTGCAGGAGTCAGCTGATTGATGCTTCTCTCTCATCAATGTTTCTAACTCTCTATCCCTCTCCCTTCCTCTCTGTAAAAAATCAATAAAATTTATTTTTTTTAAAAAGAGTTATTACCAGATAATCTTTTATGGCCTATCTATGGGACAGGACAAACATCTAATTATTTTTTAAAACATCTAAAAATATATTTTTATTTATTTCAGGGAGCAGTGGAGAGTGAGAAAGAGATAGAAACATCAATGATGCGAGTATCATTGATTGGCTGCCTCCTGCACACCCCACACTGGGGATCGAGCCCACAACCCAGGCATGTGCCCTGACTGGGAATCAAACCACGACCTCATGGTTCGTAGGCCAACACTCAACCACTGAGCTGCGTGGCTGGGCAACAACTAATTACTGAACATCTGCTTTGCTTATCTTCCCGTGAATTGCCCTCCTCCTCTCTGAAGCCCCAGGGTGCCTCCCCTCACTCCTTGGCTCAGAATGTCATATACACTTCATTTTCACTTTCTGTTTCAGAACCTCTCATGTATGTGGGGTCTCTGACTCACATATGTAATTGAATTTGGCTATTTTCTCTTGCTAATCTGTCTCATGTCGATTTAATTATTAGACCAACTGGAATAACCTAAAAGGCTAGAGGAAAAATTCTTCCTCCCCCACAACTGAGAGCACCTGCTCTAACCAGACTGACCACAGTCTGGGCACCAGCAGGGACAGGAGGCCTGGGCACGTCTCCCAGAGCCCCTCCACCTACCGCTCTCCAACTCAATGCTGTATCTCCTCTCTAGAACCCATTTCATTCTGGTGCACATTACCGTTAGGGTCTTCCTCATCAGAACTGAGGTTGCTTGAGGGCTGATGTTTCCACTACACTAGTACTTTACACAGCGCCTGGCACATAGTAGGTGCTTAATAAATGTGTGTTGGATACATTGGGATGTGAATGAATGAGTAGATGACTTCTCCTACACGCCAAAATCCACATCATCACAATGACCCAGAATTATCCTACACCAGCCACACACCACAGGGTCATTTCTGGAGAGACAGGCTGAAGGGAATACATATTTCAGAGGTTCTTTATGGGCTCCCACTGCTGCTATGATCTCGAGTGGCCTCTTATGACCACAATGGCCACTATCTTCCAATAATGCTAATATTGATAATAGCAGCTCCCACCTGTTAAACGATTATGATGTGCCAGTCACCATGCCAGCTTCTTTACATGTGTTACCTGATTCGTTCTGACATCAAGCCTCTGAGGCAGGCACCATTAGTATTGCCTCATGGTATAGATGAGAAAACAAGTAAGAGAAGTAAAAGTCATTTGTTCAAGGCCAAGGGGATGAACCGAGATTCAAACGTGGGTGGGTCTGACCCTAACTGCTCCATCCTGCCTCTGGAGGGCTTGGTGCACCTCAGCCTGCACCCACTGGCTCTTCCTGGGCCATCAGACAGTTTACCTCTTACAGGGACACTGTGAACTCCACACAGCAGATTGGACTCAGGCCACGCAAGACAGACCACTGATCTCTCCTGCCCAAAGCTCAGGTTCCTCCCCAGGCCCCCAAACACCGCCCAGAAAACACCTTCCTTTGTGCCCTAGGAACCTGAGCCCCTGCCACTGTTTCCAGACTGAAGGTGCTGCTTCTGACCCACGCCAGCTTCCCTCCCTCCGCAAGGTGGTACCTAGGATCGGTGCCTGTGATGATGGATGCTCTCAATATAGTGGCCAGTCCCACTAAGAAGGGTTGAAAATAAACTGGGCCAGCAGGACAAGGTAATTAGGCCGAGCTCTCCTGATGGGGTAGGCAGGTCAGCGGGTGCAGGATCAGGGAGCTGAGTCCTGGGGTGCATTTAATTAAGTATCGCTGTTCTGTTCACACATCGAATGGCAAAGCTTGACGCAATCCCCACCATCTCCCCTCAGGACTCCGGGTGGGGGTAGAGCAAGGAGTTCAAGGGGCGCCAAAGAAAAAAATCAACACAACAGAGCAGCCAGCAGCCCAAGCCTTCTCCTTCTGCACCCTCGGCCCTTGATTATGGAAAGAATAACCAAAGGGGAACAGAGTCCTGGGGAGACAGGACAGGCCTGTGGCCCAGAAGGGCTGGAGGAAAGGGAAGGAATACTTAAAAATCAGTTAGGCAATAGCTGCGCTGTCACCCCATGTAAATTCTAACAAGGCCCTGTACTTGGAGATAACAAAGGCCACCGTGTTTAATTAAGGGTATAAATGGTAAAAATATGAGACAGGAGCTCTTACGAGATGTTAATGAGGTAGATGGGAAACCTCTAAAAATAAACCAGGCAAGTTGAAAGGGTAATTGGGGGTGCAAAAATAAACAGAGGGTGTCAGTTTGAGAGGTCCCTGGAAAGGCTCCTCGAACATGCTCTCAGGAGCTGGGCGGGCCAGAGAGAGAGGGTCAGGGCCTATAGGAGGGGCACAAGCCTTGTCTCCTTCCTACACTTTTCAGAATGATAATGAGCTCCCCCACCCCGCCCCAGCCAGCCCCAGCCCAGCAGAGCCTGGGAGGCAGGCTACGCCTCATTTAACAGGGAGTCCCCACAGAGACCCGGGCAAATGTCAGGGGATGAGAGGCCTCAGGGCTAAGGGATAAGAATCAACCTGGTTCCTGCCTTTGAACCCACAGCCAGGAATTGTGCCTACGTGCGAGGGTGCATGGACACACACACACACACACACACACACACACACACACACACACACACACTGCGCACGTGTGCTCAAGATTTCAAGCCAAGGCCAGTTGCTCCGATATAGAGGAGGTGCTTTCGAACCCCTGAGGTGCATCTGAGATGGTGTTGTAAGCCCCTGGCTTCCCCTCCGTAATATCTTTCTCCTCTTCCCCATTTCTGCTTTAAACCCAACAGTATTCAGAAGTCATTCTGTGTCAAGTAAGTTTGGGAAATTCTTCCCATAACAGGCCCCTCGGGAAGACGCACATTAGCACACTGAACAGGCTGAGAACTGCGGGAAGAAATCTCTTTGTGTTTATTTAACTCAGCATTCCCCAAATCTGGCCATGCCACCCTGTTTTTACACAATACCATTTACCATCTGTCCCCACTACCCAACCCAACTAGTAAAACTTGGGGCACAGACACAGCCTCCTCTAATCTGTGAGATCCTGTCCAAATGTGACTGCTCACTTTCTTACCACCTATGAACTAGATGATAAATTTAACCTCTGCCAATCAATCCCCAATATCAAATAATGCAGCAAAACCAGGAGGGGGGGTGGGGAGTGGGGAGGGACCATTTACATAGAAAATAGAGGAAAGAATGAGAAAACAAGAGGGAAGAACGCCGTCTCTAGGGCGGCAGAACCATGGTGACTTCTGGTCCATGCACATCTCAAAAAAATCCCAAAGCAGGAGGGGGCCCCTGGCTGGCACAGAAGGCCAAGGTCCTTGGAAGGCTGCCGACCGTAACAGCCCAAATGAATCGCGAAGACCAGGCCCACAACCTGCCTGTCCTCCTAATGGCTGATGCATGGCCCAGAGGAGATGTAGCTGAAGAGGCCTAGGGCGGCCTGTCCTCATCCACATTCCCACCGCAGCCCTGAAGACTTGCCTCTCAGCAGGGAGGAGGTTCTTCTCATTCGGTGGGGAAGGCAGAGTGAGAGATGCCTTTTCCCCAGCAGCTCCTTTTCTTCCCAAATACTTCTTTTCCAACAGCCTGAACATCCATTTCTGTCAATCAGGGCTTTAACTTGGTCACTAGCCACTTAATGAGACAGAAAATTAGGACCAGACCACAGTTTGGCAAAACCCACTGGTTCCTGGACGTGGCTCTAAGTCATCAGGGAGCTCCCGCTACATGCAGCATGGGCTTCCTGCACCCGAGTCACATGACCGCCCTGCTTGGCTTGTTTGCTCTTAGGCATTCTGGACCGAAACCTGTGTCTGCTACTGGCCTTTATCTAAGGTTATAAGCAACACGCAACCTGCTTCATTCTCCATCAGGCAGCAGGCCTCCCAAAGTTCCACCTTCAGTGGGCATATGGTCTGGGTCTCAAGGGAGAGCAGGTGACAACTTAATTACTTGTTTGTATTTTTTTTTTTTAACCAAAAATCAGAGGCTGCAAACTTCCTCTCCTGTAATGGAAATTTTTAAATTCTATTTCATCTCAGTAATACCATAGCTAGTCTCAGGTTTGAAGGCTCTATTGCTTAAAATCTCACTCCTGGTACCAACCCTATTCTAATGGCAACTTTTCTGGTTTACACACTCAAGTAAAAAATATTTAAATGTAAGTTAAATATTTAAATATCTGTCTGTCTGTCTGTCTATATCTAGTGAAAGAGAAGGAACAAGGCAGCCAGGCTCCGGGAAACTGGGACTGAAAATTGGGAAAAAACAAAACAAATCAAAAATAGTCATCTTCTCTTTCTTTTTCTCTCTCTTGGGGGTGGTCACCCAGTTCTCCATCAATCTGTGTCTGCTCCAGCCTCCTCACTTTCCAGGCCTTTCAGGAAGAAAATGGGGGACCAATTCGCTGCCCTCTCAGCAGGTTACATCTGGCCCAATGGCTGCTGCCACATCCCCTGTCACTATACGACCTTCTAGCCCCAATGTCCATGAATGACTGGCAGTACTCAGTGGTGTGGCTGGAACTCTCGCGAGACAACATCTGATTGGTATAGCTCAATGGCTTGACCCAGAGCACACGGGCAAAGCTACCTGTCAGCCGTGTGGATGCTGTCTTTGTGCCTGGCGTCTATTCCATATCTAGTCAGCGTCACAGTCCTGGGAGAACCAGAAGTCTGTAATTCTGTCCTTTCCTGGTGTTATGAGCAGTCCAGCATCGTGAAACAAACATCTGTATGTCTCCACGTGGAATCTCTAGGCTCTGAGAATGAATCATAGCCCAAACTGAAATGATCATTTCTATAGACATCAGTATTTCTCCTCCTTCTGTTACCCTGAACTGAATGAATATCACCACCATCCATACAGTTCTCCCAGCTAGAAATGAAGGTGTTACCCTCCCTGTCTCTTCTATCCCAATCCCCATATCGAATCAAACATCAAATTTTATTGATTTTTACCTCTCAAATATCTCTTGAATCCAGCCACTTCTCTTCAACTCTCCAGCATTATCTTAGACCATGCTATTATAATCTCTTAACTAGCTTATCCCAGGAGCCTTTTAACTGACCTTCCTCATTCAGCCTTCCCTCCTTCCAAAATAGTCCCCATTGGCTTTCAGATAAATTGGACCCTGTCACTCTCCAATAGTGCCCCAAACCCTCCATAACCTGACTTCTGCCTGCTTCTCCATCTTACCCCTTGACTTCACTCTCAGAGCCACGCTGCTCCATCCACGGTTCCCAGAGGCCACTATTTCCCAGTCTCTCTTCGGGCTCAGCTTTGCACATGCCCACCACCTCTCCTCGGCAGTCTTCCTGGCCTCTCTCAATCTACGTTAGATGTGTTCTCTGTGCACTCTCATAAGGCACTTAGCACTGCATAGTTCTTATAACTCTCTATTGTAAGCACATGTTTTTTTTTCATCTGTAAACAAGACTCTAAGTTCTTTATTTTTTTTTTTTTTTTTTTTTTTATTGATTTTTTACAGAGAGGAAGGAAGAAGGATAGATAGTCAGAAACATCGATGAGAGAGGAACATCGATCAGCTGCCTCTTGCACACCTCCTACTGGGGATGTGCCCGCAACCACGTTACATGCCCTTGACCGGAATCGAACCTGGGACCTTTCAGTCCGCAGGCCGACGCTCTATCCACTGAGCTAAACCGGTTTTGGCAAGACTCTAAGTTCTTTAAAGAGTGGCTTAGTGATCATTGTGCTGGGCATGTACTCCATAAGGTTTGTTGACTAAAACAGACGCTTACCTGTTGCTCTGTATATACCACCCACCTCCTATATTCAGTTCTTTGTTTTACTATAATGATCGCTTGCTTCTGTGCAGGATCTTATATTTTGTAAAGGATTATTACAAGTCGTGTCTCATGGGATCAGCCCAGCAAACCCAAGTTGTGTCTCATGGGATCAGCCCAGCAAACCCTCCGGCCTTGGCTCCATGACAAGGAAGAAGGAAGAAATGCTACTTCCCTAAGAAGGAAATAGGATTCAAATACATTCAGTGACTTGCCTGACAGCAAGTGGCCAGGGTTGGTTCCTACTGGAGAAACCCACCAGACACCTGAGGAGCAGAAGCCAATCTCTGGCAGCAGAGAAAGCACATGAATGAGCATGTTCTAAAAACACAAACATACTACGAGTCGAGTCGTGAGATTTGAGGCCCCAACTCAGGAGACACTAAGCTGTTAAGAAGACAATAGGAGACCCATCCCAGCAGTTTGCAACGGCCACTTGGACACAAGGGAGAGGGCGGCTTTCTGTTCTCACCATTAGAATTAGATATTATGGTCCGTAAATGATGATGAATGGTGTTCTCGAATGTCTGCGCTCACGGCAGGGCTGAGCAAGGATGAGACACAACACAACCAGCTCAATAAGCAGCTAAAACCATTGGCCAGGGAAACCGGAGGTACAGGGTGACCCGGTATCTGAGGGAACACGACAAGGTGGGCCAAGCCGAGGGAGCAGATCAAGGATCAGGGAGGACAGCAGAAAACAAAGCAGCTGCTGCCTAGGAGGGAGAGGCCGGCCCATCTCTGTCCCAATTGTGTTTCAAGCACCATTCAGAGCCTCAGAGCCTCCACTCTTAAGTCTCCACAAGAGCAACCCCCCCTTTTTTTTGTATTTTAGCTATAGGACATCAGAGCACTATAGCAACAACATCAAAAACAATGCTTCACTCATAGGGAAAAAACTCAAACAGAAAAAAAAAAAAAAAGACCCGGCTCCATTAAACAAGATTATGTCCGGAAAACCCAAGCCATCGACAGATCCGCAATGACAGGTGCACATGTCCATTTGTCTTACCAGATGTACAGGAAGCAAAAGAAAAGAGCGACACCAAAAACAAATAGCTACCAACAAACGGCTTTGCCTCCGGCGGATTGCAGGCGGGCAGGAGTCCCCCGCTGGGATGGGTACTTGTGGCTGAATTAAAGCTCCCTAAATGTGAAGTCAAGGTTCTGGCAGTTCAATGGGTATTTGCATAATTGATCTAACCAAGAGCAAATCTGCAGTCTATATTCCTGGGCCCCACTGATGAAATGCACTATATAGCATGGCCTCGGGTGGAAGAGGCAATGTATTCCAGGAGCGCATAAACCAAGGGTTTCACCTGAAGGTGGAGAACTGCAACTCCCAGTGGGAAGAGATCTGTTCTGGTTGCCCACCTTGTAGAATTTTGTAGAATTACAGAATTTCCAGCTAGTCAAACATTTCAGTCAGTCCTCCAGCCCCCGCTACCCCCCCCCTCCGACCCGCTTGCTAGCTCCCCACAGCTGCGTTGCTAACTTGGACTCAGCCCCAAGTCCAATAACATGAATTTGACCTGGGACATAAATAATTTGAAGAGGCTGCTTTCCCATTTGCCCATTCCCAGTCTAGTGGGGATTAATTTGAGAATGTAGACTCTTGTGTCCTCAGAGTCACTTTAATATTAGTCTGGCCCAGGCGATTACCATACCCTCTCATCTGATCTGCAAGCTCCACGGGCTCTATCTCTGAAATCTGTCTTATTTCCAGCTCCACCCCGCCCCTGCCACCCAACACTAAGCCACCTTCTCATCTCTTTGGATTTCAGCAAAAGCCTCCTGACTGGTCTCTGCTCCTACTCCATCCATCCTTACCCCCAGCAATCCATTCTCCACACAACCGCCAAATTCTTTTCTTTGTAACTTTTCATATGCATTTTTACAGTAGAGGGCACAGTATAAAGAAGCCCTGGTGTGTGTGTGTGTGTGTGTGTGTGTGTGTGTGTGTGTGTGTCTGTATATGTCAACACAAATCTTAAATGTTATGGCATATTATCCACAAATACCTGTGCATTATGCATCTCAAACTAATACAGACTTTCTTTTAACCTAAGAATCATGCTATTATCACACAATTGTTATTTAATATCACCTGATACCTAGTCTGCATTTAAATTTCCTAGGTTGCCTCAAATATCTCTCTTCAGAGTTTGTTTGAATCAGGATCCACACTAGTTGTAGACATTGTGTTTTGTTATGTCCTTCCAGGTTCTTACTATAAATCAGATCAGGTCATTTCCTGCTCAAAACCCTCCAATGGCTCCCCCTTGCAGTTAGAATAAAATGCTAAACCCTTACCACACCCAAGGCCCTGTGTGATGCAGGCCCTACCCCCTCTCCATTGACCTCCCCTCACTTACTCAACTCAATCCACCAAACTTGCTCCCACCTGGGATTCTGCACTTGCTGTTCCCACTGCCTGAAACGCGCTATCCTCCCTCACCACACACACACCCAGCTCTCGGCAAAACTGGCTCCTGACCTTCAGGTCACAGCTCAAAATGCCACCTCCTCAGAGAGAGATGCCTTACTGGATCAGACATTCTAAATGAGGCCTTCTTCCCCCAGGCCACTCTTTATCACATCACCCCATTTCCACGTCTTCATGCAGCTTATTACTATCTGAAAGCACCTTCGCCTTCATTGGTTTCTTCAGTGCGACAGAACATTAAATAGAAGTTGCCACCCAAACACCAAGAGACAATAGATGTGAAATTTCAAAGCTGGTTATACCTATATGAAACCCACAAAGGAAATGGTCAAGAACCTTTCCACGATTGTTGACCCCCTCAGCCAGATCCAGTATATACAAAAGATAAGAAAACAAAGAAGGAGGGATTTATAGAGGATTTCTCTGAAGGCGCTGTTGCTGTCTGAGAGAGCCAACTCCATCCACAGGAGAGGAAGAGATAAGATGGGGAGAGAGAGGGTTTACAGGACCTCTTAGAGAGCTTACTGTGTTCTCACAGGTTGACTAGAGGGAAGCTGGGGTGAGGGGGGGCGGGGGGTTTAGATATTGAACTTGTGCCTGACTCTCACCTGGAAAACAGGACAGAGGGGCAGTACCGGATTCAGCCTGAACTTCAGAGCCAGTTGGGATGAGAGATCTTGAGTATTCCCATGGACCACTGTGAGCCAGGACTTCTCTGCCATATGCAGGGGAACCTAGAAGTGCTGAGGAGTTAACCTTTGGCCAGTGGGTGGAGGGACAAACCTCTGACCAGAGAGGGATTGGAATTGATGGATAAAAGCTTTCTCTTTCTTTCCTCCAGGTAGGTGGTCCTGAGATGTCTGTCAAATGGTTTCTCAGACAGTCCCACGCAATCGGGTAACCAGGAAGAAGCCCAACGGACAATGCATCTTGGAGTCCGCTCTCTCCCTCCCTGGCTCACTCCCTCTGCCTCTTACACATGCCTTCTGGTTCCCCTCTCTGATAAAATCTCACATGTAAGGCTTTGTCTCGAGCTCTTCTTCTTGGTGGCTTCCAGACTCAGACAGAGACAGAGAAGCTGACCCCTCAGAACACCTGGCTGCCCAGGTGGGTCCTGTGAGAGGGCATTGGTCTTGGTTAATTCATTGTTCTCCATGTCTGATCCTCAGCCTTGTTGGTTCAGGAATTTGCATTTTTCAGAATCAAATAGAGGATCTCTCCCAGGGGCAGCTTATGTTGCCCAAGCTCCTCAGGATAATATACCCAACTATTTAGATAGCTACCATCCAAAATATAACTGACGAACCAGAGACTTGAGTGCACCTAACCAGTGTATCTCCTCCTTGTGAGAAACTTGAGAGGCCACGTGAACAAGTAACAGTAAATCCTCCAGCAGTTCTGGGTCTCATCATCTTGGGCTATAGCTCTCCACTGAGCGCTTGAGGATCTCTTGAGGCATCTTCTTGACAAGTAGCCTTTCCCAAGCTCCTTAGCCTTGACCAGGTAGCTTAGCCAAGAACTCCTTTCCCAAAGCAGCGCTTAGATTGGCACCATCCACAAATGCCCCTGTTACATTCCTATTTTTATGCTTCTATATCATTATTATTATAAAGAAGGCAATATTTTGAACAATTACTCATGTGCTTTTCTCTTTTGCTTTTCAGAGGATATGACCTTCCCCTTGGATAGCCACAGGCCTCCCTCTGCCTGGGGAGAGATTAAATTGTTACAGAAGAATGCAAAAAGAAATAAAGAATGAATATTCTTCTATTGACACGCAACATGAGATTTCTCAGCAAGATACTAATCTTTAGGTCCAGGCTGTTGTCTTGAGAGAGTCAGGATTGCCAGTGAGCGACAATGACAGACTCGGAGGCACAGTACCTGGGCTCACATACAGGTTATGTCATTACCCGCTGTGTGACCTTGAGGAAGTTACTGAATTTCTCTGTGACTTAGTGTCCTTATCCGTAACATGGGAGTCATACTAGTAGCTCCCTCAGAGGACGGTTATGAGAATTCAACAAGCTGGTAAACATAAAGTTTGCCTTGAACAAATTGGATTCCTTCTAGATCCCAAGTGCTGTAACTCTTAGAAGTAGTTAGAGAGTGTCTGGAACATAATAAAATATGCAATAAACATAAGCTGTCATTTTTAAAATTCCTTTACCTTCCTCTTTAGTGTATTAAGAACCAGCTCTTAGAGAGCCAATGAAGCCATGACATAAAATAATGAAAGCCTCTCCTTTGAGTCCTGAGGGATTGTGGGGAGAGGGGGTGAGAAAGAGAAAGGAGAAAGCCTGCCCCCTCCTCCCTGCCCCCCCTCTCTCTTACACACACACACACACACACACACACACACACACACACACACGCACTCACACACATCATTGTTGGGACTGAGGACATAGAGAACTCACGTGGCAGAGCTTGGATAATGAGCACCAAGGAGCCATGTCAGGCAGAATGAGGGGCTAGAGAAGACTGTGACCAGGGAGGGGAGCCAGGCAGAGGACACAACAGAAACTCTGAGGGATCTCAACCCAGCCAGGAACTTTAAAGGGAGGCTGAGTTATCCAGGGGGTAATGTAGGGCCCTGACCAGGCGGAGAGAGACCAAATCACAAATCCCTCTAGCTGCAGGCTTCTGCAATGCAGTGACCAGGACTAGGGACAAGCGACAGAGCCCTGGTGACTCCAGGAACCATGGGTTCTAGTGCATGATTCAAAGGGGGTGTGGGGGAGGGAGGAGTGGACAAAAGACTCCAAAAGCTGGGAGACTGAGTATTTTTACACAGAGAGACTGAATATTTCCTAGAGGTATTGTTTACATTGTTGCCTTGGATTGAACTGAACCTAGATTTTTCTTCCAGCCACTTAGAGGCTAGAGACAAAATAAAGATTCCAATTATTTCTGGACGTCCAAGATAGGGTATAACTCTTATGACCTTGAGTTGGTACTTATTTTAGTGGATATTCTCAACTGTGGAGCCCATCTTATTGGGGAGTTGCCCTCCACACCCACATGGCAGGCCCAACAAACAAAACATCTCCCCATGGAGAAACCAAGATGGCAGCATATGTAAACACCTAAACTGCTGCCTTGCACAACAATTTCAAAACTACAAAAAAAAGACAAAATGGACATCATCCAGAACCACAGGAAGGCTGGCTGAGTGGAAATTCAACAACTAGAAGGAAAGAGAAAAGCACACTGAGACTCAGAGGAGCTGCAGGAGGCAGAGGTACTGAGATGCCCATGCGGAGAGGACTGGCAACTGAGTGTGCACTGGCTTTCTCAAGCGGGAGGGAGACAAAAGCTCCCGACTGTGCTGAACTCCAGTTCCAGGCGAGACTCTGGGGACCCAGACTCATACGGGGTGAAACTGGACTGTCAGGAAAGAGAAAAGCACACTGAGACTCAGAGGAACTGTGGAAGGCAGAGGTACCAAGGCGCACGCGGAGAGGGAAGGAAACTGAGTACGCGGCTGGCTTTCTCAAGCAGGAGGGAGACAAAAGCTCCTGACTGCACTGAACTCCAGTTCTGGGCGAGATTCTGGGGACCCAGACTCATTTGGGGAGAAACTGAACTGTCTGGCAGCAGGCGGAACTCGAGGGCGGCTTTCTCTCAGAAGTGCTTGCAGCGATTACCACGGGACACTGAGACACAGAGGCCTATTAGGGCAGGGCTGAAGGAAACCAATGCTGTCTGCTCCGCCCTGAGACTCCACCCCATCCAAGCTGAGCACAGAGGCTTTTGCAAGTCTTGTCTCATAAGGGTGTCTCCAGCACAGAAGTTCTCCCAGCATAGACACACCTGATCCTCACAGCCAATTGGCCTGGAGGTCAATTCCTCCCAGTGATACCAACAACAATCAAGGCTTTACTACAACAAGACTGTGCACACAGCCACAAAGGGGTGCACCAATAGTGTCCACCTCAGGTAACTGGGGAGGCTGAGCCACTGGGCCCTATAGGACACCTAGCACACAAAGCCACTCTATCAACTCAGGGAAGCAACCAAAATGCGGAGACAAAGAAACAGATCACAAATGAAAGAAATGGAGGAAAGCAAACGACTGGATATAGAGTTCAAAACCACAGTTATACGGTTTTTCAAGAATTTTCTTGCCGAAACCGGTTTGGCTCAGTGGATAGAGCGTCGGCCTGCGGACTGAAGGGTCCCGGGTTCGATTCCGGTCAAGGGCATGTACCTTGGTTGCGGGCACATCCCCGGTGGGAGGTGTGCAGGAGGCAGCTGATCGATGTTTCTCTCTCATCGATGTTTCTAGCTCTCTATCCCTCTCCCTTCCTCTCTGTAAAATATCAATAAAATATATTAAAAAAAAAAAGAATTTTCTAGAAAAGGCCGATAAATTTAGCGAGACCCTCGAGGATATGAAATAGGACCAACTAGAAATTAAGCATACACTGACTGAGATAAAAAATACTATACAGAGATCTAACAGCAGACTAGAGTATCACAAGAATCGAGTCAAAGATTTGAAATACAAAGAAGCAAAAAACACTCAACCAGAAAAGCAAAAAGAAAAAAGAATCCAGAAATATGAAGATAGTGTAAGGAGCCTCTGGGACAACTTCAAGCATACCAACATCAGAATTACGGGGGTGCCAGAAGAGAGAGAGCAAGATACTGAAAACCTATTTGAAGAAATAATGACAGAAAACTTCCCCCACCTGGTGAAAGAAATAAGACTTACAAGTCCAGGAAGCGCAGAGAACCCCAAACAAAAGGAATCCAAAGAGGACCACACCAAGACACATCATAATTAAAATGCCAAGAGCAAAAGACAAAGAGAATATTAAAAGCAGCAAGAGAATAACAGTTAGTTACCTACAAGGGAGTATCCATATGACTGTCAGCTGATTTCTCAACAGAAACTATGCAGGCCAGACGGGAGTGGCAAGAAATATTCCAAGTGATGAAAAGCAAGAACCTACAACCAAGATTACTCTACCCAGCAAAGCTATCATTCAGAATTGAAGGTCAGATAAAGAGCTTCACAGATAAGTAAAAGCTAAAGGAGTTCATCACTACCAAACCAGTATTATATGAAATGCTGAAGGGTATTCTTTAAGAAGAAGAAGAAGAAAAAGGTAAAGATAAAAATTATGAACAACAAATACATATCTATCAACAAGTGAATCTAAAAATCAAGTGAATAAAAAAATTTGATGAACAGAATAAACTGGTGAATATAATAGAATCAGGGACATAGAAAGGGAGTGGACTGACAATTCTCAGGGGGAAAGGGGTGTGGTGGGTGCGGGAAGAGACTGGACAAAAATCGTGCACCTATGGATGAGGACAGTGGGAGGAGGTAAGGGCAGAGGGTGGGATGGGAACCGGGTGGAAGGGAGCTATGGGGGAAAAAAGAGGAACAATTGTAATAATCTGAACAATAAAGATTTATGACATTTTAAAAAACACACATCTCCCCATGAAAAGGTCCTGCTCCTTCTCCTCCTCCAACTCCAATCCCAGGGATGATTGGTCCAGGGTGGACATGTGACTCAAGCTGGGCCAATTAAAATGTCTGCCTTGGGATTTGAGATTTGGATATGGCGAAGATGAGCTGTTAGTTGCTGGAAATCACGGCCAATTTCCAGAGCGTGACTCCAAGTACTATGGGAGCTCCCTGGTGAGCCTCAAACGGACCCAAAACGCAGGTCCGTGCTTCCATTCTATATAATTCCATAAATTTTTATACACAGTGAGGAACTGTTTTCGAGTAACCTACTGAATGGGCTATTATGGGTTACTAAAATTTAGGATTCACAAACTAAAGTGATTGTTCCCGTGTTCTGAGCACTCTAACCCCGAGTTCTGCTGGGAAGCTGTCTGCAGGGCCAAATTGGCATAACGCTTCACGGCGCAGGCGCACACAGTTAGAATCCCTGCAATTTGGGATGACACTTTATTGTCAGTGCTTCATCGGTTTTGTTTTGAATTGACTGTGGGTTTTGGATAGCTTAATTACACTGATCACTAATTATAAATTGCATAAAATTTATAATCATTGTAAATTACTGTAAATTTGCCTTTTGGATGATTTAGCTTTATAATTATCAGGTTAGTTTATTCTGATTGTTGTGTGTAGTGGTCTTTTGGACCTATCAATTTTCAATAATGAGGCTTTAAAACTATGCATAATAATTTATTGAGTATCATCATACCCCTATGCAGACATATGATTAATACTTCTGTTGTAATTTCATTAGTACAGTGATAATTCATGTAATTCTGGCTTTTATCCCAAGGCAATTAGGATTAGTTGAAAGGTTTCAGAGTTTTTGCTTTTCTTTGGTGAATCACAGTGAAAAATCAGAGACCCCTATTCTGGGGAAGAATTCACAAATATCTGATTTTAAGACCCCAGAGCAGCCCTTATTCTCACTCTTCAGGCACCTCATCCGTCAATTCCTTTTTTCATTCCATGGGTGTACATGACTAACGCTCATTTTGACTTAGTTTGAGTTGGTTTCGGTTACTTGTATCAAAAGAACCTTAACTAATATTGTCACTATATTTTGGATTGGGGCAAAAATATTATTGTATTCACAATCTTTCTCCCTTTGCCTTCTCAGAAGGCAAGAGGAAGGAGATGGAATAGAAAGGAGTGAAGAAGCCAGATGGGTTGGAAGATTCTGGAAGGAGAGTGAGGACAGCTTTGTGAAGAACAATGGCCATAATGAGAGGTGAGAAATATGGGTTATGAGGATTTTCTGGAAGTTTTACTGTGTGCAAAGACCACACAAAAGTGACCAGTGGTACTCAGGTTTGAACCTGACCAAGCTTCATTAGTGTACATAGAGTTTTCTTAAAATGGGGGTATCGATGTGAAAAACATCCAAACCTGTAGAGAATTTTTACGAGTTTGAGCCAAACTGATGATAATTGCCAGGAACACTATTGGAACAAGCAGTGAGACTCAAATCGAGTCTGAGAAGTAGATAGTAGCAATGTCTCTACCTGAGTTTCTCTATTTCGGTAGTTCGGGAGAATATTCTTTTTTGTAGAAAATACACAATCAAGTACTTGAGGGTGATGGGGCACCATGTTGGCAACTTACTCTGATGATTCAGAAAAAAAGGTCTTTGAACTGTACTTGCAACTTTCCTGTAAGTGTGAGATTGTTTCAAAATAAAGAAATTTTTAAAAAAGGAACTGGGAAACCATAATATCATAAGTGTGTGTTCCACCTTCGATTGTCATCACTTTTCCTCTCAAATTCAGCAAAGCAACCTTACCTCAACCTCAACAGAGAATGACAGAGGCCATCAGGATGGCCTTCCTCCACCTCCTGCCTAACACCCATGCAGGTACATCCCTTCTCTTCCATCTGTACTCTGTCCTATGTCAATAAAAGTGTCATCCCCCAACCTGTCCATGGCCAGCCACGCCACGTCCACTTCTCCTCCCTCTTCCTCCTCAAGGATATCGATCCATCAATCAGTCCTCAACCCTTTATCTTCTGCTTTCTCTGTTGGCTCTTTCCTTTCAATGACAAGCTGTATTCACATATTTTCCACTGTTAAAATATTTTTTCAAAACCCCCTCCCTTGCTCCACAATTATTATTTCAGACCATCACTTTCCTCAAGCTCACCATTTCATCAGGGAATTCTCAATATTAGGCAACAGAACCCACTCTAATAATTAATTCAAAAAAAGTTATTATTGGGTGTAATTAGGTAACTCACAGTATCTCTAGGAGTAGCAGAAGGACAGACTCAAAGGTGTGTGGCTAGAAACAACCCTGCCTTGCTCTGACTAGCCCTCTCACTTCATCACCAAATGTTCTGCAAAAGTAAGTCCACACTTACTGCTTCTGCTGCCTTCCTTCCCGTCACTCTCTGCCCCCACATTCCACTGAAGCTGTCTTTGCCAAAGTCACTTGCAACCTCCTAGGTGCTAAGGTACATGAACTCTTACATTTTCATTCCCCCGGGAAATTTCTTCAGCATCTGAGACTGTTGCTCATGTCCTCCTTCCTGACACTTTCTCCTCACTTGAGTTTCCTAATCCTCCCTCCCCCGGTTTGTCTCCTACCTATTATGATTGGCCCTTCCTATTCTCCTCCAGTTTCTTCTTACTCACTCAGCTCAAAAATGCTAGTGCTCCTCAGACTCACTCTGTCACTTTTTGTTCCTGTTAGTCTGTATTTCTTCCTTAGTGTACAGCCACTTCCCTGGGTTCAGCTCCCACCCACACACTGTCTCCAGCTCAGACTGTCTGAGTTTCTGACCCATATAAACTTGCCACCTAACACTTCCACCAAGATGGTCCCCAAACATCTTGACATCGGTGAATCCTCTTGGTTACAAGTGAAAAAAAATCCAAAATGTTTTAATGCAAAGAAAATTAGTTGGAACAGCCATAGGTAGTTTCAGGTTCACGCACAACTTGATCCATGAGCTCCAATGATTTTACTAGGAGTCAGTTCTCTCTCCTTCCTTCTTCTCTGTGCGTTGGATGCATCCTCATCACAAGAGGGGTGTCAGTCGTGCTACCCCTAAATCCATCCAGATACAGCGGAGAATGAGAGCATCTTTGTCCTTGTGTTCCATTCAGAAATAATGAAATTCATTGTTTGACAAACTCAGGTCACATGCCCAACCCTGAGTCCATCACTGTGACCAGTGATACTATTGTGAATGGTGCTGTTTTTATAAGTTTCATTTTCCAATTGCTCATAGCTGGTATATATAAATACTATAATTGGTTTTTGTATATCTGCATCTTACAACTTTGCTAAACTCACTAATTCTAGTAGTTCTTTCATAATTCCACCAGATTTTCTACATAGGCAATCATGTCATCTGAGAATGAAGACATTTGTACTTCTTCCTTTCCCATCTTTACAACTTTAATTTTTTTTTCTTGTCAGATTGCACAGGCCAAAAATTCTAGTACAATGTTGAAGGGAAGTGGTGAGAGAGGATGGGGGTGTAATCCTACATAATAAAATCATAATATGCTAATTAGACCTGACATCCTTCCAGACGAAGCCGGGGCTGCAAGGGCTGAGGCAGAGGCGGCCGCCGTGGCGGCAGCAGGGGGCCAAGGCGGCCAAGGCAGTGGGGGCTGAGCCCCTTGCACAAATTTCGTGCATCGGGCCTCTTTCTATAAATGTAATTAGATCAGTTAGTAGCATTGTTTAGTCTACTACATCCTGATCTTGATGAGCAAGCATTTAGCTTTTATTATTAGATATGATGTTAGCTCCAGGTTTTTCATAGATGCCAATTATTAAGTTGAGAAAGTTTTATTCTATTCCTGGTTTTTAGTAGTTTTCCTGCATCTATTTAGGTGAGCATATGGTTTTTCTTTTCAGTTTGTTAATATAGTGAATTACATTGACTGACTTTTTTTATGGTAAAACAACCCTTCATTCCTAGGCTAAAACACATTTAGTCATGATTAACTATCATTTTATATATCATTGGATTTGAATTGCCAAAATTTTAAGAAATTCTGCATATATGTTCATGAGGAATATTGGTCTGTAGTTGTTTTTTTCTTATAATGTCTTTGTCTGGTTTTGGTATGAGGATAATACTGGTTTCAAAGAATGAATTGGGAAGTATTCCCTCCTCTTCAATTTTATGGAAGAATTTGTATAAAATTTGGATTATTTCTTTCTTGGATGTTTGGGCCTCAAGTTCTTTGTAAAAAGGTTTTTAACTACAAATTCAATTTCTTTAACAGATTTAAGACTCTTTCTTCCCGAAGGAGCTTTAATAGTTTGTGTCTGCCAAGGAATTTTTCATTTCATCTAAGTTGTTGAATTTATTGACATAAAGTTTTTCATAATATTCCCTTGCCTTCCTAATATTGCTAATGTATGTTTTTAAGAGATCGCTGTCTTCTCTGTGGATAATAGAATGGTGGGGGATGTTGGGGTTTGAGGAGGTAGAGACATAACATTCATCTATTTTCCAAATGGGTTCTGAATACATGAGAGACTCCAGAGTCAACTATACAGCAGGAAATCAACATAGCATCTGGGTTACTGACAAAAACTGGATTGGAGAATGTGGCTCAGGTGTGGCAACAATGAGCTTTTTAATACTTTATTCCAGAATTATTCCGTTTCCAACCTTTTACTCCCCAGGAACAGGCAGCTCTATCTATGACAGTGAGTCCCCTTTGGAGGGCCATTCCCATAAACCTCTGGGTGGAGAAGCAGAGCATGGCACCTGCCTCTCTAACAGTCAAACCATAAGGTAACCCCAGCGATTTCCTGCCTTCTGGTGTCCCTGCTTTTATGTAATTCTTTCCCTTTGAGTGCAGGTGGAACCTGTGACTTGCTTCTAACCTTATGGCAAAGGTGATGGGATGTCATTCTTGATTGGGTTAGATTACATGGCAAAGGTGACAGCCTGCCTCTCCATGGTTCCATTACCTTATATAAGACTCTTTCATAGCAGCTGGATTACCACAGTCTTCCTGTTGGCTTGATGAGGCGAGCAGCCATGCTGAGGAGGCCCACATGGCTAGAAACTACAGGTAGCCTCTATGATCAGAGGGTGGCCTCCAGCTGATACCAGCAAAAAGCCAGGCTCTGCAACATACAACGTCAAGTAAATGAATTCTGCCAACCACCCAAATGAACTAGGAAGCACATTCTTCCCTAATTAAGCCTCCAGACGAAAATGCCCTGGCTGACATCTTGATTTGCAGCTTTGCGAGAACCTACACAGAGGACCCAGCTAAACCATGCCCCGAATCTTGACCCACAGAAACTCTAAGATCATATGTGTATGTCATTTTAGTTGCTAAGTTTGGGGTAATGTGTTACACGGTATTAGAAAACGAATACGGCCTCCCCAAGGCAGGCAGATCGTTCTGAAAGAAAGCTAAGCCTTGCGTGCTGTTCCATTTCCTGAGCTCGCCACTCAGAGCACTGAGAGGCCAGGACTGTTCATCTAATGCACGTGCCTCCACATGGAAACATGAAGCCAATGAGCCCACCCCTGTGTCATTAGGAAGAAACGTGGAAGGAGAGAGAACCTGTAGGAGACCAAGACCATAGTCCAGGCAAGAGATGATGGTGGCCAGGACAGGGAGAAGAAAACGGATGTGAGACCTATTGGGAAAATATGTAAGTTGCCGGAGTTGCTAACTGACTGGATACAGAGGCTGAGAGAGAAGGGATCTGGAATGACTTCCAGGTTTTCTGGGTTGAACAATGGGGGCGATAGTGATGCCACTAACCAGGATGGGAAGCACTGGCAGAGGGGTAGTTTCGGGGAAGAGTGGAATCCGGGTATTTATTCTGGACAAGTTAAGCTTGAGTCCCTGTGAGACATCCACGGAGAGATGTCAGTTAGGGGACTGGATGTGCCGATCTGGAGATAGAAACGTGTGAATCATCGGCATACAGGTGTTATTTAAAGCCATGGAATAAGATAAAAGCACCTAGGGAGGGATGTAGAATCTTGCCCTTCCAGTGTCTCTCCTCCGTGCTGCCCTTGGACTTGGACTCAACATTCAAAAATGCAAATCCAATTTTGCCATTCGGCTTAAAATTATGCAGTGGCAATCAAAGGGGTTTCTTTCTTCTTTTAAGTTTCAATTTTACTAAAATGTTGTTTAAACTGTAAAAGGAAAGTTATGTTAACACGTTGTACATTGACCTAGTTTCACAGAATAAATTACATAGCAGCTGATTAAAAGCGAGTACAATATTTAGAAAGTTGAAAAGCAGAGAGTGCAAAGAAAATATAATGAAGGCAAGTGAATAATTAAATTATAGTAAATGTGTTGCTTTTCTCAGAGAAACGATGATAATTTATATACCCAGCCCAAGATTTTAATTGCTTAAAAGGCCACGCGCTAGCTGTGTGACCTTGTAAACTGCTTTGCCCTTTCTCTGTCTCCTTCTGATTTTCCTATAAATTACAAATAGTGATGTTCCCACTGTCCTGGAAAGGTTACTGAGGGTCAAATGAGATCATAAAAGTAGAAACACTGAAAAGTTTACAGGAGGAGGAGGAGTTACAAGCTCCTTAAATTCAAGGACTGCACTGTATTATACTTGTATCCTCTCTGCCTAGTAGAACACCTCGAGTTCATTATAGGGTTATTATTAGAAAGGAAAACAATGCCTCAAGGGCTCCCTTTTGCCTTCAGAATAAATCTGGGTTGGGTTTCCTGGGAGCAGAACCTATAATGAAGCCTTGGGTACAGATGGATTATGAAGTTGTCCAGAAAGCAGGCATGAGGAAGCAGGAAGAGAAATACAAAGAGAACAAGCCAAGGTGTGGGTACAACAGGAAACAGGGCTCAGCTCTGCAAAGACCCTGCGATGCACACCGAGTCCCTTCCAGAACTGTCCACCTGGAAGACGGGAGGCATCAGCCAGGTTTGTACCTTTACCACCCAACACAGGACCTGGCTCGCCTCGCCGTACTCACTCCAATGGGCATTTGCTGATTGAATGAAGGAATGAACAGAGGCCCTCCGCCAGGTGTCTGTGGCTCTGTTCTCTGCAAGGCCCGCCTTGGCCTCCATCACATGCAGCTGTGAAGAGTGCTGACTTAGTGGACAGATGGGTGCTAAGGTGGGGCCAGCTCTTCTGTGACTTTGCTGACCTGAGTCACTATCGGAGCTGAGTCTCCTTAGTTGCCTTGTGATGTGATAGACTGGCACTGCTGCTGCCAACTAAATTCATGCGACAGGTCCCTACAAGTCTCCAAGTGGCACGGGAACCACCTGCCACCTGGTCATCCTCTCTGCCTGGTGGTCAAAGCTGTCGACCCGGGAGTCATGTGATCACAGACTGTGGACACCCCCTTTCCTAGCACAGCCTGGATGCCCTATGTCAGCCCCTACAGCACCTCTCTGCTGGCAGTCAAAGCAGTTCTTTACCAAATGCATCCAAAGCTGAAAAGACCCCAAACCCTGGGATTGTGGCCATTTTGCTTCCATCTCCTTTCACCAGTGCAGTGCAGGGTTTGAGAGCTGAATTCTAGACTCGTGCTGCCCAAGATGAATCCTGGTTCCACCACTCTAGGAATGACCTGGGGCAAGTCACACGAGCTTTTTAATCCTTTGATTTCTCATCTATACAACAGAGCTAGATAAGAACAGTGCCTTCTCTTAGGACTGCTGTGAGGGGTAAGTGAGACGTGGATGTATAAGAGCTTAGAACAGACCAGGTCCTCAATAAATGACAGCTACTATTATCTGCACATAAGGGGAGGCAGGGCCCTGGGGAAGTCTCCTCTTTCCCTTTAAGCTGTCCCTCTGCTGGGATATTCTTCCCCAACAATAGGGTGAAGATAGGCTCAGCCCAGATGAGTGGGGAAGGGATGATGAGCAGATAATGGGTGTTTCAATTCCATTTCAACGTCTCTCCACCAGCAAATGCACGAGTCTGCGTTTCCCTGAACGACATACAAGCGAGCACCCCTTGCTTCGGCAACAATTCATTTTCTTCCTAAGACCGCAGTCGAGGATATGTAAGGAGCACGTATTCTTTCCATTAACACAGCTTTGACCCTGCTCTTTGGGAAGTCATTATCCTGGCCTTATTATGCTCCAGGCCCATTCGCCCATTTCCTGACCTGGTTTTTTATTACAAAGCATCTCCCGTTAACTGAAAAGGCTTCTGCCTGAATCAGAAGACTTAATGGCACCATTCGGTATTAATTTCTCTGATCCCCAAATTTCTTTTAGTAAAATAGTTGCTTTTCTTGCTGCTTATCCTACTGTCCACTTCCCTCTTCCCATTTCGAAGCTCCAGCGCCTGTGGGGACTCCCACTCAGCCATGGTTTCTAGCCAAGGGCACCTCTTGGTCCCAGCTCACTGCAGAGATGACTAACATATCCTACACACAAGGATGAGTCACTCGGGTTACCAGCTCCAGCCAATTTCCTCCCAAACCCAGTGACCTCCTCGCCCACCCCCTCCCATCCCTGTCCTCCTTGAACTGTGGTTCTCAAGTTGTCCCTGTCCCCCCAACCCAGTGTGCTCTTGTGCCCACACTCCTAGCACCAGGGCATCCCTGGGCTTTTTCCGTTCATGCTCTGTGGCAGGAACAAGCCAGTGGTACAGTATTGCTCCGGCCCCAGTTCTGACGCTGACTCCAAATCTTCCTACAGCTGAGCAATACTCCCCCACATCCCACAGAGGGCCTCATTCTCTATTGTAGCCCAGTGCTACAATCTCTATGCACTTCTTAAACATGCAATAACAACAAACATTATTCCTTCCCGGGGAAGAGAAGGCCCACTCCTACTCCCCAACTCTCCAAGAAACCAATGAGAGTTAATTCCACCTAAATCCCAAGCCCCACGCTCCCAGAGGCCCCCAATAAACAAGGGCCCATAATGGGTACTCCATTCACTCCCCGCTTTGCCCCCATTTTATGTCTGCTCAGCAACCAGAGCCATTACATCCAGAAACTAATTTGTAAGGAAAACAATGAGAAGAGTAATAGTGTCTCTGTAGGCGTCCAGGAAGGTCCCACAGGACTGGTGACTGGAAGGAACAGAGCAGGGCACCTGGGGAGAAATGTCTATTAACATTCAACACGCCCCTAGAGGGATGGAAGCTGCCCCGCTGCAAACAGAAATGTGCTCCAGCCCACAGGAGCCAGCACACAGGCTCACGTTATTTATCCTGCAAACGGAGTGGCTAATAGGAAGCCACCTCGGGCCTGCTCCCACAGCTCAGGGCAGCCCGCAGAGCCATCTCCAGGATGTGTGCCTGGGTTGCTTTGGAGCCGTGCTATTTGGAAAAGGAGAAAAACAAAAGGAAAGTGGGGAAGAGGGAGGGGGAGAAAGAGCTGGAACGGCTGAAGAGACAGTCAGTGGGCGGCGGAGAGGGCAGTCAGGGAGTCTTTGCCGGGGCCCTTGCTGGGACAGCCAACCTTGCCGGGAGGGAAGCATCCATGTGTCTTCTGCTCTTCAAGGATGGGGGCTGGGAACTCGGAGATGGGTAGAGATTCACCTTGAGTCATCCCATGAGTCATAGGCAGGAGGCAGAAATAGATCTTATGACCCTGTTCCTTGTCACAGATGTCTTGTAGCAGCTTTCACCAGGACTCCTGAGTGGGGAGGAATTCAGGTGCTCCTTGCAGCAGGTTGGTCAATTTGGTGAGATGTCTATCCTCTTCCATTCCAAAGATAAGAGACTTAAAGTCAAGAAGGACCAGGATCTTCAAACACATGTCCCTGTCCAAGGCTACCTCTCTACGCACACCAACCGTTCCCATTCTCGGCAAGGCACAACTCATCTGTTTTCTTTTTAATTTTAATTTTAATTATTTTTTAATTTAATAAATCTTTATTGTTCAGATTATTACAATTGTTCCTCTTTTTCCCCCCATAGTTCCCCTCCACCCAGTTCCCACCCCACCCTCTGCCCTTACCCCCCACCCGCACTGTCCTCATCCATAGGTGCACGATTTTTGTCCAGTCTCTTCCCACACCCACCACACACCTTTCCCCCCGAGAATTGTCAGTCCACTCCCTTTTTATGCCCCTGATGCTATTATATTCACCAGTTTATTCTGTTCATTAGATTTTTTTATTCACTTGATTTTTAGATTCACTTGTTGATAGATATGTATTTGTTGTTCATAATTTTTATCTTTACCTTTTTCTTCTTCCTCTTCTTAAAGAATACCCTTCAGCATTTCATATAATACTGGTTTGGTGGTGATGAATTCCTTTAGCTTTTTCTTATCTGTGAAGCTCTTTATCTGACCTTCAATTCTGAATGACAGCTTTGCTGGGTAGAGTAATCTTGGTTGTAGGTTCTTGCTTTTCATCACTTTGAATATTTCTTGCCACTCCCGTCTGGCCTGCATAGTTTCTGTTGAGAAATCAGCTGACAGTAATATGGGTGCTCCCTTGTAGGTAACTAACTGTTCTTCTCTTGCTGCTTTTAATATTCTCTCTTTGTCTTTTGCTCTTGGTATTTTAATTATGATGTGTCTTGGTGTGGTCCTCTTTGGATTCCTTTTGTTTGGGATTCTCTGTGCTTCCTCGACTTGTAAGTCTATTTCTTTCACCAGGTGGGGGAAGTTTTCTGTCATTATTTCCTCAAATAGGTTTTCAGTATCTTGCTCTCACTCTTCTTCTGGCACCCCCGTAATTCTGATGTTGGTACGCTTGAAGTTATCCCAGAGGCTCCTTACACTATCTTGATATTTTTGGATTCTTTTTTCTTTTTGCTTTTCTGGTTGAGTGTTTTTTGCTTCTTTGTATTTCAAATCTTTGACTCGGTTCTTGCGATCCTCTAGTTTGATGTTAGATCTCTGTATAGTATTTTTTTATTTCAGTCAGTGTATGCTTAATTTCTAGTTGGTCCTTTTTCATATCCTCGAGGGTCTCACTAAATTTATCGGCCTTTTCTAGAAAATTCTTGAAAAACCTTATAACTGTGGTTTTGAACTCTATATCCAGTCATTTGCTTTCCTCCATTTCTTTCATTTGTGATCTGTTTCTTTGTCTCCGCATTTTGGCTGCTTCCCTGAGTTGATAGAGTGGCTTTGTGTGCTAGGTGTCCTATAGGGCCCAGTGGCTCAGCCTCCCCAGTTACCTGAGGTGGACACTATTGGTGCACCCCTTTGTGGGCTGTGTGCACAGTCTTGTTGTAGTAAAGCCTTGATTGTTGTTGGTATCACTGGGAGGAATTGACCTCCAGGCCAATTGGCTGTGAGGATCAGCTGTGTCTACGCTGGGAGAACTTCTGTGCTGGAGACACCCTTATGAGACAAGACTTGCAAAAGCCTCTGTGCTCAGCTTGGATGGGGCGGAGTCTCAGGGCGGAGCAGACAGCATTGGTTTCCTTCAGCCCTGCCCTAATAGGCCTCTGTGTCTCAGTGTCCCGTGGTAATCCCTGCAAGCACCTCTGAGAGAAAGCTGCCCTCGAGTTCCGCCCGCTGCCAGACAGTCCAGTTTCTCCCCGAATGAGTCTGGGTCCCCAGAGTCTCGCCCAGAACTGGAGTTCAGTGCAGTCAGGAGCTTTTGTCTCCCTCCTGCTTGAGAAAGCCAGCCACGTACTCAGTTGCCCGCCCTCTCCGCGTGCGCCTCGGTACCTCTGCCTTCGACAGTTCCTCTGAGTCTCAGTGTGCTTTTCTCTTTCCTGACAGTCCAGTTTCACCCTGTATGAGTCTGGGTCCCCAGAGTCTTGCCCGGAACTGGATTTCAGCACAGTCGGGAGCTTTTGTCTCCCTCCCGCTTGAGAAAGCCAGCGCACACTCAGTTGCCAGTCCTCTACGCGCGCGTACACACGCGTCTCAGTACCTCTGCCTCCTGCAGCTCCTCTGAGTCTCAGTGTGCATTTCTCTTTCCTTCTAGTTGTGGAATTTCCACTCAGCCAGCCTTCCTGTGGTTCTGGATGATGTCCGTTTTGTCTTTTAGTTGTAGTTTTGAAATTGTTGTGTGAGGTAGCAGTTTAGGTGTTTACCTATGCCACCATCTTGGTTTCTCCTCAGCTCATCTGTTTTTTATCTTCCTTTGCCTCAGCTGCCTTCTCACCCCCACATACCACACACATCCAGTCCAGCTAGGACTCTACATCTCATGGATGCTCATGCACTCCAGAAGGCCTTCCTTAATTTGATCAACCCAATCTTAACCCTTCCTCTTTCTTGTATCATCTTAAGGCTTGTGACCAACAAGGTGGATTGCCTACCCAACAGCCAAGGTCCCTCCATTACCTTAGTCATCAGAATTCAGATTCAATTCTGATTTTCTCCTCCCTTGTGCTCAAGGAAGGTGTTCCTTCCCCAGCCCATTCATGGTTCTGGATTCCTCATGGGAGGATATTACACTTTTTTAAGTATAGGTTTTATTATTTTTCAGGTATGGGGAGGCCAACAGATCAGGAGATGATTGCCATTGAAAAGACAGTTCCCAGGAGGAGGGAGCACAGCAGGGGGGCCACATGAGGAAGCACCAGGGTCAGTCACGAGAGAGGGGGGGCGGGGGGGATGTGGACAAAAGTCTTCATTGCAGTTTCTGCAGGATGGTACAGATGAGGCAGGGCACTGCAGGACCAAATACATTCAGTGGGGGAAACATTATCTAAGAAGTGAGAAGACAAGCTCCCTAGGCTTGGCTTGGCTGCTGTCCAAATGTGTGCCCTCTGCCAAATCACAGCACATTTCCGGGCTTTGGTGTTCCCAATCACAAAAGGAAGGAGTTGGATTAAGTTGTCACTTCAAACTAAAAATTCCATGATTCTAAGTAAAAGCAGATCATCTCAACCCTCTTTCTGTTAAATGCCAACCACATACAATCAAGTTCTTTATTCGAGACAAAGACACGGAGTCTCCAGTACAGCTGTGTGTGCCTTGTCCCTGCCCTGCTGTCACCACATTTACCTGAGAGGAGGAAAGTGACCTAAAGAGATTTAAGCTTCGCATTGGAAGCATCAATGTATATTCTAAGCAATATTATCTCTCAATAAAACAATCCAAATTCTTCTTCCTTTGGTAAAAGGTGTTGGAAAAGCAATCTAAGCAACATGTTTGGGTTAAGGTTGTTATGGTTGTGAATAACAAAAACCCATGTGAGCTAGCTTACACAAAATAGGAGAATGGCTTCTACGGATATAAGAGTATCTCACAGAACCCACGAGCAGGAGGAGCTGGAAAACCCACAGGATCACCTGGACTCTTGTCTCTGCTTCTCTCTGTACTTCTATTCACCCTCCCCTCACACACACCCCTCCCCCTGGCTTTTCCTGCTTCTCTCTACCTGGCAGCCTTCATTGAACCCTCAGTTCAAGCCATACACAGGACCTCACTGGCCCTGAGTCACAGGTTCCAGATTCCCAGGACGGATTCATTCCAATCCCAGCCAAGTGAACACTAACATATTGGGACCGTCCCAATGACTGAACAGCATGAGGCATGGAGGGTTCTCAAAGAGTAACTGAGGGCTGCACAGCAATCCCCTGAAATACCTCTACCATACCATTACCCTGCATGGACAGAGAGCCACTTTTTCACTTGCCACGATTGCTGTTCTGTTTCCTTAACTCCAGCAATTGTAGGGGGTTAAACAATGACTGTCATCTGGCTCTTTATTTATTGCTTTTCTTATCTGAGAAAGCATAATTTGTTATTGAAACTCCTAGAATTATTTTTCTCAGAGTAGTTTTGTGGGGTTGTGTTTTTTTTTTTTTTTTTACTTCTTTCTGAATGTCTTAATAGGGGTCTCCAAACCCCTAGCTCGTAATGATTCACCCCCAAACACTGGGAACTAAGGGAGTGGTCCTGGGACCATTTTAATTAAGGCTAAGAAATAATAACAATCAGATGAAGAAGAGGGATGGTAATGAAGAAGAAATAGACAGGGAAGAGGAGGAGCGGGTATATTGAACACTTAGGACTGCCACGCATTGTAGTAAGCATCTCAGGGACTCAGTGGCCGGTCCTCTCCTTGAGCAAGTTAGAGACACTGGGAGCTGTAACTGTATTACCCACCTACACCCAGGACTGCTGCTCTCCCCTCGATGCCCCTGCGAGTGCTTGGTTTGATTGCACAAAATATTACTGACAATTCTCATTTACACAAATCGCTTTCATTTATACCTAATCACCATGTAGCACAAAGATGATTGTGTTGATTAACTTTGCTTTAAGATTAATTTCAGCATTAAACTCTGCCCATTATTTTCAGCTTCTTAGTTTATTGCTTGTACAGAATGCATCGTCTCCTCAAACTTAACGATAATTACAGGAAACACCACATCCTAGGATACTAGGCTGCATACAGATAGCACGCGGGTCCTTCGCCAAACAGCAGAGGATAATTGGATGTTCTGAAGGATTGATCCTAAGGTATTTGGATGTCCTTTGTGACATGGAAAGAATATTAAGGCTGTGCAGGTGGACTGTATGGTCTGGTTGCATTTTTAAGGTACTAGAGAGGTGGGCAGCAAGTACTATGGATGAGCACTGATACTAATGTCAAAAGCCACAGTCAAGCCCTAGCCCGTTTGGCTCAGTGAACAGAGCGTCGGCCTGCGGACTGAAGGGTCCCGGGTTCGATTCTGGTCAAGGGCACGTACCTCGGTTGCCGGCTCCTCCCTGGCCTGGGCCCTGGTTGGGGCGCGTGCAGGAGGCAACCAATCAATGTGTTTCTCTTATATCAATATTTCTGTCTTTGCTTCTCTCTTCCACTCTCTCTAAAAATGGAAAAATATCCTCGGGTGAGGATTTAAAAAGGCAAGCCACAGCCAACTTGCCTCCAACAATTACTAGTTATGATACCTGAGTGAAGTGGGGACATGGGGTCAAGGAGGGGAAACTAACACTTGCTGAATGTATACTATAATTTTTTAATACTTTGTAATTGAGTTTTAGAGAGGGAAGAAGGGAGGAGAGGGACAGAGAGACAGAGAGACTGAGAGACTGAGAGAGAAACATTGCTTGGTTGCCTCCTGTATGCACCCCAACCAGGGATCGAACCCACAACCTGGGCATGTGCCCTGACTGGCAATCGAACTGGTGACCTTTCAGTGCACGGGACGACACTCAACCAACTGAGCCACACAGGCCAGGGCTAAATGTATACTATTTTAAGTAACAGTACTGCCTGATACTTTAGTAATAGCAGTGATAGTAATGACCATAATACAGACACAAGAAAGCCAGCATCTACTGAGGTCTTCCTCTGTGACATGCAATATTATATTTAATCCTCAGAATAACCCTACGGGATTGGTGCTGTTGTCATCCTCAGTTTTCCGGAAGAGCCGTGGTCGGCAAACTGCGGCTCGCGAGCCACATGCGGCTCTTTGGCCCCTTGAGTGTGGCTCTTCCACAAAATACCACGGCCTGGGCAAGTCTATTTTGAAGAAGTGGCATTAGAAGAAGTTCAGGTTTAAAAAATTTGGCTCTCAAAAGAAATTTCAATCGTTGTACTGTTGATATTTGGCTCTGTTGACTAAGGAGTTTGCCGACCACTGCGGAAGAGGAAACCAAAGTTCAGAGATGCCGAGGAAGTTGACAATGACCATGTTGCTAGTTCAGAGGTGGTCTGATTTGAATCCAGGTCTCAGGGCATCAAAACTCAAGGTCGTTCCAGTTCTTCTGTCTCCAAGGTTAAACGATCCCTAATCTCCAAGAATCTCAGCTTCCTCATTTGTAAAGCTGGATAATAATATTTTACTTAAAGCACAAAGTATTGATGAGGATACCAGAGAGCACTTTGGAAAATGCTAGCAAATGTAAATTTGTTGAAGACTTAGAAAGTTTACTAGTTTTCCTTGAAAAAAAGATAAGCTTTCCTTCCTTCCTTCCCTCCCTCCCTCCCTTTCTCCCCTTCCATTCCTTAAATCCCTCTTTTGTTTTTCCTGTTTTCTTTCCATCCTGCAGCAACTCCACTCTCGCCCGCATCCCTGCCTGGTTTGGGAAAGAATGAACCAGGGAGCCCAGGAGAGCATGCATTTAATTAGTCATGTGTGACTCACAGGGAGATGGTTGTGTTACTCTGAGGTTCCTCACTTACACAGAGCTGGCTGCACACCCAGCAGGGGCTCTGGGCACAGTTGCTAAATGATGGATGACACTGTTGCTCCAGTTAGGAAACTCACTGGACAGACATGAGCAATTTCCTTTTATAGGATCGTCTATGGAATTCTAGAGAAAACTGGACTTCTGTCCTTGATCAGGTGTAGTGGGTAAGGCCTAGCACCTGTGATCAGAAGATCTGGATCTGATTCCCAACTGTGCTGCTTGTTTGCTGGGTCGTCTTGGGAAGGTTATTTACGCTGCTTTCTGAGCCTCAATGTTCTCATCTCAAAAAGAAGATAGTGGTGACAACATGTGTTGGAGATGTATTATTCGAAGTAATGGATACCTTATAAACAGTATGCTTCAAGTAATCACAAATATCAGCTGTAAGTATTGATTGGTGGGCTACAGAAGGGGTGAGAGATGGTCAGGGAGAATGTTCCAGGTTTCTTGTAGGAAACCAAGGTAGCTGCTTGAGTGTCCTCACAACATGGCGCCTAACTTTCCCCAGAACGGGCAGTCACACTCCATCATTTCTGGTATATCCAATTGGTTACTCAGGTCAGCCCTATATATACAGTGTGGGAGGTGACTACACAAGGACACGTATTACCAGGAGACAAGGATCAGTGAGGCCATCTTGGAGGCTGCCATACAAATACTCAAAAAGTAGAAACTTGCCTCATAACGTGACCCTCATCCTTAACGTTCTTATAAGCACCTCGTTAGGCCAGCGGCATAGCAGGAAAGCCCTGTTCAATAACGCTAGCCAACTGGAGGCCACAATTCTGTCTTCAGGAGATCTTCTCTGAAGATCTCCGAAGGTCTGACTTATCTATGGATGAGACTCAGGCAATCTATTCCAGAGGAATGGTGGGAATGTTTGTCTTTTGCCTCCATCAATGCTATTTTCTTTTGCACCTGAGCATTTGGTAAGCGATGAGATGTAGGGCGCTCAAGTTATCCTGCCTGACAAGTACATGCAGTTCAGCTCCTCCCTGCTACCAATTAAGGGCCGATCCACATTCTTCATTAGGCTGAGCTCAGGATGGGCTGTCACCTGTGAAAGTTTTGAGGCCTCGCCAGGACACATGCTTGGCGGGAAGGAGAGCCTGTTGTGTGTAATACCTGCCCTAGATGCAGACAGCTTTGGCATTCAGGGCATTCCCACTTTAAATCCACACTCCTCTCCTTGCCCAGGAGCAGAAAAATAATTCATTCCCTCTTTTAAAGTTCTATGGACCCTCAAAGTTCAGCTCAAAAGCTTCCTGTCCATCAAGCCTCCCTCTCTCCCCCACACCTGCTTTTCCACCTCCTCCAGTCCAGTGTCCAGGCCTCCCAGACCCTGCCCTGCTCCCCTGGCCAACCTTCCTGATCCACATGGAACTGACCATGACTGAGGAGGAAGGGTGGGTGCAAAGCGTGGTTAACAGGGTGCAAAGAAATGGACGGATTGACCCCAACAAACTTCACCATCTCTTTCAGATACAGGACACGCCCCATCCGGGTACCAACGGGTGAGCTGTACCTTCCCAGACCTCAGGCCTGTTCACTAGAAGCCCTTGAAGTCACTTATGTCTCTACAAACAGAATGATCCCAGGGGTACAGAGATGCCCACAAAAGATACCCACAAATTTTGTGTTTGTTCAAGCATTTTCTTTTCCTGAGGAAAAGTCCCTGCTTTTCATCGGGTTCTCAAGACCCAAAGAGGCTGAGAATCTTTGTCAGAGAACACGAAGCAGGGCCAGGGGCCAGATGTGGCCTCTGCGTTTATTGGTTTGGACCACACAGTGTTTTAAAGGGTTTTGGCAACATTTAAAAGTCAGAGGATTTTTACACAAAAATATAGATTTCTAGCTTAAAAAAAAAAGAAAGAAAATTGAGGCAACTCCAAGCCCACATTCCCTGGTGGCAAGAATTGGCTAGATGGGGCCAGCAACTGCCCTTCAGATGGGGAACGGGCTGTCCACAGTCCCCACCAGACAATCTCTTTTTGATGGTTTTGCCTTCCTGACCCCAATTGATGTCCTTTGTTTTACATCTTCAAAAACGGGTAATGTGTCTCCCAGCAGTTGGCTTTTACTCTTTTCAGGCCATTGCTCACCACTTTAAGTAACTCTCCACTCTCTCACAAGGAGCACATCCTCATGCAAACTCTCCTTGAGTGGATAGCTCTTCTTCCCAATGCTGACAGTTCCTTTCCTGGGGAGAGACCTATCTGAGCAGAGGAGCTGGCCTGACTCCGCCCCCCACTCCTGATTGGCGGACGTGTGGGTGGAAGCCAGACGGGGCCTGCCCTCCTGCCCCTCCCTCCCCACCCTGAGCTAGGGCGCTTACCTAGTCTAATATCCTGAACATAGTAGGAACTCAATAACTGTAATTTAGCATAATTTTTTTTTAAATATATTTTATTGATATTTCACAGAGAGGAAGGGAGAGGGATAGAGAGCTAGAAACATCGATCAGCTGCCTCCTGCACACCTCCCACTGAGGATGTGCCCGCAACCAAGATACATGCCCTTGACCGGAATCGAACCCAGGACCTTTCAGTCCGCAGGCCGACGCTCTATCCACTGAGCCAAACCGGTTTCGGCTTTAGCATAATTTCTGATCTCAGGGATTTATAAATTAAACCAAACATAGTAGGCGTCATTATTGACTTATTGAATTCACGAATGAAAGAAAAAAACAAGGAAACTGAAAACAAAATAGAGAAATGCAGATTTTTTTCTCTGGTTATGGCGTGATCTCTCAGCTTCCCCTACCTCCCTCTGATGATCTCTGTAGTGGCTCCAGGAAACCCCCAGGGGTCCACCCCAGGGGTCCACCCGCAGGGGTCCTCCAGGCCTGGTTTAAAACCACTAACCCTGCCTCCACTAACCTAATATGGGAGCCAGACCCTGAGAGATCCTCTTGATCCCTCTCCCTCCCTTACACCACCCCATCCAGCAATCTAGGTCCTGCTGGCAATCCCTCCTAAATTTCTCCCCATCTCTCTCCTCCTCTCAACCTCACTGCTACTACCCTTGACTTCATGATTTTTTTTTCTTTCACCCAATAATTCACTCATGTAGCCAATATTTATTGAAACCTACTATGTGCCTGACACTACGAACACAGTGAGCAACACAGACATAGCCTTGCCCTCAAGGAACTTCCATTCCACTGAAGAAGACAGAAAATGGGTAAGTAAAAGTTGTAGTGTGGGGATAGAAACAAAAAAAAACAACATGGAAGTGGGACGAAGTCGGCGATGAGGGGAAACTATTTTAAATAAAATGAGGAAGAAGCCTTCATTGAAAAGGAGACTTTAAGCAAAGGCTTGGGGAGATGAGGGAGTGGACCATGCAAACAGCTGGAGGAAGACCATTCAGAGAGAGGAAAGAGAAACTGCCAAGGTCCTGAGGTCAGTATGACACACATGTCCAAGGATCGGCTAGCAGGTCAATGTGGCCGTGCCAGGGAACACGGGTGGCAGATGAAGTCACAGACAACTGGGCAGCCTGCTGGGGCCTGGCAGGTGGTTGGAATGGTTTTGGTCTTTACGCTGAGTGCACTGGGACGCCTTCCTCCCCCGCATTACTGCAGGAGCCTCTCATCGGGCCTCCCTGACTCCAGTCTGCACCCTGCCTGCCCCACCCGTCAGTGCTGCCATCAGCTTTCCAGGACGCAACACTCCCATTCTTTTTGTTTGTTTGTTTCTTTTAAAAAAATTTTTATCATCACTTATCCCCCCCTGTACCCCTTTCCACCTCTACCCACCTCCCCTCTTTCCTACCCTCTTCCAACCCAGCCCAATAAGCTAGAATTAACCTTCCCTCCACTCTTAACCATTGCCTTGCGATTGATTTTTATCGGTTACCACAGTGCCTCCTCTATGGCTATGTGCGTACCTGGGTTATATCCCTTCCTGGGTTATAAACTAACTGGCCAGGAATAGTGGGATGAATTTTGATAACCACACTCCACCCTCATCTCCACACCACCCGTAGCCTCTCACAGGGAGAGTCTAGTAAAATTAAGAGGACAGGCTTTGGGATGGGACTGGAAGTTTCATCTCGACTTCCTGACCTGTGTGGTCTTGGCCAGCCATTTACATTTAAGCTTTTCTCTCTCTCTCTCTCTCTCTCTCTTTTCTCTCTCTCTCTCTCTCTCTCTTTTTAATGGGGGTGGCAATGGTGATGCCTATTTCCTAGCCCTATGGAAGGAGTTGAATGGGCTATGGTCAGGGTTTGCCACTGATGAAGGGCTCAACGGGGCGGGGCGGGGGAGGGGGCGGTGTTATCATTAGAGGCACTGCGGAGAATTTCTCTGCAAAGTTCCGTCCCTTTGAAAAGAGAAAAATGTTCAGAGGATCGCCGAGGACACACATGCAAAGACACGGACTTAAGTTACGTTTTGCTTTGTAAATGGTGCAAACACTTTTGTAAAGCTTCTCATCAAATGGAAAAGTCAAAATTCAAGCAATTCTTGGAGAACCTGCAGAGGCTGTGTCCACAGACCCCCATCCGGGGACCTTTGTTTACTCAGTTGACTGGGGGTAGGACCTAAGGCAGAGGAGGGCGGCGGGAGGCCACGCCACGGCCATGGTTTCCTTCCAGAGGACATTCTTCCCGGCGGTCTGCAGAAACCGGCCTTCTGTTCTTCCCATGGGGGTGGGATTAGGGAGGAGAAGCCTAGAGGCCAGGGTTTGTCCCTGGCAATGCTAGCCTGGAGCCCGTCCAGCCTGTGAGTGTGAGCAACCTCCCACCAGAGCCCTGGACAGGACAGAGGGGAGTGGACTGTGGGCAGAGGCAGAAGGAAGTGCAGAGAAAACAAAGTAACTGGGGAATTTTGTATCTCCAGCAGCTGGGAAAATCACCAAGGCAAGCAAAGCAGAACCTCAGCAACTAAAGTAAAGAGGGTCCCCAGTCCCCCTCCTTCCCTGGCTCCCCCTCCTACCCTCTTCCCCTCCTTCCTTTTCCCCCTCCTTCCCTGTCCCCCCTCCTTCCAGGCCCCAGACCCTGCAGGGGCTGAGTGAGGGTCCTTTGGGGTCTACTGCACAGCTGGTCCCTAAACGCCACTTCTCAACCCCACCATGTCCGGAACACACTCCTCACCCCTCCCCTCCTCTCCTCTTGCAGTAGCCAGGTTCTGGGCCATCCAGAGGGGAACCCTCTAGAGATTCCCCAACTTGCATTTCAAGAGATCTCCAGAGCTCCCTCTCATCAGCACAGGCAGCTCCTCCCACATACTGAGCTCAGCAGTAAACCGACCAGCCACTCACCATTCTCCCTCCCAGAAACCTAAACAGGAGTCTTAAGTGATCCCGACAGCAGGTGGCAAACTCATTCTGCGATGCAGAGATCACCGACACGGGAATGAATCTGCCAGGGCAGCCGCCTCTCTGAAACTGTTTTCTCACGAGACCCTTACTAGAGACCACCAAGCCTGGCAGGTTCTTTTCCTGGCCCCCCCACCCCCTGTCACCCTCAGGAACCCTGGAAAGAGTCCAGGCATTAAGCCAAGCCTAGCACCCTAAAATGGTCCCAGTGGCAACTTTGCAGGGATGTAAGGTGCCCTTGACCTACAACAACTGGGGGTGAAACAGCTCCTTGGGGCGCCCCTTCCCCAGCTGTCAGAGCATCTGTGACAGCGCTGGTGGAGGCAGAAACCTGGGACCAGCCACCCCCAGGAAAGGCTCTAAATCACTGCGCCTCAATCGGAACTTAAAAGACATTCGCCTGATGACCCACAGAGCCCAAGGACCCAGGCAGGGCTCCCTTCTCCTCTGTCACTTTCTTCTACCTCTCCTTCCACCGCCTCCTTCCTCCCTTTCCGCTGTGAACTGGACCAGTTTTCCGCGAGTGATGTGGCGATGTATGACAAAGGTCTCACCGTGTCTGACTTTCAGAAAGCTAACCCCAGAAAATAATGTTTGCTTTGTTTTATATCTGTAGGTGTTCTCTTTGGAGTGTTATTTGTAATAAACATAAATGACCCAGCAACAAGAGATTGAGTAAATGATGGTATTCTTGTCCAGTAGAATAGTATAAACTCTTTTAAAAAAAAACACTAGTATACGGGGGAAAAAACTCATGCTGTATTGGGAATTTTAAAAAGCATTTTTCAAAAAATGACTTCAGCCTATTTCCAATGACGTAAAGACAGAGCAGAACAAAATATGCACACAGGAAAGGACTGGAAAGACAGGTTGTTGTGTGGTGAGTATGTGGATGATTTTTTTTCCCCTTCTTTGTACTTTTCAAATTTCCCACAGTTAACATGTATTATTATTTTTTTTAATATATTTTTATTGATATTTTACAGAGAGGAAGGGAGAGGGATAGAGAGCTAGAAACATTGATGAGAGAGAAACATCGATCAGCTGCCTCCTGCACACCTCCCACTGGGGATGTGCCCGCAACCAAGGTACATGCCCTTGACCGGAATCGAACCCGGGACCCTTCAGTCCGCAGGCCGACGCTCTATCCACTGAGCCAAACCGGTTTCGGCGACATGTATTATTTTTTAAACAGGCCATACAGAGCAATACATGGCCCATCTTTCTAAAAGACAGGCACATCATTCTACCCAGTACACACACCCATGGAGCAAACTTCTTACACTTTGCTCCCTGAGAAAAGCCAGAGTTAAAAGGGGCAAATGAACATAGTTCACTGACCAATGAAAGAGCCACTGGCAGGCAGGCTACGTAACTGGCAGGACCTAGAGCAGTGGTTCTCAACCTTTCTAATGCCGCGACCCTTTAATACAGTTCCTCATGTTGTGGTGGCCCTACAGCAGCGGTTCTCAACCTGTGGGGCGCCCCACAGGTTGAGAACCGCTAGCAGGGTCGCCTAAGACCATCGGAAAACACAGATATGTACATTAGGATTCATAACAGTAGCAAAATTACAGTTATGAAGTAGCAACGAAAACAATTTTATGGCTGGGGGTCACCACAACATGAGGAACTGTATTAAAGGGTTGCGGCGTTAGAAAGGTTGAGAACCACTGACCTAGAGCCCAATAAAAGTGGGGGGAGGGGCCTCTGCAAAAATTAAGAATTCAGACAGCAAGAGCAGAGCAGTAAACCAGGTGAGGGGCCCTTCTCAGTGTGGGGCGCCCGGGTGAATGCCCAGGAAGGTGGCCTGGTCACTGGCCCGGAGCAGGACACTGGCCCACCAGGTGAGGGTTTGCAGACAGGCACCATGCCCAGGGGATGTGACGGGAGGTCCCACTGCCTCCTTACCTGTTGCTAAGCAAATTCTCATTCTTTGCAAGTCCAGCTTCCCAGCAGTCACCCTCTGGAGCAGCAGCATCCTTTATCATATATATGCAAATCAGAAGCCAGCCAAGATTATTTAAACCTGGGTCATCCCCTCCTTTAAAAAAAAAAAAAAAGATGAATGCTTATTTATTCTATTTTCAGCCTATCAGAAAAATGCCAAGCCATCTTCTACCCTGAAATTAATGACAGTCCTATGGGGAACAGAACATGAGTTATTTTTAAAGCAATTTCTGATTATTTTTCTCTCCAGAATCAAGAACCCTGACCAGAGTACCATGTTGTTTCTCTGGTCCAAGATCCCCCCTTTTTTTGCCAGTCACATCTTTTGGGGAGCAGAGAGGACATTCACTAACAGATTCACCACAGAGCGTTATTCATTCCGCATGTCTCACTGGGATGTGTTTAATATGAGGAGCCGCAGTAAACCACCAGAGTTGTGATCACGTGGATCTAACAAGGCATGCAGAGCAACATCGCTGCTAATTGCTAATGACCAAGCGAAGGCAGGCGAGGTGAGGGAGCCTGTTGCTCCCCTTGACGGAGGGGAAGCAAGCTCATTAACTAACCGTGGGATTAAATTATGTGCAAATCTCTTCCTCTGCAACCAGTCACACAGCTGCCTGCCACAGAAATGCAAACAAATCAGAGTCAAGCCACAGCCAGACACCTGCCTGAGGCCGAGCTTGTAAAAAATGGAGGCAGAGCTGCGTAGGGAGAAATGCACACGCTCAACTCCATCCTCTAAACTTCTGCAGGAGACTCCCCCTGAGGCCAGGGCAGGAGCGGGGTAGGGCAGGGGCCTAGTTCTGCCCCGCGGCCCAACACCCCTCTCCTCTCCAGCTGGATTTTCACTTTGAAGAAAAACATACACCCACACGACACTGCACGACACTGTCCCAAACTCCATCCCTGCCCCCAAAGTGAGCTTCCCCACTTTCAGCCGTAGCTGAGCGGCCACAGTCAATCTTTCATCAATACGCATTCGATTTGTAAGTAACCAACTGGATGGGCCCAGTTGGCTTGGACATAAAGTGTTCCCACAAATGCTGCCTCTCCCATGGGCTTCATTCAGATTTCACCGTCTTCCAGTGGCCTTCCCTGGCTCACCCCTCATTTTCTTTTTTCTTTAAAATATATTTTATTGATTTTTTACATAGAGGAAGGGAGAGAGAGAGTTAGAAACATTGATGAGAGAGAAACATCAATCAGCTGCCTCTTGCACACCCCCTACTGGGGAGGTGCCCGCAACCAAGGTACATGCCCTTGACCGGAATCAAACCTGGGACCCTTGAGTCCGCAGGCCGACGCTCTATCCACTGAGCCAAACCGGTTAGGGCACCCCTCATTTTCTTCCTGCCCCATGAACTAGGCAGGCAGTGGGCCTGGCTCTACACTGTCATGGTGTTTTGATCTGGCAGCCCAAACACTGCTTTTTGGCTTTATACAGGGGTAGGCAAAAAGTAGGCCTCCAGTGGTGAGTATGCGAAAACAGAGTTTATTCCTGTATTCTTATTTATTAATTATTGTATTACTTTCCACATGAACAACTGAAGACCTACTTTTGCCCACCCCAGTATTTTGACTGTCATATATTGTGTAAGTAGCTAAGGGACGCTTTCAAGCTGTAACTAGAAGCGCTAGCTCATTAATTAAGTAGGTAAGGGGAGACCAGGGAAATGCTAGTTGCATCACTGGATTTTAAATTGAGATAGGAGTAATCTCATTTGAACCAAACTTCAGCATTCACTTGAAAGCCTACAAATTGCAGACAAATGACCAGCCATAAATTGTGATGTATGTTCTGTGGGTTTTTAATGAGGGCCAGTGAGGCAGCTCCACACTCTTACAGGGTGGAGCCAACATAGGTTTACTGCTGTGCGTACGCGAAACACAGAGTTTATTCTTGTATTATTGCTTATTAATTGTTGTATTATTTATTTGTCTTACAACTGTAAACCTACGTTGGCCCCACCCTGTATTTCACCTCCATCAGGACTAAGGAGGACTGGAAAGGACCGAGAGAGGAAGAGGAGGGACTGTGCTAGGTCATTATCAGGAATGAGAGGAGAAAGTCTCATCGATGTGTGTTGACTTCCCCTGGGCTGGGAGGGGAAACGCTAAAGAATCCAGGTCCTTGGGTAGAGAGAGTCCAGGGGTGGAGACTGGGGTGTCCTCGGCCACTACCAGCATCAAAAACACCTGCTTCACAAATGACTGGACAGGGCACAGTGAGATAGAAAACACCTGCATGATGTGAGGGGCCAGGCCAGATGATGTTAAGGCCTCTTCCTGCTTAGAACAGGCCATGCTTCTGGCCTGTGGAATACTCTGCCACCCTCAATAAAGGCACCGGGCATGTGTGTCAACTTTAACTCTTTCCAAGCCCTGTCACTCTTGTGCTGTCCCAGCCCAGAGTGGACAGTTGATTAGAAACAGCGAGGAAGATGTCTCGGAGTGGAGCCCCTGGCTCCAGGGAGAACGGACAGGGGACAGTGAGAGAGGAGAGAGAAGAAACAGCGAGTAGACAAGCATAATGGCCACGCTCTACGGGCCCTGCAGGCATCATCGCAGAGCAGCAAGCGTAATAATTGATGTTGGTAATTCTGAGGCATCAAGAGAGGTTAAATCATGTGTGTCACTACGAGCTGGTCACTCGACTCATTGGCAAGGTGTCTATCGGACACCCAGTGTGCACGAGACTCTGTCTGGGTCTGGGGATGGGAAGACAGGAGGCGCGGTCCTTGCCCTCAAAGGCTCTCTGGACTTCCGTTTGTTTCTTCATGAAAGAAATGACTCCTGAGATTCCTTCCCGGAGGGCACCAAGAGCTTTAGGCATTAGGGCTTGAACCTCCACAGTCCTGTGAGTGGTAACCCAGGTAACATAACTCTGTTTTGCAAAGGAGCAAACTGAGGCTCGGAAGGGTTGGCATCTGGCTCAAGGTCACACAGCTCATGAGAAGCAGGGCCAGGCCTCTCAGCCACCAAAACAGAGATCTTCTGACTCCCACCCCTGGGCCCTTCCCGCACTGTCTTCCTCCCTCCAACAGCGCGATCAGAATGGATGGAGAACAGTTCGGGCGCCTGACAACTGCGCGGATTTACGCGTCTGGAACACGACATCCACCAGCCACAAAACGAAAACCTTGTGCAATCGGACAGTAATAAATATCTCAAAGACCAAGTGCAACCGAAGCGGCCTTGAAGGATCTGTCAGAATCAACAGCGAATAAGTCCAAAAAGTCAACAGTGAGGGCTACAAGGGCACATGCTGAATAACTAAAATATCTTCACAGAAAATGCGCTTGAGGAAAAAGGCAGCTTGGGAGCACTATGTTAAAAAAGAAAGGAAGGGGAAAAAAGCCAAAACTCCAACACACACACACTGCTGGTGGAGTTGGTTCAGGCACTGAGAAGGGACAAACGCGTCCACATCTGACGGCTGTAACTGCTAATGGAGAGACCTACAGGGTGGGGGGGCGGCCCGCAGGCCGGGGAAACAGGCACCGTGTTTTCCCACCGCAGAGAAAAGGTGGCTGAAGAGCCACTGGATCCGGGCAGATGGTCTGTAACATCAGGCATGGCCACCGGCAGAGTGTCCGATAGAGGGCAGTGAGAGCCATGGTCTGGGGATGGGCATGTATCGAGCTCCAGTTAGTTTAGAAACACCGGCTCGTCCACTCACAGGTCTCTGGGGAAGGTAATGCTCTCTGAAGCTCGGGGAATTGATCTGCCCAGGATCGCACCGCCAGCGAGTGCTGTCAGAACCCAGGCTCCGGAGGGGCCGTGCTGAGAGATCGTCATTTTTACTCTCTCACTCTGCCCTTTCATACATTGGCTTTCACGTGTATAATTCTTCTGTGGAGTTATTAAATCCATAAATAAAGATTTAATCTTTTAAGCTCTGCATGGTGAGAGCTCGAGTTGAAAAGGTGCAGGCAGAGCAGAGCTTCCAGGCCTGGTGCCGGGTGGCAGAGGGGCAGGAGAGGCTGCGGCTGCTGCTTGGGGGCTGAGGCGGAGGGGCCAGAAAGGCCCGCCCGGACCAGAGACCACACTGCCCAGACAGCCACAGAGGGCCTGCACACTGGCCCTAAAGAGAATGATCCTGCCTGGCCAGTGTGGCTCAGTGGTTGAGCACCGCCCGGTGAACCAGGAGGTCACGGTTCAATTCCTGGTCAGGGCACATGCCCGGGTTTGGGCTCAATCCCCAGTGTGAAGTGTGCAGGAGGCAGCCAATCGATGTTTCTCATAGATGTATCTATCTCTCTATCCCTCTCCCTTCCTCTCACTAAAATCAATAAAAATAAAAATTTTTTTTTTTTTTAAGGGAACTGTCCTGAAGGCTGGGAGACACCCAGGAGAGTCTAGCAGCTCTCACACTGAGCATGTTCTGACCTAAACCGGGTAGAGGAATGGGAAGCAGCGGGGCGGTGCTCCCAGGAGCCCCGGGAAGGCGCAGCTGTGTAAGGAGAGGGGTTGAGAAGGCCCCCAGAACACCCAAGAGGAGGAGGAGGAAGAGGGCAAGGGCTCTGGCTCCCGTTTAGCTCAGCGCCCGACCCGGAGGAAGCCCTGACAGCTGAGTCAACAACTCCATTCCCTACATCTCTGCCCCTCCCTCCCCATCATGCAGGGGTCACACACTGGCTCCGGGTCCGTGATGACAACGACAAGATGGACACTTTGGTTTCTCTGGCAGGGAGACACCAAGGCCAGCGCCAGGGAGGAGGGGATCCTGAGAAGGAAGAGGAGAGCATGGACATTGGGGCAGGAAACGCTGGGGCCCGAGTCGGGGTAGGGAGCCCTCTGACCCCTGCCTCGTGATGGAGAGGCAACATCTGGACCCGCGATCCGGGAAGGCTGTCCCTCCTGCCTCCGGCTGCCATTCCCACATCCCCGTTCCTGGCCTGACCGTCTTGGGGCCGGGCGTCAGGGACAGACGTGGGGCTGACTTCTCTTTGGGCTTTTGGCCCCTGCTCCCCCCATCAGGGTCTCGCTGCCTTTTGTTCAACCCAAACCAGAGGCCAGGCCGCCCTGCAACTCCACTCCACTTCCTGGTTCGGGACTTGTTTCTGCCACGGGAGGGCTGTGGAGGGTCCGAGAAGGGCTGGAGGCTGACTGTGGGTGACGGGTTCAGCGACGCAGGCTCCCCCGGAGCCGCGGATTGTCTAATTCAGTGGTCGGCAAACTCATTAGTCAACAGAGCCAAATATCAACAGTACAATGATTGAAATTTCTTTTGAGAGCCACATTTTTTAAACTTAAACTTCTTCTAACGCCACTTCTTCAAAATAGACTCGCCCAGGCCGTGGTATTTTGTGGAAGAGCCACACTCAAGGGGCCAAAGAGCCGCACGTGGCTCGCGAGCCGCAGTTTGCCGACCACTGGTCTAATTGAATGGATCCGGACAGTCCCTGGATCTGCCCACACAGTTCCACACACCTTCCCAAAGCTTCCGAAATAGCACCAGCTTTTGTACAGGAGCCAAAAAGAAAAGAAAAAAAAAAGCGGAAAGAAGTAAATGACAAGGCCCCGGAGATGTCTGCCCTTTCAGAAAAGTCGGAGGGAACTTCCCCAAAGAAATTTTAAGGCCAGAAAATAACAACTCTTCTCCTGGAGGAATCAGGCAAAGAACGACGCCATGAGCCAGGCACTGTGGGTGGCGGGAACCACAACCCGGTTTTATACTCACATGACGTCACTGACACCGAGTCGGACCCTTCTCTCCTCGGGTCCCGTCATCAAAAACCCATCCCCGATGTTTGGTGCTGCATCAAGACAACGCCACCTTCCAGCACCTTCCAGCACCTTCCAACCCCACGCGGCAGGCGGAAGAGGACTCCCGCCAGATACGCACACGCATGCGCACACATGCACGCGCAGAGGCGAGCATGCGCACAGTCACAGTGGGGCGTGGCCACCCCGCTATGGCCTGGACCCCTGTCCAGGCTGCACTGAGAACCCCGCCTCCCTCTCCCCTGCCTCGCACCCCTTCCGCCTGCGCCTGCGCCTGCGCTGGAGCCTGATGCTCTGTGGGCAGACCCCTCCGTGGGCTGAGAGGGGGGGGCGACCACTGCCAGCCCCCCATTAGGGGAGAAGTGGATGGGTGAGCCCCCACCGCCTCCGGCTCCTGCTGCCTTTCTTCCCCCTTCCTCATCAACCTACGTGGGGCGGGGGGGGGGGGGGGGGGGGGGGCGGCTCAGCCTAAGGAGAGGGCAAAGGAGGCTCGTGGGGCCCTGGCTGATCCACCCATGAGGGGTGCGGGGGAAGACTGATCACTGTGGGGAGACCATCTTCCTTTTCCCTCTCCCTTTGGGGTAAATCACCACGAGGTCTCCCACGTCCCCATAACAGCAGGGGGTCTGGCCCGTCCAACAGCCTTGCTCCCCAGGGCTGTCCAGGGCACAGGGAGGAAGTGGGGCGGGCCTGGTCCAGAGCTCAGCAGATTCCCAGGGACTGGAGTCTCAAACCTGGGGTTTTCCCCCTCCTCTCCCCTCCCTTTCCCCACATGGTCTCCGGCCATTGCAAACCAGAGGCCAGGGGGCCATCCAGAGAGGGTTAAGTTTCCAGGACTCCTGGACAGACTTCTGCCAGGTTCCTGGCCCAGGGTGGGTGGGTGGGGGGATGAGGGTGAAGAGAGGGAGTGTGTTGGGAAACGGGAGGCCTAACATCTGAGACATGGTCACTGCCCCTTCTCCCAAACCGCAGACGCTGTGGCAGCAGGAAAATCAGGGAGACTCAGACCAAGTCCGATTGTGCAACCCTGGGGGCCAGCCCGCCGCTGGAGCCGGGAGTGCGGCCGAGTCCACTCCAGAGGTAGGACTTCAAGTTCTTACTGAAAACACATGCGCTCAGGGCGCTGGCTTACACACACACACACACACACACACACACACACACACACGCCTTCCATGCAGCTACAACCCACTTTCTGGTTCAACACCTCTGAGAACTGGAATTGGGAGCTCCGCCCTTGGGCAGTCACCCTGCCAGAGGCGGGAGCCACTGGTGGTTGGTTGTGGGAGGGCTGAGGAGGATGAGGTGGGTGTGGAGGGCTTTTGCCAGCCTCCTGAAGTGGCGGGATCTGCTGCTTCCCTGGCGCCTCACAGTAAAATCTGTAACCAGAGAAGTGCCTCTCCCTCAGCCAGGGAACCCAGCCAAGTCCCTAATGTGGCTTATGGAGCAGGACGGGTGGAGGGGAAAAGAGAGGGTCATGGGGTGAAATATGATCTGAGGGCTGCCCCAAACAGACGCAGGCGAGGAGGAGCGGTGGATTTTCCCTTTAATGCAAAACGCGTCAGTACAAAATGAGGTGGAGAAAGTCCCTTTCTTGAGGGCATTGATGCGAGAGAGGGCAGCGCTGAAAGTCCTCTCTCCTCCAACTCACACCGAGGCAACAAATACTCTGTTGCCTCTCATTGGGGTGGCCCCCATCCGAGGGCCAGAGCTCTGGGTCACCTTAGGCCTGAAATTTGCGGGCATGGGCCAGGAGAAAGGAGGGAACCCTTCGGGTTTTCTCTCTTTTAGCTCTAAAAGGGGCACAGAAGATCCAGAGTCCCATAGGAAATGAAGGGGCCATCGGAACCTGGCCTCCATTGGCTAAAAGATGAGACTTGAACTACAACTTGCCCACGGTTGGAGAATGAGGAGCCGGAAACGTAGTGGGGCTATAAATGTAGGGAGATGGGAGAGATTCCTAACATGAGGCCAGCTCCTCAGACTTCCTCCTCCTTCTTCCTCATCTCCAGCTTGTAGACCAGCTGGTAGCCATCATCCCAGGCATAGAGCTGGCGCTCGCGGGGATTATAGCGGAGGCTGGCGTGGGCACCGTATCGGCGGGGGAAGTAAGGGAGCGCTGCCCTTTCAGGGGTCAGGGTGCCGCTGGCATCGAAGGAGCATTGGATGCGGGCCCGACTGGCAGGGCGGGTGTTATAGACGACGTACAGGGTCCCACAGATGACAAAGGCAGCCTCGGCATTCTCTCTGGGACACGGTGTGTCCCACTGCTGCTCCGTGTCCAGTGTCTGTGGGTCTAACTTGGCCAAACACAAGTGCCTGTCGTCCTCGCGGGTGGCATAGACAGCCCACAGGCCCTCCTCGTCCGCCGCCAGGTCGATGTACGTGTCTGACGTCAGCCCGTAGGGGGGGATCAGACCCTCTGCTGGGAACACTGAACTGTCCACCACCGTGCGGTTTGCCAGGTGGAATTTGATGAGCTGCAAAGTGTCCTCCAACTCCCCACCCCCTCCAGGTCCTCCAGGAGGCCTCCGGGCATAATAGAGAAAGCCACCGTATACCAGCTGCCCTGTGCCCACCCAGGGGAAGGGGACCCGGACTCGGGAAGCTTTCCGGGCAGCCATGGCCAGGGTGAAGTCACGCAGCCTTGGGAACACAAAGGCCGTGTCATTCTGTGTCCCATCCAACACGTAGATCTTCTCTGTGGGTCCCAGGGGGTCCTTGGTCCAGAGACCAGCTGAGCCCCCGAAACGCTTCAGGATCTTCATGGATCTCACCTGCGAGATGGTGTAGCCGCAGTCTGTGGGGAAGGAGGAAAGCACAGGAAATACAGGCAACAGTTAGATGCCCAACGCAGGAAGCGCCTGCTCCCAGGGTGGGCCATTGGAGAACAGTGGGCAACTGCCCAGTGGATGCCTCCACTGGAGGACTGGGAAAAAGGGTCCCCAGAAACCCTCCTTGATGGGCCCGTCATTACAGAGTTGCCCTAAAACAGATTCCAGAAGACACAGCCCAAGCGGATGGGGGCAAGGAGGGGAAGGGACCGTGGTGGACAGCTCAGTATTCCCCGCGCAGGCTTGGGTTCCTCCGCATGGGCCGAGGACCAGGACACAGGTTCTCCGAGCCAGGGGTCTGCCTCCAGATTGCTCACCTGTCACCATGTCGTACTTCTCATTTCTTCTGCCCTTGCCTTTGGCCCCAGAGCCTCCAGGCACCTTCTCGTTAACCTCTTCACAGGGCAGAGCTGGGTTCTGGGTCTCCAGATAGTCCACCTCCCGCTCCAGACGGTCCACTCTCCCCGCAATGGTGTCCGCCTCCGTTCGCAGGGCCTCCCGCTCCTTCTCAGCCACCTCCAGCAGCGGCAGCATCTTGTTCTTGAAGTCCCGCAGCTCAGCAGCATGCCGGCTGCTCTGGTCCTGGCACTGGGCCAGCCGTTCCTGAAGGGATTGGGGGAGGAGGGGAGGGGAGAGGGATGGGGGAAGAAGGAAAGGCTGCAGGGTTAGACTCCCAGGCAGGGAGAGGCCCAACCAGGGAGTCAGGAATGGGGAAGAGCACACACTCAGCCGGGCAGCAACATCCCCTTCAACCTCCACGGAAAGGAAACCAGATGTTCACAGACGCTAAATGTGCAGGAAGCCTGGCTCAGGCTCACCTAGGCCCCTGCCACCGCAGCCCGCCCTCCGGCCTGCCTTCTCTGCCAGCAGGGCCCCTGAGCCACCAGCCCCTAGGCCGTCTAAGTGCATGGTGGGGAGGGCTCTCTGCTCCAAGACACAACTCTCCTGGGATTAAGAGGCTCCAGACTTCAACGTGTGAAAAAGAGAGAGAGTTCTCTGGAAGCTTCCAACTTGAACAGAAGCATCAGCTGGTCCTGAGATGCGTCCCCACAGTCCCAGCTCTAGTTTGCACTCTTCCCTCTAGTCCAGGCATCCTCAAACTACGGCCCGCGGGCCACATGCGGCCCGCCGAGGACATTTATCCGGCCCGCCGGGTGCCGCTGCCTGTCCTGCTTAGCAGCCGACTCGTCCCGGGCCCGCAGTGCGCATAGGAATTTGTTCCTAGTTTTTTTTTTAAACTATAGTCCGGCCCTCCAACGGTCTGAGGGACAGTGAACTGGCCCCCTGTTTAAAAAGTTTGAGGACCCCAGCTCTATCGAATCCGAGGGGTAAGACGCAAAGGTCTGAATCGCTGTGTATGTGGGGAAGAGGACTTAAATTTTGAGAACCTCATTAAAAGATGGAGTTTCCTGTAGGTTCTTACAGAACCCGGTTTTGTCATCCCTCGATGCCTGATGCACTGGGTGCACCAACGAAGAATGTGCCACCCTGCCAGGCTGGCCTGGGAGAGGAGTCACTCACCTCTAGGGCGACTAGCCGGCGTTCCATGTACTCCACAAGGTGCTGCTGCTGTCCTCCAAGGGGCCCCGACCAGGACAGAAGGAGCAGGAGGAGGAGAGGAGCGCAGGGTCCCATGGCAGCGGGAGAGGGGGCCAGGCAGGAGTGCACAGGCAGCCGTGTGCAGGCGCCTCTGCCCCTGGAGCCGCGGGTGAGCCTGGCAGGCGGGGTGGGGGCGGGCCTTCTCCTTCTGGATCTCTGGGTCTCTCTCACTACTCTGGAATGCTTTCAGGCCTTTACAGCCCCCGCCCCCTCCTTTCAGCCGGGGCTGATCAAACACAGATGGCCCCACTGCAGAGCAGCCAGAAGCCTTAACCACCTCCCGCCTAGGCTGTAGGCTCCCCGGGAGAGGAGGAGACGAAAACCCTGGGGCACAGCCTTTGGGCAGTCACCCAGGAGAAGGGGGCGCTGGGGAGGCCCCAGAGAAAACTCAGCAAACTCTATTCCCACGTTTCAAGAGGCCTCCAGCGCTGACATAAGAAATATCCTTCATTAATCTCTTCCCAGCAAAAACAAAACAAAACAAAACAAAAAAACAGCATGAGTTGTTTTCTGCCTTGGTCAGTGGAAGCTGGAAGCGGGAGAGGAGGTTTGAGGGGGAAGAAGTGGGGAAAAGTGCTACAGTGGTCTTCTGTATCATGGTCTTCCATAGCTCGTTGGCGCCACCTAGTGCTGAACACCAGGTATCGTCTCAGGATTAAAAGGGAAACCAAGGCTTCGACTTCAACTTCTTGTGGAATTTTCCACAGCAAGCCAAGCAGACTGAATTTATAGGTGTTTTCATCATTAAATGGCCGATTTCCCCACAGGATACCCAATTACTTATGGGGCTATGCCAGCCTCTCTTATTTAGCCTAAAGACAAGAATATACAGATAAAGAAACAATTTGAAAACAAAACAAACAGGTCATTGAGAAGTCGGTACATTCTTGATTAACTGGAAACATGATTGACAGCAGAGCCTTTGTAGATGTCTTTCCTTGGCCTGAATGCTTCAAGGTATATTCTCTTAACTGGGGAGTGTGCAGCAAGTTCACACTAACTTTACATTCATTTATTCAAGGAAAAATCTGAAAAATATGTATATGCAGTCTAAATCAATATAAATGTATCATGACTTCCCTACTTATGGGAGAGGGCTACTGATCATTTATTTCTCTTGGTTACGGTCCAGAAGGGTGTTTCCGAATGTGTCTCATATCTAGATCCCCACTATGACTTCAGGAGCCCCAAATGAATTAATGGCCACTGGAGGGTTGACTGGGCCTGAAACCCATGTCCAAAGGAGTCAACTGAATGTAGAATTTATTCAGAGACCTGCAGTGATCAATCCAGACAAACCTCTAATTCTTGCTCTGGAGGAATTTTACTCCCTTTAGGATGAAGAGAACTCTGATGACACGTGCACCTTCTCTACAAGGACCTGGCTTCCCACCAGCTGCAGGGAGGGGAAGGAGCACTCTGGTTGTGATTCTTACTGGTATTTTCACTCGCTGTGTTAATGTCAGGTGGAACTCGCTGGGAAAGGACGTTTACTTAGCCTGTGTCAGAGGTTCCTGCCTCTCTGAAAGGGCCAGATCTCCAGCTAGGGCCCTGCAACTCCATTCTTGGGAAATGTCCCCTCCCAAGGCCCGCTCATTTCCGCTGGGGAGGTCTGTATGAAAGGTGAGTTTGTCTCTAATACATAATGTGTCTACTGATTTTCAGGTGTATTTAGGTATCCAAAGATGCCATTTGGTGACTTCCTTTGTATCCCTATAACAAAAGTGAAAAAGCCACATGAATCAGAAAATTTACCCATTTTATTGATGCATGGCAATTGCTCTACATTTTACCATATTATGTAGAAAATACTGAAAATACAAGCTACTTTGTAAAACCAAAGACAAACATTGAATCCAAAGATAAACTATGTTTTACACAATGGACCCTTTTCCCATAGTTAGTATTAAATTTTAAATATCTATTTATTTTGTTAAAATGATTATTTTACATACTCCCTAAGTACATCTGCATTACAAACATAGCTCAGTAATTCTCAGAAACTGCTTCTAGAGGCTCGTTGTCAAAGGGAGAGCACGATCAGAAAAGGGAGAAAGCAACAAAAGTTTAAATCGCACACAGTAACTAGCATATCAAATACACTGAATAAAGTTGGGATTCCATTGCAATATTAAGAATTCAAAGCAGAAATACTAACATTACATAGAATGCACATAGAATGTACTGCTACATGTAGTGAGATTATTTTTCAAGCTGAATCAAAACCACACATTATATAAAGTTTCGCAACAAACAACCATGAAGACATGCTGCACCATCCATCAGTTAAAAACAAAATCAAAATAGGAAGCAGGCTTGGGCCATTCCTGTCACTGGGAGGCAACTTCATTTCCTAACTTAAAACAAACCACCCTAACCAGTGGGTTTTTGCATAATAATGCTGAATAAAACGCCCCTGACCCTACTTGCCTGGCTGTGGGCCCTCAGGCTAACCCCCTCTCCTGGAGGATGGTAGGTGGCAGACCATCTGATGTGGAGTGCTTACTCCGGGGGCTGGGAGCTGAGTGCTGACCACAGGATCACCACCTGGGAGCTATTAAGAACTCTGGAGTGATCAGTGTCCTGAGGAGCCTAGAGTGGCTGCATTTAATTAACCCTTCCCCACTGCTCTCTCAACCGGAAGGGGAGAAGCCGGAAGTGCACTCCAGAGAGGGCCTAAGCCTTAACCTGGTCGGAGGTCAGGCCACTGGGACGCACGCCAGCTGCTCAAGCCCCAGGGACAGGATCGAAAGCCACACGGAGCACATATATATTCAGCAGACACAGGTGGGTTTTAACCTGGGTGAATCTGAAATGCCAATTGATAGACTGGCCGAAAAGCTCTAAAATCCCTAAAGCCGCACAATGCTAGTAAGGTGATTAAGGTAACAATACAAATCTTGGCATCGTCTTTTCTCGCATCTTTAAAGGGTATCTACCTACGGGACTGGGGGCAGGAGTGGAGTGTTTTGTGGTGGTTTTTCCTGCATCTTGTTTCTTACAAAAACAACAATTCCTATCCCTTGTAAAGAAAAGGAACACAAAAAAGTTTCCATTAGAAACTAGCTCTGCCTTTGAAGCAAGAAACTCCGAATGGGCTTGGCATGAAGGAGACACAGAGACCACACACTCCGACCAGAACACTTAACGCACTAGTGACAGAAACGATACTAACTGCTTGGGTATCTTGACCAGTAGAGTGCTGAACACACAACGCAAGATAATTAAAACACATAGAAAGCGCCGACACCTTCCCGGTAGGCTGTCCTGACTGCCCCTCCCGGAAGCCCAGACTCCTCACAAAGAAGAAACCAAACACCTTGACAGCTCCTCGGTGTTCGACCCCGAGCAGGGCTGGCTGCCCGGGCTCCATGAAATCCCCCATCTCCATCCTGCACCTCCCAACGCCATCTCCACAAAGAACCCGTCCTAGACGTACCCCTCAACTGTCATTGTCAATTCAGATGGAACACTTCTGTGCCTTAGGGTTAACCTTCCCCAAAATCCTTATGGGCAGGAACATCCCCATCCGCAGTACCCTCCACTTGACCCAGATCCATGCAGGAGCTGAGAGGACAAGGGCAGTTTCACAGTTGGAAGGGCCCCGAGAATACACAAGTTGGTAAAAAGGAACCTCAAAAGCCCAATGGCTTTGGCACTTTCCTAATATTCTTCGCTGCCACCAGCGGCATCATAAGACTCTTCGTAGTATGGGGACACGGTGAGCAATACAACAGGCTCTTTGGTATAAACACATCTGTTATATATTTTTTTCAACAAGCAAATGTTTTACTAGGAATGTCAGCTATCTGCAGGAAGGACTACCACATTGGAAAAGGGGGGGAACATCTCATTCTCAAAGTGATTGCACATCCTTTTTGGAAAGAAGAAACAACGCATATCAAATACTGGCTGACTCCTCTCACCTGCTTCCTGAATGCTCCCAGGAGCAGGTGGCCACGCAGTGGGAGAGCCACGTGGGGACATGCTGCTGTGAGAGCCAGGCTGAGGCGCCGGAATGGAAAGGGGGCAGAGGCGGCAGGAGAGGAGGAAAGCTGCTATTTGAATGTTTCCGTGTCGGCAGGGAAACTGAGAACAATGCATGTACACAGCACAGCTACTAGTCCTGTTCTGATACACCCAGTGAACAGCTTAGGGTCCACGGGGGCTTGCTGGTCCATCCTAAGGCAAGCTCACTGTAAACTCTAGAACCACTACATTATCATATAAGGCACTACAATAGGGGAGGGGGGAGAGGGGAGGGAGGGACACACACTGAACAAGTCCTCACCAGACACACCTGTGCAAAAACAATTCCAACAGTCTCCTCTCCTGGCAGGCTACGCCCTGCGCTTTCAGCACTACAGTAATATGCTCTAATAGAATCGCAATTAGTTCACATACATTCCAACAAGGATCAGTTCATTTTGGTTTAAATACAATGGAGACACCAATTCCATCTCCCGGGTAACACTGGAGGATCAGGTACACACGAAATACACAATTCAAGTGTAATCACTACACATCTGATTACAAATAACATCTTGGGAGAGCAGGAAAAATTGCTTATTATATTTTTCTAATCAATATGTACATATTTAATTATGCAAAATATTAAAACACCACCATTACAAAACTTCTAAAATATTTTTAAATTCAGTAATAAATTTTTAAAATATTTTTTGCAATTCCTACATGCACTTATTGTATAAGTCTTAATAAGAGAGCATTCAGTCTGCTGCTGGCATACAAAGGAAGCTAGTCTAAAGTATAAAAGCTATACACAATGTTCTCATCTGGTCTCAGATTCTTTCGCTTTCTCCCCAAATCAATCACAGAGAACAGAAGGGAGAGGTGAGGGGAGGAGAGAGGTGGGTTATTGAAAATACTAACTAATCTTTAGGCGAAGCTCATCAATGCCAGTAGCGTACTACAAAGAGATTTTGCATATAATAAAACTATCACCACCATACAATAGCAACCACCTCAATGGCTTTTCCATAATAAAATGTGAGCTGAATCAGAGGACATTTTAAAAAATAATTTCAAAATAATGCACGGTGCTTCATTTAAGAAGAACACCTGGGGCGTTGTGTTTTCGTGGCAGGCATGGATTCTCACGCTGTTACCAGCACGGTGAGCGGCCTTTTGAACACTACTTTGTAATAAACACAGAGCAATGAGAGAATCCCAATAGTAATTCAGAGCAGTACACAACCAGTTATGCAGAAATAACAATTGCCCATTAAGTATAATGTGACATGAAAACAAAACTAAAACACTGTAAGTTTAAATATCTCACAGACAAATGTAAGATTCTGAGAAGTGCCTGATAGGAAAATAAGGACTTGTGAAAGCTACTCTTAAAATAGGCAATTAAGTCTTGGTTTTTAAACAAGCAAAAAGCAATGATTTTTTTTCTCACTAACAGACTCCAAGTCCTTCTATCAGCGTTTTTCCTCTGACCAGTAACTACAATAAAACAAAGTTAAATAAAGAGGGGCTTCACTTGTTTTTAAAAGCATTTATAGGAACAAAGTCCGAGAGAAAATATTTTTCAAAGGGTGACTTCAGAATGACCTCTCTCCCTTGGTCACTGCAGAAGTTGGGCATCTGAATCTTCCAAATACCAGACTGCTGTCGCAAAAATAAGGAATTAAAAACAGGCGGACTTGGGAGACTACAACAATGCAGTCAACACTGAGACAGGTTCCCCAGAGAAAAACCTTCTGTCAGTGGGCCCTGCAGAGCGAGGGGCTGGCTAAGGAGTTTCAGGAGAGAGTAGGGGTGGAGCTGAGCACAGCCCATTCTGCGGAACTCGGGGACAGAGAGGGCAGCCACGGCCCCTCCACCCTCACGCTCACCAACTACAAGTAGGAATACTGGCTGATCTTGGTAGGACTCAGTGGGTATCCAGTGTAAATTGTTGAGCCTCGGGACGAGCCAATGTAGGACTGGGTGGCAAACTGGTGTTGGTACTGAGCGGGGGCCACACTGGCAGAGGTGAGGAGGCTGGGCCCCACACTGACAGGGACCTGGTGCACCAGAGTGCTGGGGTGGGTGGTATAGGCTGCAGCGTGCCTTGAGGAGCCCTGTGGGGAGAAGAGATGAGCAATGGAGCTGGTGGAGCCCAGTGCAGCAGCAGAGGTGGGGGCAGCGTACGTATACAGGTGAGGCTGGCTTGGCAAGTGAGCAGGGGCTGGGGCCAGGTGTGGGTGCCCCGTCGAGTGTATCGGGCTGCCATGCTGGAAGGCGTAGGGGGCTTGGGAGAGCGGGGCCACAAACGCCTGCTGTCTGCGGGGGGCAGGGTTGCTGCTTCTCTCCTGCGAGGTTGGAGCTGACGATGACTGCTGGTTCTGGAAGGAGGAAGAAGGGAGTAAGGCATCTCGCAGTCACTCTGGTTCAGGGCACCGAAGGCCAAGCTGAGAGCTGAGGTTCTAACTCCCGCTGCCGCTGGGCTGCCAGAGCGCTGACCTCCCAGACGGCCGTGCTGTCAGGAGGCAGCCGTCCAGCCCTCTGCCTCCTGGCAGCACCTCCTAGCCCAGCCCAGCCCAGATGGCAGCGCCTTGCTCTGAAGCATGACAGGAAGGGGGTCAGGAGTTCGGAGGGCTACCCACTCCTGCAAGTTAGTAACGGGTGGCTCAACTCACCCTACTCTGGCGTCAGTGAGTCTGCATTTTTCCTAACCTTTCTTTCTTGGCAATGCTTTCTTTTGTTCTCCTCTAAGTTCTTCATCTCCCTCATGAATTGTGGAGCCTAAAACACATGCACTAACTCGAATTTACATTTGCACTTGCATGTGTGCGCTCTCTCTCACACATGCATATACACACACACACACACACATGCAGTTACATCCTCATATGTACACTTTCTCACTACTAGGAGACATCACACAGGCACCAGAATTTGAGCTGAGGAAGAGTGACTGCAGATAGAATAGTGACCCCCCCAGAACCCTAGCAGAGGATCGGATGGGAGGAAAAGGCCCCAAATCCCGGACTCACACAACATGTAGGACTAGAACCGGTGATAAGGTGGCCAGAAAGCTTTTCCCTGTCTCTTGCCTCAAGCAGTGTGAGGCTCATGTTATTTATGATCTGGGAGATGAAGCAAGAGAATCTGGTCTCAAAGCATGTGGTGGTGCAGAACCAGACACGGACTAAAGCGCCTTAGGCTCCTTCTGCATTCCAGACATTTCTCTAATCTCCCAGGACAGACAGGACAGTCTGATGGAAACGCTGGGATGTGCATCCTGCACACACTTACACGCGGATGCAGAGACAGCATGTGCGGATCTGACACGGGCCACAGAACACCACAGTTTGACACAAAAGGAGCTTCATTGGGCTTTATTCAGCAGTCCAGCCAGAAGTGGGGTTCTCCAGAGAGTAACAACGGGGGGGCCCCCAATAGAAGCCAGCAGCCCCTGGCGCTTACCTGGCTGAGGTTGAGTGGCTGTGCCGCACTGGTCCCCCCGCGCTGCGCTCGGTACCCGGTGGGGGTGATACAGCATCCAGAGGACTGCCCGCTCACCGAGGCCACGGGCTTGGTCTTAGTGCTCAGGAGACCTAAGAGAGGGCAGGCCTTCGTCAGGTATAAGGACACATGGCTCAGAATCACGGGCGGAGCCTCAGAGGGCATCACCCAGCATAATCAGTCCACGTTAGCGGGAGGCTTGCAGGCGTGAAGGTGTCAGGTGTATCCCATTTCCTCATTCCTGGCTCCGGAACACACACTGCATTTCCCTTTCCTTTCTGCCTTGCTCCAAAGCTCATGAAGGATCCTCACCGTGTTCACTTCCCTCCATATTCTCCAATCTCCTGATGTGCCACGTATTAACTGAAATACAAGCAAGGCAGTGTTCCTGTCCCAAGGAGCCTGGCTTTATGTAGGACGTGAAGCTGAATAAGACACTGGTAATAGTCAGGACAGCTGAGTATTAACAGGGTTGAAAGGAAGGCAAGGTTATATCTTATGGGCACTCACTGTCTTCAAATTCTAAGAAACTGCAGGGCAGCTGAATAAGCAAGTTCAACTTCCAGCACTTTGCGCCCTCCTGCCCCCCACTAGGAGGCTGGAGCAGGGATTCAGTGGCTGTGGAGCAGCCTACATTCTTGGCACCCACCCGTGACCAGAGCTCCTAATCTTCTCGCTCAGGGGCCTGGCACCGGGAAGGCCTGCCTTGTCTGCAGTGGACAGTGGTCTACACCTCACACGATACCCTCAGATTAGAGGCAGCAACATAGTTCACTGTAAAACACGAATGCACACAAGTACGGCACAGAGAGCTATACTGACACCAGAAACGCACGCTCCCCTCCTTCAGGTGTAAGTTTCCGCTGGAAAACAGCTGCCTAGTCAAGGACTACGTACCCCGGGCCCCCTTGCTCTGGGTGGGGCCACGTGATTAGTTTTCACTATTTCTAGGGCTAAAGAGGTGAACAAATGTGTGTGCTTTCCCCAAACTCTTCCTCTTTCTGGCTGGATGCTGAGGAGGCCAAGCTCTGGTCCTTGACTCACCGCGGGCCTGCCAACCAGAGACACTTGCATGGGAAGTCATGTGAGGGGGAAGGAAACCTCAGTGTGTTGAGCCAGGGAACCCTGGGGCTGGGTACTGCAGTGAGCATTACCCAGCGACTGAACCAAGAAGCCTACGCCCAGCATCTAACAGCAAAAAGGATGGAGGGATCAGGCTGATGATAAAGCCCGCAAAAGGACCGCTGCTATGACATTGGCAGAGAAAAGGACTAACGTTCATATTGTTTTCCAAAAACACTTTTGCAGTCATTTTTAATATTACCGGTTCCTGTCCACTTCTGGATTGTCAAAAGAAAATCACCTATAGCAAAACAACAACAAAAAAACATTGCTAATTCTCCCTGCCACATACGTATGTCTTATCAACTTTCTCCCATCAACAGTGTATCTGTGAGACTACAAATTCGTTTTTATATTCATCCAAGCAAAATAAACACAGGAAGATAAAATGACAGCCAAAATTAATTTCACGACACAAGGACCTGGTTTCTGAATTAAGTAATCTTTAAGAAGATCTAGGCCACGGTCTCCACCATCCAGCGGCATAGCAGAATGTTAAGGATACACACATCAAAGGAGAATTCAGCTCCAGCTGGAGGCACTCACCCGAGGCCTGGGTTGCTACAGTGCAGTCACCAAGCTGAGTCTTCAGCGGAGGCACAATGATGGTGCGGGTGCCAGGGCCGTCGCCCACGCCTCTGCCTGGCCCCTCCAGAAGGGGCCCGCTATTGCCCCGGAGAGCGCTCAGGTTCTCGGTGGAATATGGGCTGCTCAGGGAAGAGTCAGAGTCGGGAGAGTCGTTGACAGTGACGTAGCTGATGACATTGGACCTTGCCTTCAGGCCAGAGCTGAGGAGAAGAAAATACATGAGAGTTCAACCTCCTTCTAGCAATGTTTCTTTGATGGTCTCTGGTCCTCCCAGGGTGACGATGATGCTGATGCTGACAATGACAGTGACTTCTGAGGGACTGTTCTTACACTCTACATACATCTCATTGAATACTCAGAACACTTCTACGAAGTAGCTACTATCATTCTTATTTTGAGGATGAGGAAACTGAGGCATAGGAAAATGAAGAAACTTGACCAAGGGCACACAGTGATCAGACAGGATTCAGACCCAGGACAGAATGACTCCAGGGTACACGCCTCTAACAACGGTTCATGTTGCCTCAGCCATTCCCATTCCCACTTGCTTGAAGCCAACAGTTTACGGCCGAGGGTAGCAGCCACCATTCACCCCTCTTACCTGTTGGGCTTGTATTTGTTGTCCTCTTCCTCGTCGGTGTCACTGCGGATAGTGATGACACTCACAGGAGGGCTGGGAGTGTCTGGAATGATGATTGGCTGATGCTGATCTTGGACGGGAACGAGGGAGTTATAGGAAGATGTGGTTCGGAGGGGACTGCTCCCAACCAGGGAATAGACTTGAGAAGGCAGAACATCCAGAGAAGACCTGTAGGCCAAGGTCGGAAGAAAGACCATTCAGTTCCTGGCCTCCAAACTGTGTACATCTTTTTCCCAAAACTCTCTCCAATTTGCCTTCTACCTAATCATGAAGCCAATACACCTAACTATAAAAGTTCCAATAGAAAATAAACTAGCCACTCTAGCCAGGGTTTCCAGGGCCAAGCACACCAAAATACAACATAAATCTTATTTTTATATGCGCTTTCCCCCAGCTTAACTTCCACTCTGTAAAGTGAGCAGAAGAAAATCAAACTGCAGCCTAGAGAAGGCCGGGGTCCCAGGTGGCAGCAGAGAGAAGGGATCAGCACAGCCAGGACCACCTGGTACGCACGCCCAAAGGAGAGGGTAGCTCCTCCTCGGCCTGGCAGCGCTCGCTGCCTCGTTCCAAAGTGTCCACACACCACATGCTCCGTGAGGGGCAACATCGCTCCCCAACGGGCCCCGCTGAACGCCCCGCTCCAACGAGACTTACTTAGAGGAGCCTGGAGCCGACTGCTTGTTCTTCTTTGAAGGCAGGGAACTGGACTGCTGCTGTCTGACGACATGGGCAACGCCAACATTCAGGGGCTGCGCAGTGGCCAGTGTCACGTGGCTCGTGAGCAAGGATGGCGGCTGCATGACAGTGCTGTACTGGCTGCCATGCGAGTGGGCACTCCTGCAGCCACAGGAAGAGATGGAGAAGAGTGAATGCCCCGAACACTGGCAGACCAGGGCCAAAGAGCTATTAGCAGCAATTCAAACGACCCAAGGGAGCTGCATCTGATTGGTCATGCAACACGTGGACCAAAAGGCTGTAGGTTTTCACTGTAGCGTTCCTAATTGCTTCAGACTTCCTTCAAATCTGAAGTACATGATCCCTGAGCTTAGCACCTATTATTTTCCTTTATTCAAAGTCTGCTTAAAACGCCACCTCCTCGCCTGATATGGGCCCTCCTCTTGAAGGATTTCAAACAGAGATAAATCTCTCCTTTCTTTTCTTCCCAGTCTCCCCAGTCTCCCCAATCACCAGGTGCCCCTGCCCCGGGGGACCTGCCCTTGCACATCTCCCAGAGAGGAACGCAGGGCACTTGCCTCCAGTCTGCGAGCTGCTGGCCTCCGCCCATGGCCTCTGGGATCACGGCCGTGGGCTGGACAGAGTTGTGCAGAGCTACCCCAGGCAACTGTTGCCAAGTTGAAGGCAGGAGAATCTGTTGGGTTCCTCCGGGCCAAGCCTGCTGCAAGGAAACACATAGAAAGATCCAGACTGGACTCATTCTTGGCTTTTTCTTTGTGTGTTTTTTTTTTTTAGATGAAAGAAAAATTCACATCTTAAAAGAAGTCGCTTGTAGATTATTAACTTGCAGAGATTCAAAAAGAAAGATCAGAGGGGCTCGAGGTTATACGTCTCACGTTTAGGGAAAGAGAACACGCTGCTTTCTCTCGGCCACCTCCACAACCTGACCAGGCCCCTGGTTAAGAGACTCTATTACACTCTAGAGCAAAGGAGTCTGGAAGTTCAGAGGTCAACTCTGGTTCAGTGCTGGAGTACCATTTGTGCAGAGATTTAAAGAATATCCCTAGAAAGTGTTAAGACAGCTCCCTGGAGATTCAAAATAGGAATTTAAATTTTGAGCGCCAATCAGATAAGAATTCAGGTCCATCAAACCCATAAAACAAAGAGGAGAAGTGTTGCTTTTTAAAAAGGTAGTACTTGGAAAATAGAGCTAGATGTGGATGACCGAAGGCCAAAATCCTGTGGCAATCAAGCTGGTGCCAGCAAGAGAAAGCTTACTCCGTCATTTATGGCCATTTAGTAGAATTTTAAAATAAGGTAGTAAGCAAAATATTTATGAAACAGATGCAGAGAGCACCATATTTTGTTTTATAGTTACCTAAAACATATTGTTTTATGTATCATTTGTAGAAACATATTTCAACATAAAACTAATCACTACAAGAAAATATATCATTTCTAGTTTTTCACAAGCCATGTCCCTTGAAATAGACAGCAACGGATATGTCGACTGTACTTCTTACAGGAATTCTGGCATTTTCTAAAAAAAAAATACGAACAGATTTGAAAGTTTCCTTTTTAAACCTGAAGTCTACAATACAATCACCTACAGTGCTTAGGTACATATGGTTCTGTTTCTTGCATTTCAAACTGCAAGGCCATCAGACACTGTTTTAAAAATATTTCTGCAAGTAACAGATCCACTTGTTACAAATACTGGTTCCAAACAAGAAGCTTTCAAAGCAGACAAACTGCAAACATGTCTGCTACCATAAGCAGAATTTAAAACAAAACAAAAAAATAAGAGAAGTATGTTAAGTCACACCATGCGTCTTTCCATAAGCCAACACCTGCACAAGACAAAGCATATAGTTTAATACAAAGCAAGAAATAACATTCCAACGCGAGGCAGAAATCTGGCGTTCCAAGCGACGAAACTGTGTTGACAGAAGAAGAACAAAAATATGCGAAGCTTAGCAAACGGCCAGTGCAAACTTAAGCGAAGCGGTAGAGGAGAAGTGTCAACCACATCCCAACCTCGGCACTAGAGGTGAGCAATCAAGACCAGTGGCTCGGATCAGTCCAGTTGGAAATATATCTGGCTTCCTTACACTCGGGTGTTATGCTTACGATATAATTAATCTGGAGGCGAGAAAGGGCTTTTTAAGCTGAAAACCAAACGAATTCCAACAACCAAAGTATGTTTTTGGAAGTGCTTTCACTCAGACGAGTCCTTGAGAAACAAGAGAACTTGACAGCCTCTCTGAAGGGCTGCAGAAGTATCAGGACTCCTGGTGTCAGCTAGGTTTTAAGTGCTTGTCTGCTTTTAAATTTCAAAGTAATAAAATGATGGACGTCCAATAAGTAATTCTAACTCTCCCAAACAATGCATCAAAAAATCATTCTTTAAGTTACAAATCCTGAAATACTCCTCAAAGTCCTGTTTGTATGTTCTTCCTCTCTCTAAGCCCCATACTACTACATTCACAGCTCTATTTAATAAGTTTTCCTCAGAATTCTTAGGAACAAATATTGTATCTGCATAAAATTTTTGATCCATATTTTCACCTTTGTATAAAGACTTATTTGCAAAATAATTTAGCCATAAACCCCTAAAAATGAGTTCACCTTCAATTTCAATCAACAAATACGATCTGCAGTGATTTTAAGGCAATATCTTTCAATGGAAGATATAAGCTGCCACTGATCATGAGTGGCAAAAAGAGTTATCTTCATGGCCCACAGAGGAAAGTTAATAGCAACAGATGAAGCAGTAAATTGAGAGCATCTTAAACATGTCTACAGCACAAAAGTTTTAGAAGCTTAAAACAGCAAATAAAGAAGGATGCTAACTTGCAAGCAGTTCAGATTTTGGCCACCTGGGTGCCTGCAGCAGAGCCATACTAATGGCCATTTCTTCCCTTCTCAAGGAGCAAAGGTCAAGGACTGGGCAGAAGACAGAGGGTGCTGGGGCGCTTCTGAGCTACACCAAGAGCTTTTCCCACACTAGGCTGGCAAAGAGTCAGGGCCTGGCTCCTGACAGAGCCACGCGGCACCCCAAAGTCAAACAGCATCTCAGCAAATGTTGGGGAGGAAAACAATGAGACATTAAAGATGCAGCAAGAACACAGCCACAAGATGGCACATGCTTCCATGCCCTCTGCAAAGACCAAGTTTTTGAAAAATGAGAAAACAACAAAAACGAAAAAATAAAAAAGAAAGAAACCAAAGAAAAAAAAAAAAACTCCGTTAGTAACAAGTGAGGGAATTACCAGTACAGCAGCGGTCTGTTCAACCAGCGCCGGCCGGCCGGCTGCGCAGCTCAGGGTAAAGGGCACCGCATACTGCGGTGTGATGGTGGCTACTTGAGGGTGGAGAGTTGCTACCATTAGTGGTGTACAGCTTCCCTGAAACGTAGATTAGGCAGGTGAGTGAAACAAACACGGAGGCAGGTTATCTGGATTCAGAAGGGCTCTCATTCCCCCCAAGTTATTACCAAGAATAAGCAGTAATTCATTTCCTATCACCTGGAACGCATATACCAAACACAGCTTTCCCCTTCAACTCTGCACAGCAGGGGCCCACTGGGTCAAAGGTCAATGGCCTAAAGCAAAAAATGTATAGGCATCCTTCTTGGGCCAGATTCAGAGGGTCAGTTCTACAAAACTCAGTTCCAAAGGTGGGTGTTAAGAAGTCCTACTCACAAATTAGGGGGCTGGGATTTCAGAATTGCCCATGTGTCACGGGCCATAAACATTTACACATAGAATGGAAAAGATATGTACTATTGTCGCTTGTAAGAATGCTCTAAGATTTTCTTGACCTCTTAGTTGTGAGTTCCGGGGTAGGTACAAAGACTCCAAGCTCTCTACAGGCCAGTGAGGCACAGGGAGTAAAGGCATGTGATGCCTGAAGAGGCGTCTCATATATCCAGCCTCTCAGCGGTGGTGAAATTCTGAAAGAGGGACCCGAAGAGGACACTAGGGAGCAAAAGGGGGGCCTTTCATCTTTAGAATCACACCGTTGTTACACGTGTACTGACCTCTGAAAGCGCCCACATAAGAAATTAACTTCATCTCAGAATGAGAGTATATTTATTCAAAAGGCAATTTCCCCAAGTCTGGCCATTTGTCCCTGCAAGCCTAAGGCAGACGTTGGCAGAGGTGGGATGAGTACACTGTTCCATTGTAGATGTTTCGCTTTAAGTCCACTGAATCATGGCCAAGAAAGATCTTACACTCAAAGCAAACACCGTTTCCTGGGACAAAATACCTGATTCTCAACAGTGCTTCCGCGACACGATGCGCGCGCTCTGGCTCTTACCTGCGTGAGCACGCCCGACGGGATCTGCAGTGGCTGAGCCGCTGGCGCCTGGGGGACAATCGGCACAGCGTTATCCATCCTCACAGGGAACCCAGAATGCTTTGTCGTTGCCTGTAGTCCAGCTGCAGAAAACAGCATTACAGTTAAACTGCTTTGCGAAGTCTGGGGCTACTGTTTGCTTAGTGGGGGTCGGGGGGGGGGGGTTGTTTTTAGCTTTTCTGTTAGAATAATCTGCCACTTAAGTTTTAGTTCTAGACACTTAAGATAAAATAGTTTCATTGAAGTCTGGGGAATTAAGAAAAGAGAGACATGGTCCCTTCAGGTGGGATTAATGAAAAGATATCTGATACACGGAGGGCTGATTTAAGGGAATTCTGAAATATTTTTTATTCTACAAAACTTAAAGCATAACACCCATCCCATTCTCATGAACAAAGAGTATAGGCAAAAAAAACCAAAAAACAAAACAAACCAAAACAAAAAAAACACCCTTCACTTAGTAAATCTTATCCAACTTTTAATCCACTATGCGGGGGAAAACGTTTTTGTTTTTTTTAATGTAATCAATTAAAAAGCATAGACTTAAATATAATTATAACTTTGGGTTAAATTAGATAAGAAAATATTATGAGAAGCTCAATAATTTATCAAGTAAATTACCCTTTTGTTCAGAGTATTTTAGGGGAATGTTTTACTCCACTCCTCAAAACAACCACCTAGTTCGCAAATTAGTCAAATACTTTTTCTTTAACCAATGTGTGAATTAAATTATGCCCAAGATAAAAATACTTAAAAGGTAGACATGTTGGTTTACAGAAACCCTTTTTTCTACTATTTTAGAAATCTGCTCTTGTCACTGACGGATTTCTAACAAGGCCCTTTTGTAGCTGGGACAGCTAGGAAAATCAAGAACTTTGAGGTGCCTTTAAAACCATGTCTCACTTATCTTTTTATTCATGATGCTCTGGGCACAAATGCTGAATAAATGTTCCCTACAAACAGGAGTATCTCATTCTGGGGAAAAGAGGGGCTCAAGATGGTCGCCCTTTGCCAAGCTGAGAGAGAGCTGTCACAGCTTTCTTCTAAACCTACACTCTCCAAACTGTCAGCGCAGGGAACTTAGTTTCTGTTAGGCCTCTCACTCATTAATGCCTCCAGTTTTGTTAAGTAAGAATGCAAACATCTTAATTATATACTCCATCAGTGATATTTTTTAAGCTATCACCAATTAATTTCTCTCAATATTACTATGGAGGTAGCCAATGAGCATAACTCAAACTCTAATACCGCTGCTTACAGCAAGTTGTCGTTGGATTTCATTTCAGTAATTTCCAACTAATTTAGTAACAGTCATAGAGAAAAACATAAACACAACATACAAAGTAAGAGGGACTAGCAAAAATCGTAATTAAAACACTCTAATAACTTTTTTTAAAAGGACACACGGCTGATGACAAAACAATGTTATTGTAATAGCCTCCTACAAGTTAGTAGACAGTAAGGAGGCAAAACTCAGGAAGAAATGATCACTACAGAAGCTCAACTATGTGTTCCAGGATGATGAAGTAAAAGGGGACAAAAAACTGCAGAATAAAAGTTTCCACTGAGCAAAAGGTGCATCTATTTTGGTCAACAAGAGTAGTATAGAAAGTGGTATTTATAGTACTGACCTACAACTGTGACTCTACTATTGCAACAGTAACTTAGGCTAAGCCACAGCAGTCAAGCTAGTTTCAGGAAACCCCAAGTGGAAACAAAGAAGTTAATAAAAGGCAACACTTTTGGAAGGTTCTTCCCTGAACTAAGGATTAAAATTTTGTGTTATTTTTGTGGAACGCAGCCCTTTAAATAAAAAACCATATGAGTCTAGAAAGAAGAGAACTGTCTAATGCCTGAGGGTCCATTTCTCCTCTGAGTATAGGCATTTTGCAAAAGAGCAGATGGTGGAGGAAAAGTAGACAGCCTGGAATAAATAGAACTGCCGGGCAGAAACCAGCACATGGCTGTGGCTGGCAAGTCAATTGACGTCTCTCTACAGCTATTTGAGTTTAAATACTGAGAGGTGGTATAGAATAATACCGCAAAACACACAAGCTATGAACCCCACCGCCTGGGTTCAAACTGTGGTTCTACCACTGACTAGTTAGAAAAAATTGGGCAGCTGAGGGAATCATGATCAACTTTCTCATCTATAAATTGGCCATGATGTACCCACTTCCTAGGGTTGTTGGTGAGAGTGAATTAGCACATAGAAAAGCATTCAGAATACTAACTGGCATGTAGTAATACATTTCAGCTTTCAACATCACCATACCTTAATTTAAAAACTTCCTTTCATTTGGAAATTTTAAAATGTGCTCTACCTACTCCTCAGATGATTTAGACTTTCTAAATAGAAAAACTTCTCCAGAGTGTATACTTCATTATATCAAAAGTGGTTATACTGCTTTAGCCCTGTACCTCTTCAGTTGACATTTTGTTTTGTTAAAGGAACTAAAAAGGTTGTGTACCTCATCTCTTAACTATTATCTGAGAAGAAGCAAAAAAGCTGGGAGTCCCACATTGGAAAGTTGTACCAATGAAACTCAACCTGGAAAAGGTGAGGGGGCGGGGAGTGGCTATTTGCTAAATTCAGTAGCGGAACCACTCAGCATATAACCACCCAAAGGACAGAATGTACTATGCTGAAGCAGACGCAGAAAATAATTGGGTAAGTGAGGCTGGATTTGCATTTACGGGTTTTGAATCTGCTCCTCGGCTCTCCCTGGGGTTTCTCCCCAGTTTACATCACTATCGCTCTCCTCTCCTCCCGGGAATCTCTCAGTCTCCCCTAGCCCCTCTTTTCCTTCTGCTTGCTCCGACTCTGTCAGAAACCAAACAAACAAAGAAGTCACAGTCAGTAAGTAACTGAAGTAAAGAGATAACAGTGCTACCTGCTTCTATGGAAAGTGCTATGAAAAGCCTGAATCCTGGCTTATTCCCACAGGGTACTCACATTGACTTTCTAATGGGAAAGTCACAGTGTGTGTTGTCAGGAAACATCCTTAAAAAAAACCTAACCTTTTAGTCCTGGCCGGTTTGATTAAGTGGTTGCAGGGGTGGGCAAACTTTTTGACTCGAGGGCCACCATGGGTTCTTAAACTGGACCGGAGGGCCGGAACAAAAGCATGGATGGAGTGTTTGTGTGAACTAATATAAATTCAAAGTAAAGGAGCGGAGGGGAGAGCAAGAGAACCCTCCGCTCTTTCGGCTCCGCGGGCCGTATCCGGCCCGCGGGCTGTAGTTTGCCCATGGCTGGGTTAGAGCGTCAGCCCGTGGAATGAAGGGTCCCAGGTTCGATTCCTGATCAAGGGCACGTGCCTCGGTTGCAGGCTCATCCCCAGCCCCAGTCAGGGCGGGTGTGGGAGGCAGCCAATCTATGTATCTCTCTCCCATCGACATTTCTCTCCCCCCACATCCCCACCCCCCGCCGCCGTTTTCCTCCCCTCTACTCTCTCTAAAAAAAAAAAAAAAAAAAAAAAAATCAATGGAAAAAATATCCTCAGGTGAGGCTAAAAAACAATTTTTTTAATTTAACCTTTTAAATAGCTCACTAGATCAATAAGCACACATTTCCCATATTTCAGAAAAAAGGAACTGAACAGACTGAACAAGGAGAAAATGAGAAAAGATGGGAATGTGAAAATTACAATCTTATTGCAACACCTGGGGGATTAGAGCACCATCTTCAGCTATTTTGTTCCTCTGTTGAAGGAGTTTGTAGGAACAATAGGATTCATGAGCTGAAGCAGATAATCTTAATGCCTTCCCCATACAAGCACCTCAGCTTGTAGAATTTTCCAGTGCAATGAATAACCATCTTTATTTCTAAATGTAACTTAAGAGGTTTCCATATTCTTAAACATGATTTTTACACTTTATAATGAAATTACCTCTTATTTGGAACACTATAATTTTATTTTATATGGAATGATATAGGAAATAAGATTCAATATACAGCAACTGTGTTTACAACAAATTTTTTCAAGATTATAGATTCTGCATATTGAGATACAGGCTTGTAACAAGATATATGATATTGATATTAGGTCTCAATGGGCAAGAAAACTGAAATCAGGCAATTCAAATAAGGAAACATTAACTGGACTCCTGTCATGTGTCAGACAGTACCCAACTAGATAAAAATAAAAAAAGGGTAAATCCACTTGGTTAATTTTAGTTATCTTCATAATCAGAGATAGTTAAAAGTTGTCAAAGATCACAACTAATAAGGATCTGCCCGAAGCAGGGAAGTCTGACAAAGACCATATGAACAGGCGTTGCCCCACTTACTTTGAAAAGCCGGTGGACACACTATAAAGGTTTGTTGGAATGGGTCTGTTTGAGTGCAAATCTGGGTGGTTCCAGGCTGCAAGGAAACACCCTGCTGGGCCACTCCAGGCACTGGGGCTGCAGACGACGGGTACAGAGCCGATTGGTAGTTCAGCAGTGAGACATCCGAGTTAGCCAGGGACAGAGTAGCAGCTGCTGCAGTAGAGCTGGAAGCTAAAACACTGGCCTGCAAACAAAAGGATTATAGTTGTACCCTGGTACAGAGAGAGCAATATTTTTATACACAGGGAATCTATCCAGAAAAACTTCAAGTGTTAAAATGTAATGCTGTCTTCAAAAGAATTCTCTGCTTACGAAATTTTCCCAGCCTCTATATTTAAGACATGTTATAAGGTTGAATAAGAACACAAAGAAGAAAAAAATGGGCTCTGGCCTGGGGTTCAGTTGATTGGAGCATCGTCCTACGCACCAAAAGGTTTCAGGTTTGACTCGCCATCAGGGCACATACCTAGGTTCTGGATTTGATCCCTGGTAGGGGTGTGTATGGGAGGCAACTGATCGATGTCTCTTTCTCTCTCTCCCCCTCTTCCTCTCTCTCTAAAATCAATAAACATATACTCCCATGAGGATTAAAAAAAAAAAGCATAAGAAATGGTCCTGCCAAAACCGGTTTGGCTCAGTGGATAGAGCGTCGGCCTGCGGACTGAAAGGTCCCAGGTTCGATTCCGGTCAAGGGCATGTAACTTGGTTGCAGGCACATCCCCAGTAGGAGGTGTGCAGGAGGCAGCTGATCGATGTTTCTCTCTCATCAATGTTTCTAACTCTCTATCCCTCTCCCTTCCTCTCTGTAAAAAATCAATAACATATATTTAAAAAAAAAAATGGTCCTGTACTGGTTGAGATTATATAAACCCCTCTCTCTCCTTTCTATGCAAAATGCTGCTGGGTTCCACCAAATCTCATTTAAAAATAGACCTAGATAAGAAATCAGAAAGCTTACATGCAAAACCACTCTTAAAGTAAATTATTGGAGGGACCCAACTGAACTCATAGAAGCAGAAAGTAGATTGGTGGTTGCTAGGGTAGAGCAGGGACAGGAAGGGAGAGTGGGTGAAGATGGTCAAAGGGTACAATCTTCCACTGAATAGATGAGTAAGTTCTGGGACTCTAGTTCAGCATATAAAAAATTATTGGAAACACCCTTCAATACATGTAACGAGACATATAAAATCCTTCTAACAGAGTCATTTGGCTAAGGTCAGTACAACTAACAGCAGTAAGGAGTACAATAGCCAGGCTGCATTTATTTGGTGATGCTAAGTCTGAGGGCACAGATAAGGTCTTTATATTTAACTTCTGTCAGCACATGACTGATAAGTATTATCAGTCTACCCTGTCTAGCATCCCCTTTGCCAAGTAGGAAATTCTTAAGCAGCAATAAGACCAAAGCCAAGACTGATTTCTTTACTTCAACCTGTATCCTTACAGTTTCTATCCCACTTAAGTTTGAGTTTCCAAAAGCCTTTACCTGGTTGTGCACTGTATTGAGCTGGTTGCTGAAGCTCATGGTTAGGTTTGTGCTTGTGTTTGGGGCAACGTGCGTCGTGAAGGGACTCTTGATCTGACTCACTGTATCATACATGTGAACCCTCCGCTTGCAGATCTCCATGTTCTGAAAACAAGACTTAACACTAAAAAGAGAGATGAAAGGTTCATTGAAATGAATGCTGAGATTTAAACAGATGAAAATAACTCAAGATGAATATGGATCAACGTCCCCGCCCCCCGCCCCCGCTCTCCCCAAGTATTTTCAGATCAAATGAATAAGAGTTTTTATAACCTTAGGGAAACATACATATCTGATTTTTAATTGCGTAATTTTCCAATGAGAAAGAAAAGCATCAGTGAGCCAAATACATAAGCCCCAAAGCTGCTGCTCACGTGATCTTTCCATTTACCTATTAGATGGTAACACAACAGATGAGCACAGCTTGGTAAAATGGCCCAATCCATACCATACTCACTGATTGCTATGTGGGAAATCCAGAAGGTGAGTCATTGTTACAAACTGATGGTTAAGCGTTTTCAGAGGAGTAATTCTCTTATCTGCATCAATTGTTAGCATTTTCTTTAACAGGTCAATGTATTCTCTGCGATCCGCCTTCTCTGCCAACATGTCTGTTCCTTCTAAGTCTGTGGACATGTTCACCTTCCCAGGAAAATTAAGGAACATTATGCTTTGTTACTTAATCTTTAATGCTGCCACTAATTACCTGCTTTCTCTCCAAACTATATACAGTACTCAAAAATTTTTGAGGAAATTATTTTTATTAGACTAATCACTTTCACAGGTGGAAGCTCTTCTTATCCTAAATAAAACCTTCCATTTGGTAGAGTATGTTGGCAGAATAAAGCTAACTAATTTTCTGTTCATTCAAAATCTGAATCAAACAAGTTAAGCAAAAATGACTATTATTACTTAAATGTAAGTTTCTATTGTTAAAAAGGTTAAATGACATAAGTATAAAGTGTTTAACTAGAGTTTGGGACATAATAATACTCAATAAATGTTAGCTCTTAATAAGTGTAGGGTGTCCCCAAAAAATGTATACAGACTTTAACAGCTGATAGCTCAGTTGATGTTTTTTTTTTTTCTTTTCACATTTAACCCATTGGAATTATCAATTATTCAAAGCGTGTATACATTTCTTGGCGACAGTATTTATTTAGCAGAGAAAATGAACAAGAAAGAAACTGTCACAAACAATATATCAAAATACCGACAAGGCCCTGGCTGGTGTCACTCAGCCGTTTGGGCATTGACCGTGCACCGAAAGGTTGCCGGTTTGATTCCCAGTCAGGGCACATGCCCGGGTTTTGGGCTCCATCCCTGGTGGGGGTGGGGAGGGAGATGCAGGAGGCAGCTGATCAATGTTTCACTCTCACATTGATGTTTCTCTTTCTCTCTCTCTAAAAATCAATAAAATATCATTTTTAAAATGCTGACGTAGTAAAACCAGTTTAACAAAAGCAAGGAAGAAATATATAAAAGGATCCTTTGTTAGGATTCAAATGTTATTTTATTACATGGCAAACTATCAATGCATTTTTTTCTGTGAAAAATGAAGACATATACTAAAAGATAACGGATTATTTCAGCCTTCAGTATAAACAACAAAAGTATATCTCTGAACAGACATATGTAAATGCCTGGCTTTCTGAAAGATACTATACTCACCTGAGCCATGTCATCTAAACAATTAAAAATGTACTTTCGAGCTTCTTTTGATTTGATTCCAGTTTCCAATTCATGTTCTTCGGGTGTCTATAAAATATAGATTTTTTAAAAAATCCATCTTTATATTATTTCCACATTTTATTCTATTAAAAGCCAGAATACAAAGAAACAAGTGTCGTCTCCTTGCCAACCAGAGATGACAACCCTGAAAGTAATCTGCAACTAGAAAACCTTCCAGTGCCGAGATGTGGCCTTGATATGAGGCCACCTTTTCCACAAAGTAAATGGGCAAGCAACGCTGAAGCCCCGTTCCTGAGAATGTCAGATAAGATGGGCATTACCATTTTCCTCTTACAGCTACCTTCAAATGAGATGGTATTTCAATGCTAACTATTCAAAGACCCAGGTAGAGAGTCGCAGGGTTAATCAAATTATCCAGGGATCTCTCAAGGTAAAGGAACAGGCTCTGATGTAAAAAGCAGATATTTGTTTAAAGAAAATATAGAAGGACTTACTGTGGACAGTTAGGAAATTATGTTGTTTTGTCATATTTATTGAGAATCCTCTAAAAAATAGTCATTATTAGTTACTCTAGTTTTGTAAGACTTAATGGTGAGTACATACTCTCCCTTTCTCAACTGCGGGTTCAAATGTTCAAAATAACCTCGCCAACTGAACTAGCATTTAAAGCTTTGTTTTGTAATTAAGGGTAAGGGTACAATAAAATAATTTTTCAAAGTATTCCCTCCTGCAAACGTATATTCACCCCTACCCCTTTTTCCTCCTCCACCTCAAGAATAAACTTTAATAACCAACCAGAAAAAGTGATGAAACCTTAAAAATAAAAGTAAAAATAAACTTTGAATTTGAAGTTGAGAGTGAGAAGTACAGGTATGGGTAGTCTAGCAGGGGAGACTGACCTTAAGCCTCCACAGTGGATACCCCAAATTAGGATCTCTGTTGAAAAACCTGGTGGTTTTGGTCCCGGCACTGAGAAGATATTCAGCTGGCAGACCTTGTGTTTGTGAAATGTAACGAATCTGAAACATCAAAACATTGACTTGGGATGAAAAGGAAGATTTTAAAAAACTTTTACACTAAAACATTATTAGCTCTAGGCAAAAAAGGAAGCTATCGCAAAGAAATTAACTCGTTGACAAATACAAATAAAATTTATCTATAAAGACAAAAATATAAGCTAGCACACTCAGAAGTAATTCCCAGACATGTAATCAGAAAATTCCTTGTTACTGTATCTGTGATTTACAAGGAAACCTCAGTTTCAAAAATTTGTGTGTAATCTCTTGCTTTTTTGTCAAGTCCTGATACAAACTTCAGAAAACTTCAGGAAATATTTTCTAGGACAGAACAGAATGGTTTTCAAGAAATTATACTTCATGGATTACCAAGGATTTTTTGGTTTTGGTTTTTGATACACTATCAAATTAAAATGATTAGGAAAAATTTCTATAAACCTCTTTCTTCCTTGGCTACTCTAGCTCCTGGTCAACTGCCCGACTCTAAATTGTCACAGAGCTTACATCTTGTACCATAAACTCAAGCTTAATTTAGCTTCTCTGTAAGTACTGTGTCATACGTTCAACATTTATTGAACACCTACTACGAACTAGGCCAGCAATTCTCAAATGTGATCTGGGGACTCCCATGGGGTCTGACCCCAAGACCCTTTCCGGGGATGTGTGTGTGTGTGTGTGTGTGTGTGAAGTAAAAAATTCTTTTCATAATAATACTAAGAAGTTATTTGCCTTTTCATTCTCTTCTCATGGGTGTACAGTAGAAATTTCCAGAGGTGATGGGTGATGATGTCATTGCTCTGATGGCTAATGAAATGTGTACTTGTATATGTTTGTTTTATGAATTTCCCAACTTAATTGTTCACACTTCTGGTTGTTTCTCCCAATCTAGGAAAGCGATCGAAGAGGCAATTTGCTTCTCTCCCTACTACCAAGAGCAATACAAGAGGCAATTCTTTTTTTTTTTCCTTTTCTTTTTTTTTTTTTTTTTAGTAATTTTGTATTCAGGAACTCACTCTTTTTTTTAAAAAAATGTGTTTTTTTTTATTGATTTCAGAAAGAAAGGTAGAGGGAGAGAGAGACAGAAACATCAATGATGAGAGAATCATTGATCGGCTGCCTCCTGCACGCCCCCTACTGGGGATCGAGCCCGCAACCTGGGTATGTGCCCTTGGCCAGAATAGAACCTGGGACCCTTCATTCCCCAGGCCAGCGCTCTATCCACTGAGCCAAACTGGCTAGGGGGAGAGGCAATTCTTTTCGCCACCCTATCTCCATATATGAATGGCTATACTTAAGATAAAATTAGAGAAAAACTTATAAGCAAGGAAATAAATCTTACTTCCTATCTATTCCTCCCCCTTCCCCCCATCTTCAGTTTTAAATACTAATTCAGTATATGCTATATAAATAAAGCTCTTTAGGGTCCTCACCAATTTTTAAGAGTATAAAGCACAGGTAAGCCAACTATGACCTCCAGGCAAAATCTGGTATGCTTATCTATCCTGAGACAATTTTAGACAACAGCAGGAAATTACCCAGAAACTGTGAAAACCAAAACACAGCATTAGCAAAATAGAAGACTTTTAAAATGTGAATAAAAAAAGTTTAAATGGAAACTTCTTTTGCATGTAAGAGGTAAAGTATTTTTTTAAATACAGAATAAAATCTGTACAATGAAATACTATGTAGACATTTAAAATGATAGGGCAGACATATATTTGTTAACATGTATAGTTTGCAATACACTAAATAGAAAAAGCAGATTACAAATTAAATCTCTTTTTCTTTTAAATTACTACATTTCACTCGTTCTAAGAGACATATTTTTTCACATTCACATCTTTGAAATCAGGATATGTCTTACAGCTGATAATGTCATAGTTTAACTGGCAGCATTTTTTCTTAGAGGTACAGAAAAATGGTGCATCTTTTAATCAGTGGTGTTGTAGATTTGAGCATCTTAATCAGTGGTGTTGTAGATTTGATGAAATACTGTATATATGTTCCTCTATGTCCATAAATTTATACTTGGAACATAACTATATATAGCATATATTCATTCATTCTTTCAATAAGTATTTATTGCGCCTGGCAGTGGTGATTTTAAAAATAGATATGGTTCCTGCTCTCATAGACCTTGCAGTCTAGTGAGGAAGACAGACGGTGAATGCATAATTCAAATCGGAATAAGTAGGCTTCCATAAAAATACTGAAAAAAGGAACCTGACCTAGACTGGGGACTGGTGAGGAAAAGCTCCTTGAGGAAGTGACACTCGAGCTGATAAATGATGAGACACTGACCAGATGAAATGGATGGCTGGTGGGGAAGCTCCAGACTGAGAACAGTATGTGCAAGGGCTTGTGTGGAAGGAAGCGGTGCTGAAATGATGCCAAGAGGGCTGAAGTATGAAAACCAAGAAGAAACAGAGTAAGACCCATCGAGAGAGAAAGACTGGAAGGGCCAGGACAACCCAGGCAGGGGCTCACAGGTCAAATGAAGGACTTAGCCCTTATTCTAAAAGTGATGGGAGGCCCCTGAAGAGCCGGGGAGTGGAATGATCAAATTTGTGTTTTGAAAGAAATCTGTCTGGAAAACAGACTGAAGGGAGGCCGGAATAAATAGCGAGAGATGAGTACATGGTAGCCAGGTACATGAGTAAGACAGCCTGGACCAGGGAGTAGCAGTGGAGAAAAAGACGTATATTCAAGAGGCACGAGGGCATAAATGGTCAGAAGATACACTCGTGCATGCACACACACATAGCAAACTACATTTTTTTCTCTTTACAGAATTTATCTTAATTGTAGTATATAATTATTTGTATGCTTATTTACTTCCTGTCTGTTTCCCGTACCAAACTATAGCCTCCAGGCCAGGACCGTGTTTTATTCAGCATGGCATCCCCAGTGCCCGGAGTACCTGACACAAAGTTGGTACTCAATAAACACATGCTGAAAATTAACAAATTATATATAGATACCAAAAAAGGCAAAATATAACCAAAACTTAAAAAGGTTACCTCTGAGGGGTAGAACAATTGGAGGTTCAAATTTTTGTCTCTTGGCTTACTTCATCTTTTTTACTTTTCTACAGTGATGCACTTACGGAATTAAAACATTTAAAATGTTTACTATTATCCAGATACTACTTTTCACATAGCTTAAAATAAAGCAACAACAAAAGCTCCATATCTATGTAAACAGAAAGCATTATCATTTATTAATTTTAAACAATTCTCATGTTTGCAACAAATTTGAAGCCACTAATATCTAGAGAATACACATTTGACTAAAACACTTGTACACTGATGTTCACAGTACCGTTATTCACAAAAGCCAAAATATACACGCACGCACACACACAATGGAATATGATTCAGCCCTAAAAAGAAATGAAGTTCTGATATATGCCACAGCATGGATAAAAACCATTGTGCTCAGTAAAAGAAGCCTGTCACAAAAGGCCACATTCTGTGATGAATATGATATACTAGAATAAGCATATCTAGAGACAGAAGTAGATTAGTGGTTAATATAGGGGAACTCACTTCAGAGATGTAATATGGCTCTCGCAGCAAAGGCATCTGGGAAATGTTGAACTCTCTGTGACTGTTGAACTCTCTACAACCTCAGGCTTGGCTGACTATCCAGAAAGCCAGAATGCCACCCAGAGGTAAATGCCATGCCCCAGGAGAGAGGTTAATGACTGTACAGAGTGTAATAACTGCCTGATGTGATCTTTTAACATGGGGATGTATTATTCTCTCGGTGGTCTATGTGACTACCCACCATATCGTTTTGCTGTTAGTTAACCTCCTTTGAAAAGGGCCCTGTCCTGGAGGTGGTATGGTTTCTTCCTGGCCCGTCACCACTGGGAGCAGCTCTTTGCCTGTGTCCGTAAGTTTTTCCTGCTAATAAAGTTCTTAGGAATCTGGACAAGGCTACATGTAATTTCTTCAGATCAACTGCCAAATCTAAAATTGATGAGCCTAAGTTTTGGGAATTCTTCACCAACAAGTGCCTAGGGCAGGGATTGGGGGAGAATGAGGATTGGCAGCTCATAGTGATTAAAATGTTCTAAAACTGTTGTGATGGCTCACAACCCTGTGAACATACTGAAACCACTGAATTGTGCCCTTTTAAATGGCTGAATTATGTGATATGTGGGTTATATCTCAATAAAGTTGCTTTGAAAAAAAAAAGTCAGCTATAAGAATAAGGATGCTGCCAGAGGAGTCTTTCATACAACCAGAAATGCAAGATAAACTGTCCCCCACCCTTTCCTGCTCTGTAACAGCAGCATCCTACTTATTCAGCTTGGTTCAACCAACTGTGGTTTTCCTCCTACCACCCACAGTTTCACATTTATGCACCAAACAAAAATTCTCCAAACTACCAGATCTTTTTTTTTTTTCAAGGAAAGCCCCAGCTGTACCTTAGCTTCTAAATTTAATTTTATTTGGTTCCACTTCCTAGGAAATTTGACAATGGCAATCTGTTTACTAAGGTTGAAGGGATGCCAGTAAACAGTTGGGCTAGGAATGGCACTTTGGCGGCTGTAATTGCTCAGAGCAAGGTTTCTTAAGCAGAGGTCCATGAATCTCCTAAATTTGTACACAAAACATGGTGAGCATATTTTTCCGAGAAGATCCATAGCTTCATCAGATTCTCAAAAAGGTCTAAAACCCAAAAAGGAGAATCAAAAGCTTAGTTCAGCCAACTGTGGTTTTGCATCATTGAATCTCCCACATACTTCTTTGTTGTTGTAAAATAAGGAAGCGGCTTTAACAATATAGAATTTAAATTAATTAAAATCAAATAAGATAAGGAAGCTGACTTGCTCCTCTCAAGGTAGAAGGTGAAAAAAATCCCAAAACACCAAGTAACAGGTTACTTATGACACGAGTAACTCGTTTTCTATGTTTCACTCAAAGGCATGTCCAAAGAGTCAAATTTTTAGAAGTTGGAAGTTGAAGTTGGAAGTTGCCTTTCAATTCCAGATAACCATTTATTTCTCAAAAAAATATATATATATATAAAACTAAAACAAAAACAACCCCCCTCTTCTACACCTTGTGTACCTACTATGTGCAAGACACATGTCAGCAGCTGATAATACACTGGTGGAATGAAAACAGTCACTGCCCTTAAGGAGGTTAAAAGATAAATGGTTAGACCACTTTTTTTAAAGAACGAAAAATTAGAATTTGCAATTTATTTCCATGGCAAAACTGTTCCCCTCAGGACCCGCTCTTTAGGAAATGTAGCGTATCTTCTAAAGCTTGTCTGTTTGAGACACGGTCATTTATTGCAACACTTTTCAAGTGCTCTGATTGCCCTCCTAAATCCAGTCTTACAGAGACCCCCTCTACATCCCAGCCTCTGGGGCCTGAAGGGTTTCAGCATGCCGAGAGCGCTCACTTCAGTGTGTGTCATGTATGAAAGGAAGTAACAGGTGTGAATGAGCCAAAATTCACTCTTAAAATCTCAATTCCTCATCCTTACTTTGCTTTCATGTCTTAACTCACAAGATGCCTTTGTTAACCAAAGTGAATACTCTAATAAATCATTACAGATCTGGGAAAGTACCAATCTAACATAACATAAAATAAAATTCCCTTTTAACTGAAGAATTGCAAACGTAACTTCAGACCAAGAAGCAGGTGGAGAAAATGCTACTCGTTAAAAAATTGAATACAGCCGAAACCGGTTTGGCTCAGTGGATAGAGCGTCGGCCTGTGGACTGAAGGGTCCCGGGTTCGATTCCGGTCAAGGGCATGTACCTTGGTTGCGGGCACATCCCCAGTGGGGGGTGTGCAGGAGGCAGCTGATTGATGTTTCTCTCTCATTGATGTTTCTAGCTCTCTATCCCTCTCCCTTCCTCTCTGTAAAAAAATCAATAAAATATATTTAAAAAAAAAAAATTGAATACACACTCTTACCTGATCGTATTCCGAAGCACCAGGATAAAGAGGCCATCCCAGGAACAGCTCAGCTATCACACAGCCCAGGGACCACATATCAATAGCTTCACAAAATGGCAACCCAAGAATAATTTCAGGAGCTCTAGCAAAAACAAAAATTGTTGATAAAAAGATACACGTTATTTGGGAAAATGAACAGTACTAACTAAGTTCTGTTTTAGTATCAACTAAAGATACACTGATTTAATGAAACTGAAAACGATCTTTGGTATAAAATCCGTCATTTGAAATTCTTGGGGCCACATGTGATTTGGAATTCAGAATTTCTTTAATTTCAGAAAGGTATTATGATGAACATACTATATATTGCATAATAACCCCAAAGGAGTTTAGGGAAGTGCTCAGAATCAAACACATTAATATTTCTGCAACAAAACATATGAGCAGTCATACCAAGTCAGCTAAATAAAGACTTCCAATTGCCTTACACTGGTTCAAGTCAGATCTTTCCAATCAATGAGTTTATACCAAATTTAGGAAAAGATTTTTAGAGCTTTCTAAATTTTGAAATCATAAATAAGCAATCGGAGAATTATTCTTTTTACTTAGCACCTTTTTAATTATGGAAAAAACAATTAAATGGCTTGGTCAATAAATCCCTCTTTGGGACAGAAATGCGTTCTATAGAGATACAATGGCTGACAGCACAGACTAGAGCCAGCCTACCTGGGTTCAGAGCCTCAATTCCATTATGTAGTAGCTGCAGACAATTACTTAATCTCTCTGTGCCTCAGGTTCTTCATTCATAAAATGAAAACAAGAGGTATCCACTGCATAGGGTGTTATAAGGTTTAAATAAATAAGCAATTAATAATAATAAGTTTTAAAGGTCTTGGACAGTAAGCTCTTGTACTCGGCACATGTAAAGTACTGTATAAGTGTTAGATATAATAATAACTATTAATATTATATGATCATTATTTTTAAACTTTGAATTCTTTTCATTTCCATTAATGCTCCAAGTGAGAAACACGGAGCCTTAAAGAGAAGACTAAGGCAATGCCATATATCAGAGCTGACATATATGAACACATGCAAGGAAAATGGTGTATCCTCATTTATAGAGGAGGAAACCAAGGCAAATAATTAAGTAATTTGCCCAAAATCACATAAGGGACAGAGCTAGAATTTGAATTCTGACAATCTAGCTATGGAGTTGAGTATATTATACTGTGTCTAACTAAGTAAAAGTTAAGTACATACCTATCTATAAAAATATATCTGGCATGGTGGTATACCATGGCATTTTTCAAAGTGTGTCTAAACTTAAAAGATAAATAAATGGGTTCAGAACGGGAATGATAATAGGTAACACTATTATCAATAATACTAATAGGTGACACTTACATAGTGCTTATTATGTGCCATGCACTGTTCCAAGTTCTTTATAAATGTGGTCATTACAATCCTTACAACAATCCTATGAAAATATTATTGCTTTTAAGCCATCAATTCTAAGATGCAATTTCTTAGAATTTACTTTTTAACATCTCTGAAACTAAGGAAATTCTTGGACACCATGGTGTATTTTAGTTTAATGGCAGTGCTTTTGCCTTCTCGTTGGTACATAAATAATGTTTCACCTTATAACCAAGGTATCTTAGATTCTATGTCATAAAGTATCATTTGCATTTTACAGATGGGAGAAACTGGGCACTGAGGGGTTAAGTGAGTTGCCCAAGGCCACACAATGACTAGGTGATGGAGTCCAGGCAGGCTTGAGCCAAGGTCTGAGCTCTTAAACACTTTAGCACCTTCTCCCAATAACTTCCTTTCCTTCTTACAAGGCATGGCATTTGAATCTGTAAGGATACCAGATCCAGATCCCTCACTTAAGGGGAGAAAAATGGAAAAGCAGATCTTTCCATTAGAAAGCATCTAACAGACCGCGTCTCCTTGCGGAGCGCCCACATTCCCAAACTGTACTTTCAAGTAATGTGAGCTTCCTCGGTATGTGTGGAGGGGGGTGAGGGGCAGAGATTGAGTGGGGGAGGGTATCAAGATATTTCCCGAAATAAGAATATCCTCCCCAAGTTATTTTCTAAGAAAACAGGGTAAATTAGAGGGCTCTATAGAGTCTAGAAGCTTTCCTGATCTTGCAGAGAAACAGCAAAAGATCCAGGCCTGTTGAGACTTATACTGTGTGACAGCTATGGGTGGAACCTTTAATCGACCGTTTTTGTGCTATTTGATGTGAATGAACTGTGGTTTTGTTAGCCAAAGAAACAGCCATCAAAAGTGCCATTCCTGTTGCAGGTGGCTAGAGCCACATTACTGATGGAATGTCAGAGTTCAATTAAATCCCAACCACTCCGGCATGTTTTAAGACAGCACAAGTTTGAGGGTACGAGGACCCAGAGACATAAAAGCTTTTCTAAAATGGAAAAGGAACAAAATTTTACTTTCAGTGAGTAGAATTATTAATTTCCAAGTTCATGACAGTGCCAAAAATAGCTGGCAGGGAGAAGGCAAATGGCTTTGTGCCAAAGTACTAACTGGGCTTAGAGCATTCCTAAGCATCAACTGAAGAGCAGGGACTGATTCTGCCATTCCCACTATAACAGGAGGACATTTTAAAATCCAAAGGATAGGTAGGTCCCAGGGAGAGGCCAGCACCCAATAACATACTTCTCTAAAAAGGTAGCAGTGATATGTGATAAAACTTAAGCTTTCAGAGAAACTAAGAAAAACACTAATTCCAGCCCTCAAACCCTATTAAACAAACAAACTAAAAAACCCAAAAGCCTTTGGAATTGGCTGGAATCGGTTTTTCGTTTGGTCTCACCCTGCCTCTGGAGCAGGGGTCCTCAAACTTTTTAAACAGGGGGCCAGTTCACTGACCCTCAGACCGTTGGAGGGCCGGACTATAGTTTAAAAGAAAATCTATGAACAAATTCCTATGCGCACTGCGGGCCCGGGACGAGTCGGCTGCTAAGCAGGACAAGCAGCGGCACCCGGCGGGCCGGATACATGTCCTCGGCGGGCCGCATGTGGCCCGCGGGCCGTAGTTTGAGGACACCTGCTCTGGAGTAATAAAAGCAGCTAAGGATTTCCAGCAAAGCTCACTCAAAACAGTAAGCTCTACCATCTACCATACAAAAAGGTATCAAAAGGAAAAAAATGAAGGCAGTCAAAATAAAATAAAAAGAAGGCTGTTCAGTCTACTGAAGCACTTTTCACTATCGTTACTCCTAGAAATGTTACTTACCTAGACACTGAACAGAAAGGAATCATTTAGAGCATGTTCATCTCTAAAGACTGAATGTTTTCAACTCTGAATTCAGATGATAATTCTTGCTAATATTTTCATTACTGTATCATCTTGCCCCTTGGCCTCCAGTATTTCTCAATCCCTTAATACAAACTCTAGACTCTGAAATTCTGGTTCTACTTCATCTGTGAAATAAGGAGGCTGAGTTAGATAATTACTCTGCTAGATCGCTTTCCAGCTCTGATGTTCTAACAGCTGGGCAGTAAAAAAGATTACCTATTAAAGCACAGGAAAGAGGGGGGAAAACGAAACTGGCAGTATTCACTTTAGTACAAAAATGGCGTTAATTGCACTTCAGACATGGTGGTCTCCTCTTTGAAGGTACATCCCATCCCTAAAGAACAAATCCTAAGCGGGCTCTAATTACTAAAACCAGGTGGCAGAAAGAGCAATGCCTGCCTTTTGATTTCCCAACCTCAAACTTCTTTAAACTGAAGAATTCCCCCAAGGTCATAAAGCTTTATTTCACCTGAACCGAGAGCAAGCTGAGGTCAGAATCACTTCACAGCCATCATTCTCCGCTCATTTTCATGAGCACACTTGTCTCTTCCTGTCCATTGCAGAGGCATCAGGCTTACTAGATCAGAGATGTTACGTAAAGGCAAACTTCCTGCATCTGTGGCTTAGATTAAGCTGCAGGTTCACTGTCAGATAAAACCGGATGGTTTGTTTGTCTAGGGTAAAGTGAAAATACGCTTTCCTTCTGTAGACCTTGTCCTTCCAGACAGAACAAATTAAGTGACCTCGGCTTTCCATGCAGGCCGGCTGGTTTGTTCAGAATGTGAAGCACTGAGCATGGAAACCTTTGTGCATAAAACTCAGCCACCAAACACAGCAACTTTTCTTGGGATCAGCCTACATTTAGAGTGAGCAGGAAATAAAGTATATGATTTCCACTGCCTGAGTTATTTAGCCATGCCGTGGCCAACGGACAACATGCTGGCAAAAATGTACGTCAACTGATAATAGTTTGGCATGCTATTAGTAATGTAAACTAAAAAAGGAGGGTTTGAGGAAGGCAGCCTGGGAGGCAGAATGCTTCACTGGCCAAAAGAAGTTCACCGAGGTTTTCTGAAAAGACGGTGAGGACCTAATGGACTCTAATAAGGCACCAAAGCAACATGAAGTCACTGTGGGATAAAACAGTGACGGAGAAGGAATGCCAGGGTGGCTATTCCATGTGCTTAGGCTCAGTATCAAGTATTCCTGTGACACAACAGAACATTCACGTTAAATCCTAAACACGGTGAGACCTGGCTATTGAACCTCAGAATGCACAAGCATTATTCAGTAATATACAGAATGAACTCCTGTTTTTAAGAGATAAACTTAGCTCCATTTAAAATTACTCATATAGTCAATAACTAAATGCCACGGATTTACAGGACTTTGTTGAAGAGTAATTACCAGTGGATTTAAAATTATGCAAATCATATTTTCTATAAAAACAAAACAACCAAATTACTCAAATGACAGCTTAAATTAAAAGAAGAAAAGGGGCAAAGACCAGCAACATAACACTAAAAATTATTTAAATTTCACACTAGAGAAAGCTAAATAGCCAGAACTGTTTAACCCCTCAAATCTCCTTTACCTTTTATGAGAAAATTCCATCAAAAATTATTTCATTGCCCTAGCTGGTTTGGCTCAGTGGATAGAACGTCAGCTTGAGGACTGAAGAGTGTCAGGTTCAATTCCAGTCAAGGGCACATGCCCAGTTAGGGCTCAATCCCCAGTAGGGGGCGTGCAGGAGGCAGCCGATCAATGACTCTCACATCATTGATGTTTCTCTCTCTCTCTCCTTCTCCCTTTTTGAAATCAATAATAATATATTTAAAAGCCCCCCAAAAAATGTTTTTTCATGAATAATTCTTATCTCAACTGCTCTTTTTCAATCTTAAAAGGGCTTCAGACCTTGTCCTTGTCTTTGACAGGGCAGACAAACAGTAAAACACCTGCAGGCACTGACAAGATAAAAGATCAAGAAAGCCCTCACCCCTCAGCTGTGCTCTCCTTCCTTCCCCAGTGCTCAAAATAAGAACTGAATTCTTCAGTGCACCTGTGAATGTGCTGTACACATGCGTATGTGTGGGTGGTGGTGGGATTGCTCAAAGGAGAATATTAGAAGCAAAAATAATTGGAACCTAACTCTCCCAAGTCATGAAAAAATAAATGGAGGTGAGAGTCTCAAAATTAGTCAAGTTGCCTAGAGCAACATGAAACTAGAAATCAAAGGCTCTAGGAATTTATTTATCTCACTCAAGTAAGAAATACCATAGTTTTATAGAACTATAAAAGAAAAAAATAGATGAGAGTGGACTAGAAGACAATATTATTAAAATGTCAATACTAACCAAAGTGATTTACAGATTCAGTGCAATACCTATCAAAAGTCAATGAGGTTTTTTTTTGCAGAAAGAGAAAAACCATCCTAAAATTCATAAGGATCTTGAGAGATTCCTTGAGATAACCGAACAATCTTGAAAGAGAATAAAGCTGGAGGTCTCCTACTTCCTGATTTCAAAAGCTACAAGTAATCAAAACAGTGTGGTACTGGCATAAAGACAGACATATAGACCAATGGAGAACAGAGTCCAGAAATAAATCCTCATATATACAGTTGAAGGATTTTGACAAGAGTGTCAAGACCATTCAATGAAGAAAGGCTAGTCTCTTTAGCAAATGGTGCTGGGAAAATTGAATATCCACATGCAAAAGAATGAAACCGGACCCTTACTTTACACCACCCACAAAAATTAACTCAAAATGGATCAAAGACCTAAATATAAGAACTACAACTATAAAACTCTTATAATAAAACACAGGAGAAAAGCTTCGTAACATTGGTTTGGCAATGATTTCTTGGATGTGATACCAAAAGTACAAGTAACAAAACAAAAAAACAGACAAATTGGACTTCATCACAGTTTAAAAATTTTGTGCAAAAAAAGTAAAAAATCAACCCCATGGATGGGAGAAAAAAAACCTGCAAATCATATATCTGATAAGGGATTAATACCCAGAATATATAAAGAACTCTTACAACTCAACAAAAAACAACCCAAATTAAAAAATGAACAAAGGACTTGAACAGACATTTCTCCAAAGAAGACATACAGATGGCCTTAAATAAGTACATGAAAAGATGTTCAACATCACTAATCATTTGGGAAATGCAAATCAAAACCACAATGAGGTATCATTTCATGTAAACAAGGATGACTGTTATAAAAAACACACAAACAAAAACCACAGAAAATAACAACTGTTAGTGAAGATGTGGAGAAATTAGAATCCGCATGCACTTCTGGTGGGAATGCAAAATCGTGCAGCAGCTGTGGAACACAGTTTGGTGGTTTCTCCAAGAGTTCAACATAGCACTACCATATGACCCAGCCATTCTATTCTAGCTCTAAACCCAAAAGAACTGAAAAAAGACACTTAAGCAAGTGAATACCAATGTTCATCACAGCATTATTCATAACTAGAGGCCCGATGCACAAAAATTCGTGCAAGAGTAGTCCTTCCTTTCCCCGGCTGCCGGCACTGGTTTCCCTCTGGCACTCAGGACCCAGGCTTCCCTCCGGCTGCCAGCAGGCACCCGGGACCCAGGCTTTGCTCCAGCCCTGGCTTCGTCTGGAAGGATGTCTGGAATGACGTCTGGTCTAATTAGCATATTACCCTTTTATTATTATAGATAGCCAAAAATGTAAAAATAAACAAGTGTCCACCACCGAATGAGTATGGTATGTACATACAGTGGGATATTATTCAGGGGCATCTGTGAATTTTGATATCTGCAAGGTCCTGGAAGTAATCCCCTACAGAACAACTTAAGTTTTGGGGGGAGTCAAAGGTTATATGCAGGTTCCCCCTAACTGCCATGTTGTTCAAGGGTCAACTATATAATTCAACTAGAAACAAGCTTCAGAATCAGACAATTAATTTTTCTAGTGTTAAAAAAGATTTCAGATATAAAATAATGTTGCTTATAGGAATACCACACACTTAAAATAAACGAAAACATTATCCTGTTTCAATCTTGGAATCTGTAAATACATTCACCGTTCTATGTAGCCTTATATAATATATAGTAACTATAAAGACAGATCTCGAGTCTAAGACAAGGTTTTTAGCATTGGCCACTTGCCTGTAGTAGCGTGACTGTAAGTAGGTTGAGCACACAGCCTTGGAAACGTGACTAGCAGAACCAAAGTCAATGACCTTCACTCGGTAGGGTTGGCGCACTGGATCGACCAGCATTATGTTTTCTGGCTTAAGGTCGGCGTGGATCAGACCAAGGCTCTTGAGCTTCATCAGGGCTGTGGCCACCTGCTGCAAGATGGGTCTGATGTACTTGAGTGGCAGTGGACTAAACTTGTTCTGCTTTAGAAAATCATATAAGTTCTGCTCCAGCATCTCAAACACAAGGCAGGTGTGATTCTTATGCTGAAAGCACTCGTAAGAACGGACAAAATTATACTCATCGGCATTTTCACTGCTTAGGCGGGAAAGGATGCTCACTTCGATCTGTCCTTGCCTGGCATAGGAGGGGTGGTTCTTCAGGATTTTAATGGCCACAATTTCCTTGGTGCTCCGCTTCCAGCACTTTGCCACCTGTCCGAATGTCCCCCGGCCGAGGAACTCCAGGACTTCATAGCTGTTGGTCATCGAGCAAAGGATCTCATGCTGGACCAGCTGGTAATCCCCTTCTCCGCTGGAACTGCTACTCTTCGTGGTCACAGTGGTGGTCGTGGCAGCAGCACCCACCACAGTCCTGTTTTGCAGCATGAGAGGGGGATGTTCTTCTATGATCTGCACGCTACCGTTGCTGTCGACTTCCTCACTTTTTCTTTTCAGTCCGCATTTTTGATATGGCTCAAGCAGAGAAACGTTGCTCCTGTGCGTCAGGGTCTGGCTGCTTTGGAAGGTTGATGTAGCCGCACTGGCTGAGCTGTCAGCGGCTGTGACAACAATGTGCTCCACGGCAGGGGCTGGGAGGAGAAGGCCCTGGTCATAGGCAGGGATGTTGAAATTTGCTACCTGGTGAGAGGAGTTGGCTTGCCCTTGTGTGGCTGGGAGGGTTTTGCTGTGGGTATAGTATTTGTCGTTGCTGCTCTGTCCAGAAACATCCCAGCCAGAGGGCTCTATTTTCAGTTTCTTTGCACTGCAGAAGGCACTCGACGACACTGATGGGGGGGAAAACTGCAGCTGTGATGCCATACCTACACGGAGACAGGAAGAGTCAGACCCTCCATTCACAACTTCTAGTTTAGAAAAACCACCAGGAAACATATCTGGCTGGGTTTTATTTGATACGTTTTCCAAAATACGTTTCCTATTATAGAAGGATAAACCTTTTTTGCTTACTTACTAACCAACTGAGCTACCCATCCAAGGCCCCCAAATTCTCACTTCTAAATAACCACTCTGCACTGCAACTTGGATATCTTACAGACACCTCAAATTCAACATGTCCAAGATTAAACTTAGGAGCCCCCACCCCACCCCGGTTTTCTATCTCGGTTATGAGACACCACCATACACCCAGCACCTCAAGGCAAAAATCAGGGAGACAATGAGTCTGTTTCTTCATCTATAAAATACTGGCAGCAATATCTACCTGGTGGGGTTATTGTGAGAATCTAAAGGTTTAATACATGTAATAGTGCCTGGTACCCACTATTATTACCCTGACTCATCCTCTCCCTTATCCCCCACATCTAATCTAGAACCAAATCTTCCATTCTACCTCCCAAGTGTATCTCAAATCGGCCGTTTTTCTCTACCCCTGTTGGAACTATTCTAGTTCACTGGAACTTCCAGTAGCCTCCAAACTAATCTTGAAACTTGAATGGGGAGGGATGGGGGGAAGGGGGTGGATTGGGAGGGAGTCCTATGCAAATTGAAAGACTGCTCTTTCTTTTTTGAGAAAGAAAGTCATCAGGATGATGCAAAGTCTTATCTCTCCTCCTGCCTCCCAGGTTTCCACTGCTTTGGGGATAAAGTCCAAAATCCTCAACCTGCCCTAAAGCTCTCCAAAACTCCGGCTGCTGTGACTTCCACAATCTTCCCACCTTGATTCCTCCACTCCAGCCATACCACCCTTCTTTCAGTTTCCAGAAGGCTAATTCATCATAGATTCCCTGCTGGGAAAACTGTTCACACACACACACACACACACACACACACACACACACACACACACTCCTCCCGCGACAATCACCATCACCACTCCCCCACCCCATACCATAAACTCCCATAGCACCCTGTTCCTCCCTTATAACTTGAAATTATTTACTACATTCCCAGCTACAGTGTAAGTTCCATGAGGGCAGGTACCATAACTGTCCTGTGCGTTGCTTATATTGCCAGAACCTACCACAGACTCTGGCAGTTGACAGACACTCAGTATTTGTTGGGTGATGCGGCCTCTGCCTACCAAAGGCATAGCTACTCCCTACCATTCATATTAAACTGCAGGATCGTCGATGCTTGTTTTGTTTGTTTTGTTTGTTAATGTCCCTCCGTTTCAGTTGTGCAGCCCTAGAAAAATGGGTGAAGTCTCCACTCCAGTACACACCATATGATTTTACTAGTCATAAGAGAATAAACACGCACAACTAGAAAGGAAGGAAGTGTGACAAAGGATGTTACAGAACATAAAAAAGCAGTGTGTACATTTCTTCATGCCTGAATGCAACTGAAAACCATCTGCACTGGACAAGACAGCTGGAACGAACAAACCCCCAGCCTTCAGTTTCTAAAATGTGGTCTGGATCTACTTCAAACAAGAGTTTCCATAATTTATATGAATCTTGAAGAGAAAAAAAGTGTAAATTAAAGGCTAGAGTCAGTGCAATTTAACTCCAAGGCTATAAATTTACAAATCAACTTGTTCTACCTATATCGCTGACATAAAACCAAATTATAGTAACAGAAAAATCTGTACTAGTGCCTTTACAAAATGTACCTACTAAAATATATGCAAAAACATTTGTCATCATAAAATTGAGCAAGAAATGGAGAAAATTGCCCTAGCCGGTTTGGCTCAGTGGCTAGAGCGTCGGCCTGCGGATTGAAGGGTTCCGGTTCAATTCCGGCCAAGGGCATGTGCCCGGGTTGTGGGCTCGATCCCCAGTAGGGGGCGTGCAGGAGGCAGCCCATCAATGATTCTCTCTCATCATTGATGTTTCTATCTCTCCCTCTCCCTTCCTCTTTGAAATCAATAAAGAAATATATCATAAAAAAAAGACATGGAGAAAATTTGAGAAATCTGCTTTTCATTGTATATCTGTTGAGCTACTAAAAGAATTTAGTAAAAGAATTAGAATACAGCCAAAACCGGTTTGGCTCAGTGGATAGAGCGTCGGCCTGCGGACTGAAGGGTCCCGGGTTCGATTCCGGTCAAGGGCATGTACCTTGGTTGCGGGCACATCCCCAGTGGGAGGTGTGCAGGAGGCAGCTGATCGATGTCTCTCTCTCATCGATGTTTCTAGCTCTCTATCCCTCTCCCTTCCTCTCTGTAAAATATCAATAAAATATATTTAAAAAAAAAAAAAGAATTAGAATACACAGTTTGCAATTTGTAGCTATGTCTAGGAATATGAGGCCTTAAAATAATACTGAAAAGAATTCATAAAATGTAATAGCAAATACTTAAGAGCGTGTTCATAACTAGATACTTTTAAAAGATATTGCATTCACCGGAGTAATGTTACTGACCACTCTGCACCCAATAATCAAAATAGCAGATACGGATGGCTTCCATCTTCATATTCAGCACTGAAAAAGGCACAAGTTCTAGAAAGTGTTTCGGAAAGTTCAAGTACATAAATGAATATAATTCTTCCTCAGTGAGACAAATTTAAGTTCCCTCACAGGAAATGAACAACCAGAATTTCACAGGCCTTCCCCACAGCCAGGGTGGACCGTACGCTTACGTCAGTATCGTGGCACCAGGACTTACAGTGTGGCTGAGACTCATGCTGACCTCAACAAGCACCAGAAGAGAAGAAAAGACAGAACCAAAGATGCCTACAAAAATCAACACTCTTATTTATGGAACACTCTGAAATTCAGCTAAAAACAGCCATTTGTAGACACAGGATAAAGGTACCATGTTCCATGAAATTTGCCTTTGCAAATGGGCAGGCAATTTTCTACCTAGGCTGAGACCTCCCAGACAAAAACATGGAACAGACTGCACATTGTGGGAAACTTACCGTGTGTCAGCCGACTCTGTTAAGGAAATTACAGCTGACCCCTGAACAATGCAGGGGCTAAGGGCACTGACCCCCTGCACAGTTGAAAACCCTCCAAAACTTAACTACAGTACAAATATTTTCAATTCACATGAGAACAGCTCCCAATAAACTAGAAGTTATTTCTCTGACTTCCTGAAAATGTGGCACTTGGACTCCAGCAATCAACTAGTCTTCATTTCGAACCTGACTTTTCAAGGATTTAACCATCTAAACATAATGACAAACTTGCCCACTGCATCAATCCCCAACTAGAACGAAAAGGCAAAAAGCTACTGGTACTTGTACTTACTACTAAAAAGAGAAGTGAGTCTTGCTAGAATCCAAGGCTTTCAGGAAAAGGAAAATTACCCCACTCCCTGCAATGGTCACATCTACCCAACATTTGCTGGGTGCCCCACACTAAGGTCACTTCATATGGATAATCCTATATAATAAAGAGCTAATATGCTAATTAGACTGGACAACAGAAGGACCGTCCAGACAACCATCCGGACGAAGCCGGAGCTGCGAGGGCCGGCCGAGGCTGTGAGGGGCTGCGAGGGCTGAGCCCCTTGCATGAATTTCGTGCATCGGGCCTCTAGTCTTACTATAAAGAATTAAGCCCTAGCCGGTTCGGCTCAGTGGATAGACTACCAGTCTGCGGACTGAAGGGCCCCAGGTTCAATTCCGGTCAAGGGCACATGCAGGGTTGCGGGTTCAGTCCCCAGAAGGGGGCATGCAGGAGGCAGCCAATCAATGATTCTCATCATTGATGTTTCTATCTCTCCCTCCCTTTCCCTTCCTCTCTGAAATCAATAAAAATATTTTTTTAAAAATTCAAATATCATAACTAGGAATAGAACAACTGGGTATGACAACCAAGGTATTATTTTGCCTTTAGTCTTCAGTAACTTCCATCTCTTCCCTGACACACCAATAACAAATTCCTACTGCTTTCGCTTAGTGTCATCTTTGCCTCTTTGGTATAATTTAACACTTGGTGACCTAAATAACCTAAAATCAGTACTGTATATTGTTTCTTCCTCCAGCACTGGTCCTCAGCTGACATGTACACAGATGTACATATTCTTCAGCACACGATATATAAAGAGTATCACATCGTTAGAGTAGGTAAACAAGAATACATGTTCTGTAAAAATAAAGCAAGACAAGTTTGACAAGAAACCTCTTTCACTGGAACACCATCTCTCTACTCCACCCTTTTTTCTCTACCCCTACTGCACAATTCAGCAGTCTAACCTGTCTCCCCCAGTCTGAACTCTCAAAGCCCCCTTTTTATGCCTCCTTCTCCCAACTCACTCTTCACCTTACAAAAATGCATATCTGTCCCCCACTTAAAACCTTCAAATAAAAGCCCAAAGCCTCTAGCTGGGATCTCCAGGCCTTGTGAGATCGGGACCCTGATTAGTTTTGTAGCCTCGTTTCTCCACCCTTTCCCCAGGTTCTCTCTTCCGGAAGCACCACACTTCTGTGTTCCTAGCGTAGGCCTTGCCTTCTGCTGCCCTAGTTCCTTCACTCCTCATGTCCCCTCTCTGAACTTCATCTTCCCCTTAGCCTCCTTTTTTTCTAACTCCTACTGATCCTTTTCCTCTCCCCTCACAGCTCACTTTTTCAGGGTGGCACAGGCTGTTGGTTGGAATCGAAGCCTCCTTTCTCCTTCATCCCAGGCTAGACTATGGTTCCCAGTCCCTCTCTCTAATAGGAAGTGATGTGTTGTGGGGAGGCTTTCGTGTTCCTTTCCCTCTCCACCAGCAGGAACTCATGAAGATCCAGCTTCTACCGTGAACCCACACCCAAGGATGGCAGAGCAACAAGATGGAGAGAACCTGGGTCCCTGAATGGTCATGTGGAGCGGAGCCACCTCCCCACCAGGAATGATCACTGCAACTTGGAACATTCAGGCTGCTACATGAGAGAAAAACTATTTTCCTCCAGCTAGGATGTTGTTTAGGCAACCTTATGCTGACACACATACTCAGGAAAGCCTTCCCCAGCCCACTGCATACGAGGTTGGGTTTGCTGGTAAAGGCTCCCATAGCATCCTCCACTACTACATACGACACGTGTACTTATTTCATTTACTAACAAACATGTCTATCTGCCTGGCACTGTTCTAGCCACTGGGGATGAGGTGTTTCAGATGGATAAGATCCCTTATCTCCTGGAGTCTACTTTCTATTGAGGAGACAGACACACACACACACACACACACACACACAATAGCAGCTAGTGATAAATGTTATAATGAAAACAAAACACAATGGCATGATAGTGAGGGTGCAAGAAGGAGAGATACCCTGGATTTGGTACCTGACAGACAAGAAGGTGCCATTGAAAGTGAAAAAGAATAGTTAGTGCCAAGACATATTCTTGGCCTCTTTGAAGAAGAGACCAGTATGGATGGAATGGAACAAGAGAGAAAACAGTAGAAATAGGCCCCAAAGAGGAGACGAGGGCTAGTGACTTGTGGGCCGCTCTGGATTTTATTCTAAATATGACTGTTTGTAATTATTTATTTAAAAGTTGACTTCTAAACTGCAAGTGTCATGGGCAAATCTCAACAGAAGAGTAAGTGCCCCCCTTTTTTTTAATCATCAGCATCTACCACAATGGTTGGCACCTGTGTATGTGTCAAATGTTTGCTAGAATCAATGACTACAGAGAGATCACGTTACTTCTCCATATATATATATATAAACGTAAGATTTCAGAAGTCATTTTGACTAAATTAGAGAAATACATGATGAAAAATAGAAATTATAGTCTCGTGTCTATAAGAAAAAAAAATTATATATATATATATATATATATATATATATATATATATATGTAATTAGTTTTCTAAATATAGTGATATTGAAGGAAAAAATAAGCTTGAAACCCTAAGGACATCATTTGAATCAAAGCTCCCCACCCCCTTTCCTGTAGCACTTCCTTCATATGGAACCGTGTGAAACAAGCCAGTTCCCCAACCAGTACACAAAAATAGGGTGTGAAATAGGTGCTGTCAGCTGACAGCTCTATATAATTTCCAGCCACTTAAACCAATTTTGTAATCTTTTGGTAAACTGGCTGACGGGGCTTTCCTTGCAGGTAGGATATTGTTCCCTAAATTCCAATAGCTCTCTTAGATTTGGGAAGACGAATCTATAGTAACAGAAAAAAAAGAAAGAAAGCAGGTGCTTTTTGTGTTTGGTAAAAAGGTGCTATCTCAGTACGTGCACAGGACAGGCTACAGGCCTGTCCGGTTTAAAGTAAAGAAAACGGTGTCTCGAGGAGTTTCCAGCATAAGGAGAATGTCAAACTAAAGCATAGCTCAACTGAAACAGACACTAAAAGGGGACCCTGTTTAGATCAGCAGGCAAAGGCCTAAGGAAAACAGGACCTACGCAAGGTAACAACCGTTTGGCCGATGGGAGGTGGAAAGAGCTCTTTCAGATGAATGAGATAACTATTGCCAGTATGCCAGGGGACGTGGAAAAATGAAAAACTGTTTAGAGTAAGGAGAAAAACCTGAATTAAAAAAATGTATTGGAGCCAAAACCGGTTTGGCTCAGTGGATGGAGCGTCGGCCTGCGGACTGAAAGGTCCTGGGTTCGATTCCGGTCAAGGGCATGTACCTTGGTTGCGGGCACATCCTCAGTGGGAGGTGTGCAGGAGGCAGCTGATCGATGTTTCTCTCTCATCGATGTTTCTAGCTCTCTATCCCTCTCCCTTCCTCTCTGTGAAATATCAATAAAATACATATTTAAAAAAAAATAAAAAATAAAAAAGTTCACCTGGACTCGTGTGGTGAAATTTTAAAAAAATGTATTGGATTGGAGAAGACACTGGCAAAAAAAAAAAAAAAAAAGTACAGGGATTCTTTCAGCTAAAACAGACCTTATATGCTTTCTAAAACTCCCTGATTTCAAGATGAGAAAAAGGAGTCCCAAGCAAGCTCTCGTTTTACAGAGTTAATGAGTAGTGAGGCTGGCAAAGAACTCAGGCCTTGTGATTCTTTTCCCTTAAGCTCTCTGGGAAAGCAATGTACCAGGTGTCCTTAAAGAATCCAGAAGAAACACACATAACTTTCCCTGCCTCCCAAGAGCTTAGAATGTTGATGTGATGATAGGACACACCAAAAAGAAAGAGAAAAATATAAAAACAGGATGTAAATTTCTTTGAGTGCCAAATTATGCTCTACAAAAATACATTAGGCCTTTAGAGAGCTGAAAGATTCAGAACAGAAAAGGAATCAGAAGCAAATCAGTGACTGTTGAAGTGATACTTGAAGGAAAACGATTTTGATGACTTGTGTTCAGAATAACATGAAATGTAAGGGAAGACACTAGGGAGGGCCCAGCCTGGGTGGCTCACTGGTTGAGCGCTGACCTGTGTATGAACCAGGAGGTCATGGTTCAATTCCCAATCAGGACAGATGCCTGGGTTTGGGGCTCAATCCCCAGTATGGGGCATGCAAGAGGCAGCCAGTCAATGATTTTATCTCATCACTGATGTTTCTATCTCTCTCTCCCACTCCCTTCCTCTCTGAAATCAATAAAAATAAAAATAATAATAAAAAAGAAACTGGGGAGGAATTAATAACTGTAACTTTTTAAAAACTAACAAAAACAAATAATGGATACTTTATACAGTTGTGAAAATGAAAATAAAAGGGCCGATCAGGAAGTTCATGTCTACAATTTACTTCAAATTACAAAAGGACCAGTTACAATATATAACTAACAAGTTGCACAAGTTCCAAGTGTCACAAGTTTACAAGGCAGGGTTGGCTGCCTGGTTTCTACCAACACAACCAACGGAGCTGTGCTTATGAAAACAAAACCACAGGAGGGAAGAATTCTATTTTCCTGAGAACTGTGAATTTTGAGATTATCCTTTTTTCTTTTAGAAGGGAGTTCTGGTTTGGTTTTAAATCTCAAGTTGCCAATCAATTTGCTCTGCAATCCATAAAACTACAATGTCCAAAGTCAGGATAAACTATTCGCGAACATGTCACCAGCAAAAGTCCTTTCACCAACCAGAGCCAGTGTATTTACAACATCTTATTCACCATTTTAATCATCAGATGCTTTACTGGCTTGGCTGCCTTCTGTTCCAACCACAAGTTGAAGGGTGAACCCTTTTTGTTCCTTCATATCTTTCAGTCAATGACAGCCTTCCTCATACCAGTATTATAGCACAGAACCCTGAGATAATTACATGTAAATACCCAAACTCACTCGCTGAATAACAACTGTTGGGTAAAGTGACTTGCTAGATTTTTTAAAATCTTTTACAGAAAGCTTTAGACTTCTTTGTGAAAAAAAAAAAAAACTGATAATGATTTGCATCCTCTGTAATCTTTAAAAAAAACCACACACACACACACACACACACACACAAAACTGCAGACCAAGAATCAAAAATAGCTTTGCACAAACAAGAGCAAAATTGCAGGTTTTGCTGAGGGCATCAGCCACTTAATTTAACCCCACTTCATGGGGAGCAGGAAGCCACACGGCTGTTTTCATCAGAGTTACTAGGAAACAAACAAGATAAAGGACCTATTGGGCAGAAAAGGCTACAGTGGAAATGAATATTTGGATGCAATTACTGAAAATTCCCGAAAGCAAGCATCTAGGGCTGCCTCAAAACGAGTGCATCCACCGCTTGAGTCGGTGGTTTAAGCCGGGGAGAGACCTAGCGGAGCCTGGGGTGGTTTCCCCCTCTCCAGCCCCTGCTCCCCTCCCCGACCTGAGCAGGAAAGAAAGCGCGCCCGGCACAGACGCAGGCCCGGGCTCGGGATTGTCACCACAAACCCGAGGGCAGACAGCGCTCCCGGCGACCGAGCTCCAGGTCGTGGTTGCTAGGAACAAAAAGGGCCTCTTTCCCACAGAGCCGGGTGAAGAGCGAGGGCCTTACCCGGGAGTTTGGGTTGTTTCCTCACCCTTTTAAAAAAAAAAAATTTTTTTTTTCTTAAACGAAAGCTTTGGGAAAGTGACAGCAGACAGCAAAAGTTTCCCTCGGAGCCAGACCTCCCGATCTGCCTCGCACAGATACGTACACTCGGTGGGCCGGTCCCACGCCGCCTCCCCGTCATTACAAAATGACAAACTTAACGATTAAACACCGTCAGGATGGAACAGCACCGGCGGAGAGGAGAGGAAGGCGCCCACACCCACCCCGCCGCCACCGATCCTTCCAGACCCCGGTCCCAGGTCCCAACACAGCACAAACGACCCACCGCCGCGGCGACCGGCGGGGCCGTGAAATACACACGCACCAGCCACTCAGCTGGGCACCCGCCACGGCAGCCGCGGAGAAACCGGCCGGGAGGAGACGCCAGGCGGCCCCCTGTCATTTGAGGACAACAACACGCCCAGGAAAGAAGTGGCAGGAGGCAGGGGGAGTTGCCCGAAAACGAGCCCGGAGCCTCCCCGCTTTCCTGGGGACGCAATCCCCTCCGCGGCCGAGAGCGGTCGGGCCGCAGGACCTCGATCCCGATCCCGATCCCGGGTGTGTGGTGGGGGGGGGGGATCCCCGAGAGAGGCGTCCCCCACAGGCCGGGCGCCCCGGACAGCCCGCGGCCCGCCCGGTGCCCCTCGGGGAGCCGATCAGAGGGCGCTCCCGGCCCAGGACCCCTCCCGCCCGCGCCGACTCACCGCCGGTGTGTCTGGTTCTCAGCCGCGAGCTGGGGCTGCCGTGAGGAGGCGGCGGAGGAGACAGGATCCGGGGCCCCGCCGCCGGGTCATCATACCCCCCGCGCGCGCCAGCCCGGGCCCCGGCCCCCGCCCCCCGGAGCCGTCCCCGCACCCGTCCCGCGGGGGGAGCTCCCACAGCCCCCCGCTCGCCCCGCCACCCGGGCCCTGGCCGCCGTCGCTGCCGCCTCAGCCCCGCGCGATTCCGCCTGGGCCTCCCGCAGCCGTCCGGGGCCACCGCCGGGCCCCTCGCTCCGCAGCCGCCGCTGTCGCCAGACCCGACGAGCCGAGCGCCGAGCGGCCGCCCATCCGGCCGGCCCCGCCCCGCGGGAACTCCGCACCCGCCGGCGCCATGACACCTACTGAGGCGGAAGTGCCGGGAGCCGGCGGACCCGAACTGCCTTAGGGCACCGGCGCGGGGGGCCGCCGCGGGCCCCCGCGGGGGCCTCCGTGGGGAGCCAGCGTGGATCGCGGGCGGGTGCCGGGCTCCCCGCCCCTCCCGCACCGACCCCGCGATGATCTAAAGGTGCCTGGTGGCGGGATGGGGTCCAGCTGGAGAATCTCAGCCCAGCAAGTGTGACATCACCGCGGGCTGGTGTGACACCCCCAGAAATTGGGCCCCGCGCGCGGGGAGGCGGGGCCCACCCGGGCAGCCCCCCTGCTGGGGAGGAAGTACCTCCGCTAGGGCTTCAAGGTTTCGTTGCCACCTGCAGAGGGACACCGTGCAAGGTACACCGAGCGCCCGCAGGGGGCTCCCCCAGGGCCGCCTGGGGAGCCTGTGTGTGCATGAGGCGGCGAGAAAGAATAGCTGTGCTCTGAACCAGCTCCGCAAGACGTGCAGCGAGCGGAGCTGTACCCTCATTTTCTTGCCTCCACCGGGGAGCGCAAGGCCGGGTACTCAGGGGACGGAATGCGTGGGGCACCCACCGCGCTGAAGGCGTGAGAACTGGGTTACCCTGGTGGAAGGACCGACGCCATCTCCCAGGGCCAAGAGCTTCTTTCTGCAGGGCTTCACATACACCTCCCGCTGTAGAAGACGCTCTGATTTCTAGAGTGGGGGACGTTTTCAGGGGGACTGGTATTTTTTTTTTCCATCCCTCAGGTGCTGGAGGCTGCAGGATCTGAGCCCTAGAAAGTGCCCAGCACCCTGGGTACCTGCGCATACTCTCTGAGAAGCGGGCCGAAGTGGCTAAGACAGGATTCTGCCGGCAGGCTCTCTTCCTCAGCTCTCACTCGCACATCCTTGACCTCTTGGGATCCCCATCTGCCCACACATACACACACACAAAAAGATAATTTTTGTGGCGATGTGCTAAAGTGGTTAATACTACCTTCGAGTTTTTGTGGGTCCCCCTCCCACCCCCCGCTGTTTTAACACCACTGGGAGCAGTTCGGTTTTATTGGGAACAGGGAAGTTATTTCCCTAGAGAACCAGGGTTAGCAAAACAGGATGGTTGTTTGCTTATTTTCACAGAAACTTAGAGAACATAAAGTCCTACATCGGGCTGACCTGGGAAACATCAAGACAGAAAAGAGTGGGTGCGCATGTCTGGGCGGGGAGCCGGGAACAAGGCAGAGCTTGAGTTTGGAGGTAGAACAGATCCTGCTCAAAAGGCAGGCTGCAGCTGAAACCGGTTTGGCTCAGTGGATAGAGCGTCGGCCTGCGGACTGAAAGGTCCCGGGTTCGATTCCGGTCAAGGGCATGTGCCTTGGTTGCGGGCACATCCCCGGTGGGAGGTGTGCAGGGTGGGAGTTGTGCAGGAGGCAGCTGATCGATGTTTCTCTCTCAAGGATGTTGCTAGCTCTCTATTCCTCTCCCTTCCTCTCTGTGAAATAGCAATAAAATATATTAAAAAAAAAAAAAAAAAGCAGGCTGCAAGCACGCTCATCGCCTACCAGGCCTTGGTTCAACCCAGCTCCACGACATGTTTCTGAGCTCCTACTCGCTCTCCTCTTTTCAAGCACATCTCAAAACTCACCCCCAGGGAGCCTTTTCTGATTGACATCTCACACTTTATTCGAATTGTTCAGTTCTGACTACTTATTTACTTATCCTGTTTTGGTGTTTTTTTTTAATCCTCTATTTTTACTGTTCCCAGGTCATTCTCTCAGTCTGTCTCACTACATGCAGAACTTAATACCTAGTATTTTCTCCTCTCTGTATGCCTGCTCTACGCCAAGCACTCTTCTTGACACTGGATCAGATGCAAGATGAGTAAGACATGCCCTTTACCTTAAAGAACTTACAGTCTAATGAGGGGAAAAATGCAAGGAGACATATATAAGTTGAGTGACAGAGTCAGGACACGGAATGCATGGGGCACTATTTGAGCATGGTATGTGGTCAAAGAAGTTTCAAAGTTTAATGTAGTTGGAGTTCATCTGTCCACTCAGCAGATATCTGTTAAATATCTTCCGTGTTCCAGGCGGTATGTTGGAAATTGAAGATACAAAGAAGAAAAGGTATGGTCCATATCCAGAAGGAACTTACAGTTCAGCAGAGAAGTGGCAGAATATGGAATTAGTAAGGTAGGTTGAGCCAGATTTTAAAAGGCACTGAAGAGGTATTAGAGGTTTAATCAGACAGGTAATACGAAGGAGCCTGTGTGTTAGAGAGAGGAGTGGTGAGGAGGATGGCGGGCTGGCGTGGGTGAAGACTGAAGAAAGAGACCCTGATTAGTCTTCTGTGATGAGGGGTTGGTCAAGCAGGGAACCTGGAGACAAAGGGCAGGTATGGGAACTGCTTCCTCCCAGACAAAGTCGGAGCAGCTGGAGGGGGAGGGGGAGCTGTTCCCAGCCAGGAGCACTAAAGTCTCTCCTCGGTATTTCTCTCTCCCCCTCCCTTCCACTCTCTCTAAAAATCAATGAAAAAATGTCCTCGGGTGAGGATTAACAAACAAAACAAAGTTTCCAGGGCAGGCAAACCCAGCATGTGTGATGGAGGTTAAAAGATAACCTTCTCCCTCCCCCTAGGAGTTCATTGTCTGTACAAGTACCAGGCACTGAGCTAGATCAGTGGTCGGCAAACTCATTAGTCAACAGAGCCAGATATCAACAGTACAACGATTGAAATTTCTTTTGAGAGCCAAATTTTTTAAACTTAAACTTCTTCTAATGCCACTTCTTCAAAATAGACTCGCCCAGGCCGTGGTATTTTGTGGAAGAGCCACACTCAAGGGGCCAAAAAGCCGCATGTGGCTCGCGAGCAGCAGTTTGCCGACCACGGAGCTAGACTAAAAAGATGAGTAAAGCATATTCCTTGCCCCTTCACCTCCCCCCCCACTGCCAAGGATCTTACAAGGTGGCCAATTAGGAATAATTATCACAAGTCTGTGATATTGGTCTTCAAAGTGGTATTAAAAATACTGAGGAATATAAGAGTTAACTGTGTCTGGAGGTCACTGTAGAAGCTTCTAGAACTATTGTTGACTGAGCAGGGACTTAAAGAAGATGGCACTACTTCTGCTGGGCCATCAGTGAGATGTTATTTGCTTTTAGTAACTATCTTTTTTTTTTTTTTTTTTTTAATCCTCACCTGAGGATATTTTTCCATTGAATTTTAGAGAGTGGAAGAGAGTGGGAAAGACAGAGAGAAATATCAATGTGAGAGAAACACATTGATTGGTTGCCTTCTGCAGGAGTCCCCACCAAGGCTTGGGCCAGGGAGGAGCCTGCAACTGAGGTACAAGGTATGTGCCCTTGACCTGAATCGAACCCAGGACCCTTCAGTCCGCAGGCCAATGCTCTATCCACTGAGCCAAACCAGCTAGGGCTTTAGTAACTATCTTAAGTACATTTTAATGCAAATTGGGAACAGAAGAATAAATATGCCATTATATCATCATATACAGGGGCCATGATGTCTTAGGTATGACAAGTACTCTCTTGGGAAGAAAAGGTTATCCGTCTGCTGCTGAGTGTGGTCCATACAAAGCTGAGAAGCGTACTCACTGCATTAGGAACCCGCCCAGAACAATCGGGTGAGTGAGTGGATTTTGTCGCAAAGGTCCCTCCTCCACGTTGGGAGAAGGCTTTGTCTCCTCATCACCTCCACGCTTCCCTCCTTCCCCAGCTTCAACCCACTACAGCTGGGTTGGTTGCTGGGCTAAGTAGTGTGACCTGCCTGCTCTCAAGTCTAAGTCTTGCTGGTCTGTCTTCTTTTGGCATCAGAATAGGGCATTCTGGGGACTGGGTCCCAGCAGAAATGATGGCTTTGGTGGAATAAGAGTTTGGATGAAAGAACAAGCGTCAAATACCAGTAATTAAAAGAAAGGGAAGGTGAAACGAGGGAGCGGTGGTAGTTGCCGGCATTGTGAAGGCACCCAATGTCACTGAGTTGCACACTTTAAAAACGGTTAATTGTATATTATGTGCATTTTACCCCAATAAAAAAAAAAGATGGGAGGTTCGTGGGAATTAGAGATGATGGGCAAGAGACTTTCTCCCTAATTTAACTAATTTTCAAGGGTCAACCCAGAGAGTGTTCTGGGGGAAGAGCAAATACCTTGAATACTCATACAACCCATGTTTATTCCTCCTCACCCCCCCCCCCCAATCATGTCTATGTCCTCCCTCATCTACACATAACCATCTTACTCTCCCTCACGTTCTTCATATAACAACTCTTTACTCAACAAAATTAAGGAAGAGTGCTTTTCTCTTCCTTTCCCTGGATCATCATTATTTCTCATCATGCCTCTGCCATTCTGTATCTTCTCACCTCTTCTTTGACCATCTTTGACCAACCGTTAAGCCTTTGACACCTGCATTCCATATGTCTTTCCCTCTCATCAGTTCTAAGCCAAAGCCAAAGCCAAAGCCAAAATAAACGCTCTGGGAAGGCACACAGAGACCCACAAGGTAGAGGGCAATGAATCGGCAGGAACTCGAAATCTCATAATTAGGTGTTATTTGTGCTCAGTCATTTTGCACTTCCTACAAACTCAGAAATGAAAAAGGCCCCAACACAGTATCCCTTGCCTAACAAAATTCCTGATATGTGGTTGGTACTAATAACTATTTTAGTGACTAAATTACTGAGTGTTCATTCACAGCGTTCAAAGCAGCGAAATTTGGTTACCTATAGAATAGAGTTTAAGAAATCTCAAAATAACAATCTTCATCTTTGGCTGTAAATTTAACTTATTTTTTTTATTACTATTGGAAGCATTTTTATAAAATCAGCAAGCTGTCATCAAGTGGTTAGCACGTGGTTCTCTCCACTGAGGTGGGGTAGGCGGTGCCTTATCAAAACTAGAGGTGGACAGGCCAGCGTGGCTCAGCGGTTGAGCATCGACCTATGAATCAGGAGGTTGAGGTTCAATTCCCAGCCAGGGCATATGCCCGGGTTGCGGGCTTGATCCCCAGTGTGGGGCGTGCAAGAGGCAGCCCATCAATGATTCTCTGTCATCATTGATGTTTCTGTCTCTCTTTCCCTCTCCCTTCCCCTCTCGGAAATCTATATATATATATATATAAAACTAGAGGCGAAATTCTCTAATGTGAAGTAGGCTCTGCCTGACCAACCTCAGTGCTCCCAGGATGTCCAGTGCCGAAGAATGCGGGCTTTGGTGCCTGTCAGTAGGAAGCCCGACTCTTCTAGTTACTAGGGTGTGAGTGGACTTGCTCGATTTCCTCATCCTGGAAATGGAGGTGATCATGCTTTCTCTTACCTCCCTCATTCCATCCATCAGAGCATTTCCCTAATGTGACTTCCAAGATAACTCGGAATCCATTACTATTCATATCTGCTGATCCGGTCTGTGAAACCAGAAAGTTTATGAGCAGTGAAAGATGGAATAATAACAGGTGTAGACTTTCACTACCATGATTGAAAGGGACGGCAGGTGTCAATTATGTCTGTACTGACTCGGCGCCTTGCAGAGGGGGGATGCACTCTCATCAGCTAAAAATTACCTTGCTCATTCCGTGCTCTCTGTAAGGATACAGAATATTACGTCTTGGTGAATTAAAAAGGCTCAGTTCACACTGAATCCAACTATGCCCCGATCTCCTTTACATCTCATAGATCTCTTCTCACAGACACAGATATTCAAAGATCAGGACTAATGTTTTTCTCATAAACGTTTATGGTTTAAACATCATCATAATTTAAATAATTTAAAAAGCAAGTGTTCTCTGATGAGTGCAGTTTTTTCCTGAAGACTCTTATTCTCTCAGGAAATGTAACCTCTAACCCCAAGGCTTGTGTTGACTCCAAAGCAAGTAAACCGTATCTTTTTTCCTAAGTACATAGTTGCAAAACATGTCTATTATAGGAAATAGTATTAATTCATAAAGTATTCCAGATATTCACTTATGTTGTAAATAAACTCACACATTACTTTCTTCTTCCTTTCTTCCTTCCCTCCAAACATGTGCGTCTGCATGCTATCTGTGGGTGTATATGTGGTTACGTATACATTTCTCCTTTGGGAAAGCTTTGGTGGGAGAAGGGTTTATCTTATAAGTGCTTGTGCTAAAGAGGTAACGCTAATAGAGTCTAATAGATCTGAATACCATGAAAAGCCCCTTTCTTCCCAAAACCACAGTCCCGCTCCCCAATACCTCTCACTGCTGTTAAGTGCTTCCTAACTGGTATTCCTGCTTTCATCCCCGCCCCATGCTCCATCTTTGATTTTATTTGTTTGTTTTTTGTTAATCCTCACCTGAGGATATTTTTCTGTTGATTTTTAGGGAGAGTGGAAGAGAGTGGGAATGGTTGTCTCTTACATGTGCCCCAACTAGGGTCGGGGCCAGGGAGGAGCCTGCAACCAAAGTACGTGTCCTTGACCGGAATCGAACCCGGGACCCTTTGGTCCGTAGGCTGACGCTCTATCCATTGAGCCAAACCAGCTAGGGCTCCATCTGTTGCTTTTAAAAGTATGTATCATTGGGGGACATATGTAATACTTTAAACCATAAAAAAAACACATTAAAATAAAAGTATGTATCCGATTGTATCACTCCCCTACAGGGAAGCACTCCAGTTGCCTCCCATTAATTACACTGAGGTAAAAACCCAAACTTCGTACTTTAACTTACACGTCACTTCTGATCCAAGGTCTGTCTCCCTCCCTGAGCTCATCTCCTCTTCTTCCCTTTGGCCATATGCTCTTCTTGATGTGCCTAGGACACAGAGTTAACGCCCATCACATGACCTTTCACCTGACTGGCTCCCTTCCCTCACTCAGGTCAATCCATAGACACCTTCCTCCACCTGTATCTGACTTCTCCCCAACTCTTGTTAGCTAGTTGTTGTTGTTCTTCTTCTTAGCACTTATCACTACCTGGTATTTATTTACTGCCTCTCTCCTTTAGAATGTAAGTTCCATGTGGGTAGGACAGTTTCTGTCTCGCTCACTATTTTATGATTAGAAGGGCAAGCAGAATCATTCTGTACCAGTGTCGGTGGGATGTCCCAGGAAGTGCCATGAACCTAAGACAAAAGAGCTTGTGGTTCGGGAGGGTTGTGAGTTCGAGGCAGGTAACAGACCGACAGCTACTCCCTAGTGGTAGCATCAAAACATGTACCCCCCCCCCTTGCCAAAACCGGTTTGGCTCAGTGGATAGAGCGTCAGCCTGCGGACTGAAGGGTCCCGGGTTCGATTCCGGTCAAGGGCATGTAACTTGGTTGCGGGCACATCCCCAGTAGGAGGTGTGCAAGAGGCAGCTGATGGATGTTTCTCTCTCATCGATGTTTCTGACTATCTATCCCTCTTCCTTCCTCTCTGTAAAAATCAATAAAATATATTTAAAAAAAAAAACAAAAACAAAAAAAAAACATGTACCCCCAGCATTTCTCCTGCTGAAGGACCACTTCAAGAATGTAGCGTGGCCGAAACCGGTTTGGCTCAGTGGATAGAGCGTCGGCCTGCGGACTGAAGGGTCCCGGGTTCGATTCCGGTCAAGGGCATGTACCTTGGTTGCGGGCACATCCCCAGTGGGGGGTGTGCAGGAGGCAGCTGATCGATGTTTCTCTCTCATCGATGTTTCTAGCTCTCTATCCATCTCCCTTCCTCTCTGTAAAATATCAATAAAATATATTAAAAAAAAAAAAAAAAAAAGAAGTTTTAAAAAAAAAAAAAAAAAAAAAAAAAAAAAGAATGTAGCGTGAACTCTCTCCCTGGGAGTGGACTTGAGACAGAGAACCCAGGTCCAAATCCCCTCTCTTGAACAAGCAGGCCCACTTATCTCCTACTTCCTGCCACAAAGGGAAGTCTGAGTCAGGAGTGAGAGATGGTCCCGCAAAGCCAGCGAGGCCGATTTTCTCCTCTAAAGGGACCTAAGTCACTGTCGGTTTCCTGGTGGAAAAGTACAACTTTTCCCACAGACCCTGAAACAAAAAACGAATTGACCTCCAGGGAACTTCCTTTCTCCCAGTACCTTCAAGCCTAATGAAGATCTTCATAGCTCTATGGGGGTCATCCTCAGATCCTAAAAATAAATTGCCTACTCAGACCTATGCCATGCCGCATTTTTATATGCGTATTGAGAAACAAAAACAAATAAGGCAATTGCCAATCTCTACTAGAAACCAGGCAAATTTACTTTAGAATAGTATGGAATTTTCCCATTCCTAAAACACAAACTTGTACCAACAACCAAACTCCAAGCCCTTTGCTTCTACTCCCCCACTTGAATTCATACAGATCCCTCTTCAAGGAATAGGGGTGACACAGCACACGCCAGGAGCGGACAGGTTCCCTCTGTTCCCAGGAGATAAAGCCAACTTGGGTACCTTATCTCTCCCAGACACCTTTGGGCAGCGCAGAAGCGAGCCAGCTTGAGGCTCCTAGGGGAAGCCAGGCTAAGCCTTGCCCACACAGCTTAGTAAATCTTAACACGTAAGATGACTTCCTAAGTGTTTACATGTACCGTCCTACTAACATCATGGAACTTAAGAGTCTTCAGGGTATTTTAATGCTATCCTCTTCTGCAAAAAGGAGGGTAAGAAACTCTTTCTAGAGGGCAACTGGGCACAATTTGCATTAAGAACTTGAAACTGTAATTCCAGTAATCTAATAAACAAAAGTGCCATGATATATGCACAAGGATGCTCATTGTGATATGCATAATTGTGAAAAGGGGCCCACAAAATGAATAATATGGAAATGATTTTAAGATATACCTACAGGATAGAGCATTATACTATTAAAAATGACATTTTGAATATTTAATGATACAAAAAATGCTTAAGCTATTAAGTAACCCACAGGATATGAAACTATATACAGCATTGCCCAAATTTTGAAAAAATTATATATTTAATACATTTACATGCACAGAAAAAAGTTAAAACAATTGCTCCACGTGGAGCAATTATAGTTTTTCTTTATATTTCTATATGATTCCCAAAGTTTCTTATTTTATATGTAAACTTTTTTTCTTTTTACTCCTCACCTGAGGATATTTTTCCATTGATTTTTAAGAGAGAAGGAAAGACAGAAATATCAATGTGAGAGAAACACATTGATTAGTTGCCTCCTGCATGTGCCCTGACCAGGGCTCGGGCTGAGGAGGAGTTTGCATCCGAGGTATGTGCCCTTGATCCGAATCAAACCCAGGATCCTTCAGTCCACAGGCTGACACTCTATCCACTGAGCCAAACTGGCTGGGGCTATAAACTTTGTGAAGAACCAGGAGCTAAGAGAACCATCATTTCAAATACCCATCATGCAGAAGGCACTGAGATAGGCATTTCCCCAATTATCTGACCTCCAGGACAACCAGGAGGGGTAGGTAGCTCAGCCCCCGGCTCACAGAGGCTCTGCTGTTCAAGCATGGATTCAAGTTCAGGACAATGCCCGTTTCCTGCCGCCCCACAGGCTCACCTGCTGCGGCTCCCAGTGGGCCCATGGGCGGCTTACAGTGAAGGCCAATGACAAAACACAGCTGCGGCCCTAACCGGTTTGGCTCAGTGGATGGAGCGTCGGCCTACGGACTGAAGGGTCCCAGGTTCGATTCCGGTCAGGGGCATGTACCTTGGTTGCGGGCACATCCCCAGTATGTGCAGGAGGCAGCTGATCGATGTTTCTCTCTCACCGATGTTTCTCGCTCTCTATCCCTCTCCTTTCCTCTCTGTAAAAAATCAATAAAATATATTTAAAAAACAACAAACAAACAAAAACAACACAGCTGTGGACAGCTTGCCAAAGAGCAAGGCCCTGTTTCAATATCTAAACTCTTCAGATCTTCCTCCCAAAGCATGAAACTGTTTTTCCTGGACGAGGAGCAGGCTTCATCACTGCAAGGGCTTGCGGGTCCATTCTGAAGCGATGGATCTACGTGCCTGTGCCCTGCATCTCTGTCCTGCTTATTGGCTTGGCATTTCGTCAGGCTGCAAGCAGAACAGGGCAGAACTGCACACCCCCACCCCTTCCACCAGCTGGCTCCTTGGTCTCTGCCCTGGATACTAAAACAAACAAGCTGTGTGCTCTGGCTCCCTACTCAACCCAAGGGCGGGGGCCTGCAGGGGGGGAGGGGGCAGTAAACATCCCAGCTATGTGAACAATCAGGAATATCTGACAGCACATTTGATCTTTTGTAATTTTATTTCCGCCACAGCCAGGGCCTCCAGGCAGCTGGGAGGCCCATCATACCCTCAGCCTGGTTCCAGGTACCGCCCTGGGGAGGGTGCCCAATGCTCCGGCTGGCACCATTCCAGGTAGGTCTCCAGTGACAACTACAAACTCTCGTGGAGGCAAAGATGGAATTTTTTTGCTCCATGTTCCAAGGCTCTTCGCTTCCTGTTCCCTCCCCAAGGCAGAGACAGGAAGTAGCTGGGATGGGGTCACGGCAAGTCAGTGACCTCCAGGATTGGAACGTGCTGCCTGGTTCACCGCTTTATCCTCCAGCGCCACAGTTCCTAAGTGAAAAAACAGAACTACCTAGGGACTTCTGTCTAGGAAAAGGGAGGAGGGGACATGGAGAATGCCACACGACACACAAAATAACGGGAATACCTGGGCCTTTTGGCTTCAGACTCTTTAACTATTTCTGCAGCCACTTAAGAGGATTGCACATTCAAAAACATTGGAGAAACACTGTGTTAACAAATTTTAAACAGGCCCTAGCTGGTTTGGCTCAGTGGACAGCATGCTGGCCTGTGGACTGAAGGGTCCCGGGTTCGATTCCGGCCAATGGCACATGCCTGGGTTGCGGGCTCAATCCCCAGTAGGGGGCGTGCAGGAGGCAGCCGATCCATGATTCCCTCTCATCATTGATGTTTCTATCTCTCCCTCTTCCTTCCTCTCTGAAATCAATAAAAAGATACTTTTAAAAAAATGTAAACAGATTGTTACTGCAGGCCTTCTTACAACCTTACAGGGGCTCACAATGTAGAGGGGTTTAATGAAAATGGTTTTTCAAACAGTCAACTATATACTAAGGGTTCCATAAGCATTAGGCTTCCAATGACTACACTTTGAGGAGTGCTGCTCCAAGGTGAGCCCAAAAGAATCCTGGGAAGACAGAAAAGGCCCTAAACAAACGCCCCACCAGCCAGCCATCAGCCGCCATCTTCAAAACTGCAGCGCTGGATCAAACGAGGCTGTGCTCCCGTCTGCACTTCAGCAAGGATTTATGGTATTTTTCCACTCGCTGGTCGAAGCCCCTGGAAGAGAACCTTGCCTGGAAAAAGTTCAGTGGAGTCAGGAGGTATTTCAGGGCCAGGCCGCTGAACTCAGGGGCCAGAAACGGGACAGCCTTGCTGCTGTGAGACTGGGGTGAATCCTGGCCCCTCGACGCAGGCAGGTTCCCTGAGACTGCTGAGCCATCATTGTCGCCCCTGGGGACCACGTGGGGCCCTGCACCGATTTCCTCCCCCGTTTCCGGAGGGAGCAATTCCTCCTCTGGAGACCTTAAGTGAACTGAAAAACCCAAGGGGGCCGGCAGCACGGCCACCATCTTCTGGGACTCGGAGAAAGGGACTGCCTCCTCCCACTCTTTGCTGCAGAGCTCTGGAAACAACTGCTTCCTGGTCCGCCAGGGATGGAGGGAAGGCTGCTTCTCAGGGTTCCCAGCAAGGTTCTGGTTCTTGGCCTTCTTGGAGTCCCTGTCAGCTCGAAATTGATCAGCCTTTTCCTCAGGAGAGTCAAACACGACACCCTGGGTTCTCGGCCTCCGAAGCTTCCTTTCTAACAGGCAGAGAACGCCTGGTTTGCTGGAGGAGGAACTCATGTATTGCTGTACAGAGTCTGGAATCAAGGGCGCAGGGAGCCTGGGGCCCAGACTGTCCTGAAAGTAGTCCCTACAGGGCTGGCGACTGACGATGGGCAGCACCTGGCAAGGCTTCAGCGCTGACACAAAGGCACGAAGCTCCGAGTAGGAGGAGTGGTCGGAGTAAGGGATGATGTGGATATTGGGGTGGGAGCTGTGGATCTTCCGGCTTGTGGGAAGGATAGCGATGGTAGGGCGGGTCTGGTTCCAGCGCAGCATGGCAGAATGGCAGATCTCCATGTGGCTCACAGCCTGGATGCGGCCAGCCCTCTCCTCCACTGTGAACACATCTGCCAGGCCCAACAGCTGCACCAACTCCAGGCGCCGAGGACTCAACACCACCCAGGTCTGAAACTCCAGGGCCAGCTGCTCCAGCAGGGACTCCTTCCCCAGGCTATAGAGTCCTGAATAATGGTAACAGTATTGGGGAAAGTAAGAGAAGAAAGAGAATGAAGCTATTGGGAAATCCTAATAAAGCAACCAAATGTTCAACAAAGATACACACTATAACGGGACGATCGGAGTGCATCGGGGATGGGATGGCATTTGAGCTGAGATATGTGGGAAATGGGGTAGGGAAAAGTTAGCACAGAATTCACTCATTCATTCAGTTCAACACAGAAAAGCATCTACCAATGATAGGCACTATGGGAACGGAAAGTCTCAGTCCTCTCGCCAGAAACCACGTGGTTAAGGGCACTGTTAGAGGCATGCACACAGTAATATGAGGGCACAGAAAAGTATCTTCCGTTGATGAAGGTAGGAAAGATTCCCTGGAAAACGACAACTGCGCTGTCTTAAAGGATGGGTCCAAGTTAAGCTGGCAAGCGAAAGAAATGACAACGTTTTAAGAACGTTTTAGTAACAGTATGCTGTTACTAAAGTACAAAGAAGGAACTGGTAAGAAATAACATTAGACCCTCAATGAGTAATTAAAGATGTGGTACATATACACAACAGAATACTACTCAGCCATAAGAAAATATGAAATACTACCATTTGCGACAACATGGATGGATGATCTTGAGAGTAACGTGCTAAGCGAAATAAGTCTGATGTTAAAGGACAAGAAGCCTATGATTTCATTCCAATGTGGGACATAAAACAAAGCAACAAACAAACTCATAGATGCAGATAACTCAGATACAATCAGGAGCTGGGAATGTGGAAGCAGGGACGGCGAGCAGACGGCAATTTTAAATTAAGATGGACAGCGCAGCCCAGCTGGTGTGGCTCAGTGGTTGAGCATCGACCTATGAACCAGGAGGTCATGCGAGTCAGGGCACATGCCCGGGTTGGGAGCTCAATCTCCACTAGGGGACATGCAGGAGGCAGCCGATCAATGATTCTCATCACTGAGGTTTCTCTTTTTTTTTTTTTTTTAAATATATTTTATTGATTTTTTTACAGAGAGGAAGGGAGAGGGATAGAGAGTTAGAAACATCGATGAGAGAGAAACATCAATCAGCTGCCTCCTACACACCCCCCACCGGGGATGTCCCTGCAACCAAGGTACATGACCTTGACCGGAATCGAACCTGGGACCCTTGAGTCCACAGGCCGATGCTCTATCCACTGAGCCAAACTGGTCAGGGCATGAGGTTTCTCTTTCTCCCTCTTCCTTCCTCTCTGAAATCAATAAAAATATGTTTTTTAAAACTTAAAAAAAATAGATGGACAGGTATAGGTTTCCTGGAGAAAGGGGGTCTGCACAAAGACTTGAAAGATGTGAGACACCCACAAAGAACCTAGGTGCACCCCTATGGGCGAGAGAAAAAGGAAGGGAAACCACTCACCAATCTTGACGTCATGCTGTGGGTGCTTTCGAATGAGCTCCACAATCTGCCGGGCAGCTTCTTGCTGGGAAGGAAGATCCAGCACCGGGTTGCAATTGGTGTTGTCCAGATATAAGGTATGGATCTGCTTCCCCACTCTCAGGGCTGGCTCCCGCAGCATGGACGGTGTATACCGAAAATCGCCTGGGGCAGAGTCAGAGACAAAAGTAGAGAAGACAAGCCTCCCACCTCCAACAACAAATGGGCATTAGCTTTCTGGCTCGTGGAAGACCTGGATCTGGCACGGAACTACTACACCTAATACAGCTTCCTTGTGGAAATGTTTCTATCCCGTTCCTTTTCAAGGTTTGGACCCTTAAAGAGTGAGAAGTCCGTTCAGAAAGGGTCAGTGCTCATATGGGATTAAGCGAGGAGGCCTTCAGACTTCTTTTTATAAAAATTAAATTTATTGGGTATCCCTGGTTAATGGGATTACATAGGTTTCAAGAAAAATGCAGAACTTCACGAATTTGCGTGTTATCCTTCTGCAGGGGCCGTGCTAATCTTGGTATTGTCCTAATTGTAGTATATGTGCTGCTGAAACGAACGTTCTACTACGAGTTAAGGCTGGTCAAGAAAGCAGTGTCCAGGCTGAGAAAGTGGGAGGGATTCCGGGGAGGCCCACCTGTGTAGAGGATGGTTCCAAAGTATCCTTCAAAGAGAAACATGACGGAGCCAGGGCAGTGGTTGGCATCCATCAGGGTTACAGTCATGGTCTCTCTCCCAATTTCATCTAGAGGCAGGACATGGCTCTCCCCAACCTCCAGGGCTCGGATCCACCGCTTAGAAACCTGAGGAAACAGTAGTAGGTCATGGCAGTGAACACAGACTCCCCTCCCTGACACCTCCCTGCGCCAGGAGCTATTCCTTTCCTGATGGGGGGAAAGCTGACCAAATGCTGAGCAGAAGCGGTACTGCAGATTCCCGAAAGCCCCCTTCCTTCTCCCACTCGCCACCCCACCCTCTGTACAATTTTAAATTCAGATGCCAGAAAACAGTCTAGTCAGCGATGCTCAAACTTTCCAGATTATAATAATCCATTGGGAGCACTTGTTAAAAAAAAAAAAAAAAAATCCCACCAGATGTCCAGGACCTGCACCAGCTGTATCTACTGAACCAGAGGAGGGGAAGGGGAGGAGGTGGAAAATCTATCTACCCAGCACATTAGGTGGATTCTTATGATGAGGCAAGTTGGGGAAACGCTAGCCTAGTTTATGTGAAGAAGTAGGAACAGTTTCCTTGGTTGGGCTAAAAGATCTCCCCAACTTGTAGCTGAAACATCGTAAATCCGCCAGTTGGAATCCACACGCTTGCTCTGGTTAAAAATGCATTTCTGGGATCAAACAGCGGCCACATTTGTAACAACCAGGCCTTCTGGGCCCCTCTAGGACTCCAAGGCTGAGATAGATGGGCGTCCTGGACGCCTGGACCAGCGCTCGGAGGCCGAATCCAGCTCGCCGTACCTGTAGGTGACGGTGCAGGAGGAAGGCCGTGATTGGGGAGCAGTAGAGGGGCCGCGCCCACGTGCTGGTCAGCCCCACGGTGTGGTCCGAGTGCATGTGCGACAGGAAGAAGAGCCGCGCGGAACCGGCCCGGCGCAGGCTCCAGAAGTCCACCGCGATGGGAGTGTGCGGGATCAGGACCCCGTTCATTGTGGCGGGGTTGCAGTCACCGTGGGATCCGCATGGGAACAGCCCTGCGGCGTGAGCCTCCTACAGCAGCCCCGAGAAAAGTCCCGCCGGGGCTGGGGCTGGGGCTGGGGCTGGGGCGGGCGCGGGGCCAGGGACCCTGAGGGGAAAAGCCAGCCTGGGAGAGGAGTAAGTCACTAGAGTGGGCAGGAAAGAGGAGGAAGTGACCGTGCTCTGCGGAGCGCCATGCCCACCCGCGCGCGGGAGCCGGCCGGGCCGGCGCGGAACCCACTCAAAGCGCGCGCTGCCGGCCGGACAGGCCGAGGTAGCCGACTTCCGATCGCCCGCCGCCGCCCCGCCGGACCGAGCTCGGCCGCACTCTCCGGGAGAGGGTGGGGGAAGGGCACTCCAAGGTCTGGGCCAGGCTGCGCTCGGCGCTGCCCGGGAGAGGATGAGTGGCAGCTGCTGGGCGTGGCCTCTGGAGGAGGAGGCGGGACTTCCGCAGAGCGTGAGCTAGGACCTCTCGGCGACGGCGGCCGCGAGGAGGCGCCAGAAAGGCTGGAACTGAGAGGCTGAGTCTGCGGCCTGCGGGGTTGGAAATCCGAGCGGTGCGGGCCGGCGGGAAAGTCCGGGGGAAGGAACCCCCGGGCCTGCGGAGGTGGGCGGCTCGCCGGGGGCAGCGGGGTGGAAGCCCGAGCGCGCCAGGCCCTGGGGAGGCCTGGCTGCAGCGGGTCCCGCCTCTGGTGTCCTCACTGGCACTTCCTTTGCGCAGGTTCCCGCGTCGGGCCGTGGGCACTGCCCTGGATTGAGCGGGAAGATGCCGTACCTCGGCTCCGAGGACGTGGTGAAGGAGCTGAAGAAGGCTCTGTGTAACCCTCACGTTCAGGCGGACAGGCTGCGCTACCGGAATGTCATCCAGCGAGTGATTAGGTATCAGCCCACGCCCTCGCGCCCCCGCGCAGGCCCGTTGGGGGCGGCCGCCTCCGACAGAGCGAATGCACCTTCCCGCGTGGCGGCTGGGCCTGGGGCTTCCTGCCGCCCCGGAGTGCCATTGCCGTCTCCCCGCGAGGCTTAGTTTCTACCTCGCTTATTCAGCTGGGTGGTGTCATCCATATCTTTAACTTAAACTGCTGACTCCCAGACCTGTACCATATCCAGTACAGACCTTTTTCATCTTCAGACCCACAGATCCTAACTGCTGGCTCGGCATTTCCGCCTGGATGTTTCTTCAAAGTCATGCAAAATAGTACCTAGTCCTTCCCCGCCCCAAACCTGCTCTTCCACTTAGATGTGTGTTGGTGAACATTGCTACCCCGCTGACCAAGCGTGGGAATCAATCTCGATGACACTTCACTTCTCAAGTCAGATGGATTCGTAGTTCTAGATATCCATCCTTTTTTTTTTTAAAAAAAAGGGCACTGCTGTTGTCCTGGTTTCATTGCCAAAGCAACTGCAGTAGCCTAGGTACTACTAGGTCACCTTGCCCCCTCATTTTAGGCAGAGTGATTTTTCCAACGTACGAATTTGAACGTATAAAAGTCTTGCCTAAAGTGGATCACAAACTTTAGTGTACACAAAAGTCCCTTGAGGTGCTTTTTAAATTTTAATATAAAATTTTCATCCAATCCAGTAATTCTGATTTCAGTAGGATGGGATGGAACCCAGAAATCTGCGTTTTTAACCAATATCCCATCTGATTCCTGTAGGAGACTATAGTTTGAGAAACAGCGATCATAGTTTGAGAAACAGCGATCCTTTATATATATATATTGATTTCAATATATATATTGATTTCAGAAAGGAAGGGAGAGGGAGAGAAATAGAAACATCAATAATGAGAATCATTGATTGGCTGCCTCTTGCATGCCCCCTACCGTGGATAGATCCCATAACCCGGGCTTATGCCGTTGACCAGAATCGAACCTGGGACCCTTCAGTCCGAAGGCTGACTGACGCTCTATCCACTGAGCCAAACCGGTCAGGGCACGTCCAAGTTTTTTATCATAGCACTCAAGGAATACCAGGTTAATTCGACTACCTGCAGACTCTCAAAAGAACGTACCATTGTTGCTCAGGTCCACCTGCCATATGGCATGTATCATTACCTACCTACCACGCCTGCCTGGTGAGTCCTGCGCATTCAGCTAAAGTGATGCTTCCTCTGTGGGAACGTTTTATGACTTCCTGGCATCAGTAGACCTCTGGATTCCCACCGTCCCTTGTCTTCTGTTACCGTACTTACCTATTGTACTGTAATTGGTGGTGCTCTTGTCTGGTTCCTTAGCAGACTTTGAGTTCCTAGAGATCTGAGACCATTCCTTTTTCCAGATTATGTCCCCAGAGCATATCCCTGGGATGTAAAAGCTGAATTTCACTGGAATGTATTCAGAATTTCAGTAAGTGTTGAATAAATAGAAGAATGTTTATTGCAGGCCCCTGGGTGACATAATAGACAAGGTGGATGTGGCTGCTTCCCTCGCAGAGATCTAGTTAGATAGCCAGGACACGTATAAAATAAAATAAAAACCCTTCATTATAGGTTGGGAATTACATGTTTTTGCTTCTTCCTACTATGTTGTGTTGGTTTCAGGCACATGACTCAGGGCGTGGACATGTCTGGAGTTTTCATGGAAATGGTGAAGGCCAGTGCCACCGTAGATATTGTTCAGAAGAAGCTGGTTTATCTCTACATGTGCACATATGCTCCCCTGAAGCCAGATCTGGCTCTCCTGGCCATCAACACGCTGTGCAAAGACTGTTCAGACCCCAACCCGATGGTGCGAGGGCTGGCACTACGGAGCATGTGTAGCCTCAGGTGACCACCCTCTTTCTTGCTTGTTTCTCAGTGGCTGATGAATTTAGGAGGTCAAGGGGTAGGTTTTTATTTCATTTTTAAATTTAATTTAACTTTTTCCATCACCATTTATTCCCTCTATGCCTTCTTCTATCTCCCTTATCTGCCCCCGCCCCCTGCAATCACCACACTGTTGTTCATGTCCATGAAGGGGTAGGGTTTTTGTTTGTTGGTTTGTTTGTTTGTTTTTATTGATTTCAGAGAGGAAGGGGAGGAAGAGAGAGATAGAAACATCAATGATGAGAGAATCATTGATAGGCTACCTCCTACATGCCCCCTACTGGGGCTCGAGCCTGCAACCTGGGCATGTGCCCTTGACTGGAATCGAACCCAGACCCTTCAGTCTGCAGGCTGACAGTCTGTCTACCCACTGAGCCAAACCAGTTAGGGCAAGGGGTAGGTTTTCAATGATGACAATTTATTTGAGCTCTTTTATCCTGAGAAAAACACTGTTGTCACAGTGTTCAGCCATCACTTTAGCTTAGAAAACTATATCACACTAGAGGCCTGGTGCACGAAAATGATGCACTCGGGGGTGGGGGGACCCCTCAGCCCAGCCTGTGCCCTTGGAGAGCGGGCCTAAGCCATCAGTCAGATATCCTTAGTGCTGCTGCGGAGGCAGGAGAGGCTCCTACCACCGCCTCTGCGCTCGCCAGCCATGAACCCCACTTCTGGTTGAGTGGTGCTCCCCCTGTGGGAGCATAGTGACCACCAGGGGGCAGCTCCTGTGTTGAACGTCTTCCCCCTGGTGGTCAGTGCGTGTCATAGCAACAGGTCGTTCTGCCATTCAGTCAATTTGTACATTAGCCTTTTATTATATAGGATTAAATTGGATAGGATGGGTTCGTTAGAGGGAGTTTTTCATTCTCACTCTAGGTGAAATAGTTCTTGGTTTTGGTTAAAGATTTCTAAACAATTGTGTGTAGCATTATTCCAAATATAAAGCCAAATAGGCTTTTTTAGTTTGACAACAGCTTTCTCCAATTCATGATCTGATAGATGTGCATTCAGACACCCACTGAACCGCCTGTTAAGTTGTTAGGGGCTAAATTGTGTGAAAACTGGGATTTCAGAATCTGGCTGATTCCAGGATGTGTTGCTTAGGATGCCTGGTGTACAGGAGTATATCCAACAGCCTATTCTCAACGGTCTGCGGGATAAGGCTTCATACGTCAGGAGGGTGGCAGTCCTGGGCTGTGCCAAGATGCATAATCTTCATGAAGACTCTGAAGTGGGTAAGTTTCAGTGTGATACATCCTAATCAATATTTATTTGTGCCTGCATTATATATATATGACTTTGTGAAAGATTATTTAGCTTTGGCAGAAAGTAATAATGTGGCCCTGACTCTGTGCATGTCCCTTTAAGTAGGATTCAGGGCTTGATATTTTCTGAGATCAGAGGAATCCTTTCTTTGAGGCTCAGGTGCGATCCTTTGCCTTAGCTACGCAGCAGATGGCAGTTTTTTGGCCTTGACTTTGTATTGCCTTTGTAATTTTTATAGCAGAGAAGTTCAGCTTTGTCCGTTTACACTATTACTTGGGCTCTATTCCCTTATCCCCGTGACTCTGAAGCTTTTCTTCTTTATCTGAGGTCTCTGTTGTCTTTTCTAGATGGTGCCCTGGTAAATGAATTATACAGTTTGCTACGTGACCAGGATCCAATTGTGGTGGTGAACTGCTTGAGGGCTCTAGAGGAAATTCTGAAACAGGAAGGAGGTGTTGTCATCAATAAGCCCATCGCCCACCATCTCTTAAATCGGTTTGGATGCCTCACCTTGGTGCTCTTTTAATTATGAGATCTGCTCCTAGTGGGATCTTATCGATGTGTTGAGTTAAGGAGTAGTAAAGAAAGTTAATTTTTTTTAAAAAAAAGTTAATCAAAGCTATTAACTTGCCCATATTTCATTGGGAGAATTTCTTTCATTTGCCTTAGTTTCTTTCAGTGATGTAGAGAAATGGCAGAAACATCCTGTGGGTTCTGTCCTCCTTTTGGTCATTATGTCCCTGAGACTAAGCCATTTATGCTGTCTTAAAGGGTAGAGGGTCTGGATCGAGGGTAAAGTGATCATGATCATGTCTTTGGCCTCAGATGAATGTGCATTTGTACCATAAACGAGTATTAGATTTTAAAGACTATTTTGTGTAAACTTTAAGTAGTATATAAAAAGAATCATTTGATTACGGCATAGCCTATTTTTAAGAATTCTCCCTTTGTTATGATGAACAGATGCAGTAGTATGCAGATGGTCCTAATTTTGTTGCTAAAATAGCACTTTTGTTTTCTCTTTTGGATAGAATGTCCAAATTGGACCAATGGGGCCAGGCCGAGGTATTGAACTTCCTGCTACGCTACCAACCCCGCAGTGAGGAGGAGCTGTTTGACATTCTCAATCTGTTGGACAGCTTTCTCAAGAGTAGTAGCCCAAGCGTGGTGATGGGAGCCGCCAAACTCTTTCTGATCTTGGCAAAAAAATTCCCCCACGTGCAAACGGATGTGCTCATGCAAGTGAAGGGACCTTTACTGGCTGCCTGTTCTTCGGAGAGCCGCGAGCTCTGTTTTGCTGCCCTCTGTCATGTGCGCCAGATCTTGCATAGTTTGCCGGGTCATTTTAGCAGCCACTACAAAAAGTTCTTTTGCTCCTACTCGGAGCCCCACTATATCAAGCTGCAGAAGGTGGAGGTGCTGTGTGAGCTGGTGAACGACGAGAACGTGCAGCAGGTGCTGGAGGAGCTGCGAGGGTACTGCACTGACGTGTCTGCTGACTTTGCACAGGCTGCCATCTTTGCCATAGGTAGGTGTCTGCCTACATTACCCAGCTAGAAAGCGGTGGAACCATAGAGAGCAAAAGGGAAGGAATCTTACTTCAAAGACAGAGTACCGTGCACCAGAGAATCGGGTCAGTGATGACAAATGAGCGGAGGAAGGGTTTTATTGGCCCTATCTTCCGGCATAGAGTATACAGGTAACTCAAACTATAATACTTAAAATTGATGTTGCTTTTTGTTGTCTACTATCCAAAATGCTTTCCTATTCATCATCTTACCACTGTCTTGTGAGGCAGACAGGAAAAGTGGGCAGTGTTATTAGCTTCATTTTAAAGAGGAAGAAACTCAGGCACCAAAAGTTACCTTCCCAAAAGGTCATAGGGTTCCTGAACTGGAACTGGAACCCAGCTTTCCTGACTCCAAGTCCTGTGTCAGTTCACCAGTCGTTTATTGAGCTTCTACTATGGGCTATGAATAGTGCTAAGTATGGACCAACACAGAGTAAATCCTGAAATTTACAGATTTTCTCATACTACTTGTCTGTCTGGAATTTTGAAAGAGGAACTCACAAAATGAAAGCAGCTGGGGAACTAAGTGTTAGAGGGCTTCAAGTGGAGGAGCGGAAGGAACCCTCCTACATAGAATGAAGTGTGGCTGCTTTTAGGGGCAGAGACGGAACTAGGAGAGGGGAAATCCTGCAGGCAGGACACTGCTGCCAAGTGTTCCCAGCAGGAACATTCCTGTTTCCACAGTTTTCAACCTTGGTCAGTGGAAAATTCTTTTTCTGTGAACGTTCAGTTTTCTACTGGTCTGTGAGAAACAAACAAACAAGGGATCCATTTGTGCCAACTTTCCCTTTATAACAAACTTAGATTCGTATTTCATCGTTTTTAGGTATCTCCGGTTGTCTTTGGCTGGTGGGAAATTATGTTAGAACGAGATGCTAGTATTTGACTTAACAATTTCCTCTGCTTTTTCCTCCTTTGTAGGTGGTATTGCCAGGACCTACACAGATCAGTGTGTGCAGATTCTAACAGAGTTGCTGGAGCTTCGACAAGAGCACATTACCACAGGTAATGGCTACCTTTCTAGGCTTTTTGTCACTTGTTTGGCCTAGAATAGTTGCTCAAAAAATATTGTTGAATGACATAGATGTTTAACCCTTTTTTTTTTTTTTTGCATCATCACTTCTGCCATCAGACAAATGTAGTATCTATGGATGTAACATGGTAGTCTTCGGGTGGCCATGAGTCCGCAAGCTGTACTGTAGACAATGAAGGGTGTTTAGGAGGACCTCACTTGTTATGTCCCCACCTTTACTTCTCTCTTTGCAATGGCAGCATAATGTAAGCTGTGTCTTCTAGGGCTGGAACTCGGGTGAGGCAAGCAGAGTGCCTAGGATGCAAAAATTTTAAGAGTCACTCAGTCTCAGGTTCATGCGTGTGCTAACCCTGCGTGTCTTCCTAAATTATATACCTTCGGCCCCTTGCTTGGCTCACCATAGTCCCAGCCCTGGGGGCTCCATTTATACTGTCTGCAGAGTATAACTCAACATGTGCATTTTACATCCATTAGCTCATTTATCCCCACAGCACTCTCATAAGAGCAACATTCACTTAAGAAACTGCCTAAGCCCTGGCCAGTGTGGCTCAGTTGGTTGAGCATCATTCCATGCACCAAGAGGTCGTTGGTTGATTCCGGTTAGGGCACATACCTGGGTTTTGGGCTCAATCACCAGTAAGGAGCATGTAGGAGACAGGCGATTGATGGTTCTCTCTCATAGATGTTTCTTTCTGTCTCTCCCTCTCCCTCTCTCTCAAATAAATAAATAAAAAATATTTTAAAAAATTATTGCTCACATCAGACATTTCTCAGATAATCATTGACCAACCCTCCAACATCCATTAAAGAAATTCACCTAGAATCTAGTCTGAACATAGGACTTTCCTTAAGGTTCCTTCCTGCATGGAGGCTCTAATCCTGTGCTTCTGTGCCCGGAGCTGTGTTGTAGTGGTGGTGCAGACTTTCCGAGACCTGGTGTGGCTGTGTCCTCAGTGTACGGAAGCCGTGTGCCAGGCGCTGCCCGGCTGTGAGGAGAACATCCAGGACAGCGAGGTAGACTGTAATTCTCCTTTACTTCTAGGCAGAGGGCGATGTGGGAACCGGACCTCTGAAATGGAATCTATTCTTTCTACCCAGTGTCTGATATTCTTAGAATTGCTGGCCGCCTCAGATTCTGTTTTAGGTGCAGATGGGATGTAAATGATAAAAACATTAGGATTTACCTATGGTTTTTATTACAGATACTTTATATCACTGTTCTCTTTAACAGTTTTGAGTCAAATTTAGACCATGGAGTTTTCAGTTGGGATGAATGTCAGAATCATTTGTGGAATTTTTACAAATATTCGGGCTTCACCCAGGTCTACTGACTTCAGTGTGCCAGAAGTGAGGGACCCAGCGCATATCTTTTTAAGAAGCCTCACATATGACTCTGATGTGTGCTATAGGTTAATCCCCATGATTACCTCAGAACCCCGAAGTAATTTAGAGAAAATTTTCAGTAACTTTCACTGAAACATTAAACCCCTAATTGGGGCAGAGGCCCCAAAGCTGAGGAAGCCTTGTTGCTTCATCACCATAGGCCATGAGAGTCTTGAATCTCCTTTTGTGCAGTAGAATTTCATTCCTATTTGTTGTAGAAAGTGTAGGCGGTGGATTGATACAGTGCAAGTTGAAATGAATAAAAGATTTTACACCACCCCGGCTGGGTAGCTCAGTTGGTTAGATTATTGTCTGGATGTGCCAAGGTTGTGGGTTTGATCCCGATTCAGGGCTCATTCAAGAAGCAACCAGTGAATGCATAAATTGGTGTTTCTCTCTCTCTCTCTCCCTCATTCTCTCTCTCTCTCTCTTTCTCTCCCTCTCTCTAAACTCTATCAATAAATAAATAAAAATAAAAGATGACACCTTTTCTGCTGACACTAGCGGAAAAACAAAACCTGTAATTGTGTACTGTCTCCAGTGCTTCAGACAACAAGCGTTTGAGCACCTGTTCTTATTCCTTCGTTCCCCAGGGGAAGCAGGCGCTCATTTGGCTACTTGGTGTCCATGGGGAAAGAATTCCCAATGCTCCTTACGTGTTGGAAGACTTCGTAGAGAATGTGAAGTCAGAGACATTTCCAGCTGTTAAGATGGAGCTCCTCACGGCGCTGCTGCGTCTTTTCCTCTCGCGGCCCGCTGAGTGCCAGGACATGCTGGGCCGTTTGCTGCATTACTGCATAGGTAGGTTCTCCAGATGGAATGAAGACTTGCCATGATCCATAGTAAATTCCTGGTTGGTGAATCATGTCTGGGACCCAAGAAGAAAATGTTAATGTTTTCTAGGGTTTCTGTCCTTTATTTTCCACCCCCTGTTTTGGTTGGCACAGAGATAGGAGGAGAGTGTGTTTTTTGTTTTGTTTTGTCTTAAGAGTAAAGTTAAACTTTACAGTAATTTTTTTCTATATACAAAGAATTATAGTACATGTTTATGGCGACTCTAGCCCAGGGCTCCCCTCTTTTCCACTGAAAGTTCCAATTACAGCTGACAATCTATGGGAGTGAGGAGGAGGGGAAAAAAAAGTGATGGACCTCAGCTGTCCCCCCACACCCCTTTCCTTAAAAATATAAAAATAGATCTCTAATGTGAGCTTGTTTCTTTGCCAAGACTTTGAAATCTGCTCTTCCGTGAGCTGTGTGCTGCACTCACCCTAGAATCTACACACTCTCACCTACATGCACACGCAGGCAGCACCCACCTCAGACCTGGAGACCACCTGTTCTCTGGAAACCTAAAGAACCAGAACCATTCATTTCTGCTCCTACTCCCTGGGCTCTCCTCCTGTCCACAAAGCCTTCCTCAACTTCCAGAATGTTCACCTGAAGCCCCTCAATAGCCTGATGTTTGGAAAGTCATGGGAAAGCAGCTCTAGAGAAGGAACCACTTACGAATTTAACGTGTGCTGTGTTTTGCTTATGTTGATAGGAAACATTTCTTTCCAGGCTGTGGATTTCTTTTTTTTTTTTTTTTTTTTAAGTATTTTATTGATTTTTTACAGAGAGGAAGGGAGAGGGATAGAGAGTTAGAAACATCGATGAGAGAGAAACATCCATCAGCTGCCTCCTGCACACTCCCCACCGGGGATGTGCCCGCAACCAAGGTACATGCCCTTGACCGGAATCAAACCCGGGACCTCTCAGTCCGCAGGCTGACGCTCTATCCACTGAGCCACACCGGCTAGGGCAGGCTGTGGATTTCTAATTAAACTTTCTACTTCCTTAAGAAATAATACCTTTGATCTTCATAAGCAATAGAGGTTCCCACGAGAGTGAATGAGGTAGAGAGGGGCAGAAGGTAACTGAGGGAGACCCCGTACCTGGAGCTTTCTGCCAGCCTATTCCAGGCAGTGTGGACAGAGGCTATGGACAAGGTGACACCAACCCTGAAAAATGGTCACCTTCACCTGGACATGGCATGAGAATGTTTTTGTTTTTAATGAACTCATCTGTTGTCTTGCCTCAGAGGAAGAAAAGGATATGGCAGTACGGGACCGTGGTCTCTTCTATTATCGCCTCCTCTTAGCTGGCATTGATGAAGTTAAGCGGATCCTATGTAGCCCTAAATCTGACCCTTCTCTTGGACTTTTGGAGGATCAGGCAGAAAGACCTGTGAATAGCTGGGCCTCGGACTTCAACACGCTGGTGCCAGTATATGGCAAAGCCCGCTGGGCAACCATCTCTAAATGCCAAGGGGCAGAGCGCCGTGGCCTAGAGCTTCCCAACACTGCATCCTTTGCCGCATCAGGTAAAATAGTCCTTGCTTTATATCTTGTCACAAAAAAAATGTTATCTTTTGCAATGACGACTAGTAGAAAGTAGAATACCCTGAATCTCAGACTGCTGCCTGAACGTGTGAGCAAGAAAGAAGTTCATCATTGGCGCTCTCAGCCATTTATCCAAAGATAGAAGTCACATTGTATACTTTTGGAAATCTGGGTAGAACAATGTAGTTTCTATAGATTTAAGAACATCTCTTAACACAAGTTCTATGATTCTTTTAGGACCCCTGATTCCTGAAGAGGACAAGGAGAGGGTGCAAGAAATCTCTGATTCTGGAGCCCTCATGCTCGTCCCCAATCTCCAGCTTACTGCTGAGTATTTTGAGAAAACTTGGCTCAGTCTCCAAGTTGCTCATCAGCAGGTGTTCCCTTGGCAGGGAGCAGTCCACCCGGACACCCTCCAGATGGCCCTGCAAGTGGTGAACATCCAGACCATCGCAGTGAGCAGGGCTGGGGCTCAGCCATGGAAAGCCTACCTCAGTGCTCAGGACGATACCGGCTGTCTGTTCTTAACAGAGCTGCTGTTGGAGCCTGGGAACTTAGAGATGCAGGTCTCCGTGAAACAAAGTGAGGCGAGGATGGAGACACTGAGTAGTTTCATTTCTGTGTTAGAAACTGTGATTGGAACAATTGGAGACATAAAACCGTAAGAGTCCTGCTACCTGCCCTGAGTGAGAGGAAGAGCCGTCAGAATTTCTTAGTTTTTCTTATTGCAGCTGCTTGTAAGTCCAGAGAATATCAAATGCAAAGGAGATTAGGAAATCTAGGAATCGGGATTTTTATGTTTTTGTCCAAAGACCATCAAATTATTCCTCTCAGACCTACTGTTGAATGACCTCATTTTTCCAGGGGCTGTTGTAAAGGTTAGTGGTGGTGAGGGGATGGCAATGGGAGTCAGCCTAGGGTGTGGATTCTTTTCTAACCAGTTTAAGGGTGTTTTACTAATTAAAGGCGCCTGATGTGTGTGGAAACTGGAGTCATCATTGGTGGACATCATTTTCTCCTCTGGATTATTGCAGTACATTTCTGACTATTCTCATTTTTCTAATCGTGCTTCTTAGGCCAGAGTTCAAAGTCTTCTGTGTCATGTCTCACCACTCCCTAAGCACCCTGCATGTTGGCAAAGCGAGCCACTTGCAGTTCCCTGAATACACCAGGCTCTCACCTCTGTGCTTTGACACCTGCTTTTATTTTTTGCCTAGAACATTTCTCACTTCAGATCTTTATTTAAGTGACACCTAGTCTATCTGTCAGTGCTCAGATCCTGAAAGATAGACTAAGTGAAAGTTCTGTGAGCATCACAGAAAACTTCCCCATGACCCTCACTGCCTTCAGGAAAGGTCTCCTTCACACTGTAAAAGCAGTGAGTGTATTTGTTAATGTTATTGCTATAGCAGTACTATTGTTATTGCTTCTTGTCATTCTGCCTCACCTTTTTTTTTTTTTTTTTTTTTTTTAAGTGACATAAATGTATTTTGGAAGCTAGCTGTGCATTCTCCAGTGAAGAGCCAGCACTCAGGGCCTCCCGTGCCCACCCACATCCTCCAGTCTCCACAGACCCATCCCACTCCCTTCTCTCTCTTTCTAGGCTTTCTCACAAGTGTCAGGAGGGGTCTCCAGGGAGATGAGGGTGGAGTATTAGAGGTCTAGGTGGCAACTGTGGAAGTGGCAGCATCATGCCTCAGGGCTGAGGGTCAGGAGACTGTTACTTCCAGCCTGGCGCCTCAGGGCCTTCCTCCAGTGCCATGGGAACATGGGGAGTGGGGGGCGGCCTCTGGAGGACACACAGGCTGGAATTGGGAAAAGTGCCAGTAACCTACGCCTCTGACTTCGCTCTTCCCTGTCCATCCCAGACCTATTCAACTCCCACACGCCTAAGAAAATGGGATGGAATGAGTGCTGGGCCCCAGGGAGAGATGGGAGGTGGGGCATGTGGGAGGTGAGGTGTGAGAAATACGGAGAGAGGTAGAGGTAACTGAACCCAATCCATGAAGGTCAGGAGGGCCAGGGAAGGGCCAGGTGTCCCACGGCTGCCCCGGTTACTTTAGCAGGGCCTACTAATAGCCCAGCAGCTCCACATGCGATGATTCGGTTGTGCCAGGCTATGGGCAGGATGCACAGAAAGCAAGCCAAGAGGGGCATCTCAAATGTTCTTGTGGGAATTATTGTCCTAGTTGCCTGGGAAGACCTTGCCGTCTACAGCCCCCTGGTTCCTGTACTCAGTCTTGTTCACGCCATCATCACTGTGGGCCACCTTGTAGGCTGCCGCACTCTGGATGTGGCCAAAGTTTCAGGCCCCTTGCATGGTGATGTCTGTCACTCGCTTCTAGGAGCCCAGGTCAATCTGCAGCACTCGAAGGCAGAGTTCCTCTCAGCAGTCCGGGCATTGAATTTGCCCTGCCTTTTCAGCCATGCATAGAGGGATGCCAGCTGAAGGAACTCAGGCTCCAGGTCCTATAGATGCTGGTGGCCGTGCTCTGCTTTTGGGGATGGTGGTGTCCTTCGGGCTCAGGGATTCGGCACATCCATTCAACTCACAGCCAAGGAGCTCAAAGCATGTACAAGCTTCTAGAACTGTCCTGGGCCAGTGAAGCAACTCCCCTCGATACCATTAACTTATGGGGAAGAAAAAATACAAACTGATTTTTTAAAAATATATTTTTATTGACCTCAGAGAGGAAATGAGAGGGGAGAGAGAGAATATCAATGATGAGAGAAACATTGATTGGCTGCCTCCTGCACGCCCCCTATTGGGGATCAAGCCCACAACCTGGACATGTGCCCTGATGGGGAATTGAACTATGACCTCCTGGTTCAGAGGTCGATGCTCAACCACTGAGCCATGCCAGCTGGGCATGTGCTGCTTTTTTAATCGTGAGGGAGATCGTCTCTGCAGAGACTGCCCCTGAGGAACAAGGGGTCCAAGCCTCACACTGGACCCCCAACCCAGGGTTCCAGAGCTGGAAAGTGAAGTCCCCATAACTACAGGCTGTAACCACCAGCAGGGATTGTGACTTAGAGACACAGAGGCTGCTGGAGATGCAGCTGTTCCTTTTAAAGGGCCAGTGCACAAAAGTACTCGGACTTGATGCCTCTGAACTCCAGCACTTGAGTGGCTCTGGGGGACCCAGACACATATGGGGAGGAACTGGACTGTCTGGAATAGGGGCAGGAACTCAGGAGTGACTTTCTCTCAGACAGGGGTGCTCAAAAGGGTCATTGTTCCTTTGCTGAGACCTCCCCTGTCACAGGGCTGACTGACAGCCATAGCTGAGTCTCAGTCAGCCTGCCCACACTGTTTGTTCCACCCTGGGGATTCCCTGAGACCCCACCCCATCCAATCTACAGCCCCACCCAAGCCATTTAACAGCAGCTTTTCCATGTGAATGGCCTGTTCTGTCTCAGGCCTCAGACTTTGCTAAAATCTCTCAAGCTATAGCTGGTGACAGCATGCTCCAAACCTATCAATAAAAGGCCCAAGGCCCAGCACTAATACCAGTTTGCCTTGCTTCACAGCTGGGCCTCGCCTCCTGCACAGCAGCATTCCCCCACTGTAGCTGCAGCTGGTCCTCACAGCCAATTGGCCTGGAGGTCAATTCCTCCCAGTGACACCAACAGCAATCAAGGCTCAAGTACAAGACTGTATACACAGCCCACACAGGGGCATGCCTAAACTGCCCAGCTCAGGTGACTGGGGAGGCTGAGCCACTGGGCCCTACAGGACACCTACTATACAAGGCCACTCTACCAATTCCAGGAGACATAAGTACATAGAAACTAGTACATAGAAACAAACACAAGGAAGCAGCCAAAATGCAGAGACAAAGAAACATGTCACAAATGAAAGAAAAGGAAGCAAGCAAACTACTGGATACAGAGTTCAAAACCATGGTTATAAGGTTACTCAAGGATCTTGACGAGACTTTCAAGGATCTTAGAATGTCAAAGACAAAAAAGGTCCAGTCAGAAATTAAGCTTACACGAACTTAAATAGCAATTTACAGGGATTCAGCAGTAGAGTAGAGGATTCTGAGGAAATCAATATATTTTTTTTTTTAAATATGGAACGCTTCACGAATTTGCGTGTCATCCTTGCGCAGGGGCCATGCTAATCTTCTCTGTATCATTCCAATTTTAGTATATGTGCTGCCGAAGCGAGCACGGAAATCAATATTTTTTAATATGAGGTAGCAAAAACACCCAATTAGAAGAGCAAAAAGAATCCAAAAATATGAAGAAAGTGTAAGGAGCCTCTGGGACAACTTCAGGCATACCAACGTTTGCATTATGGGGGTGCCAGAAGAAGAGAGAGAGCAAGATATTGAAAACCTATTTGAAGAAATGATGATAGAAAACTTTCCCTACCTGGTGAAAGAAATAGACTTACAAGTGCAGGAAGCACAGTCGCAAACAAAAGGAACCCAAAGAGGCTCATGCTAAGACATCCTATCTAATAAAATAGTAATATGCAAATTAACCATCACTCTGCTATGCCCACAAGCTACGCCCACAAGCCACGCCCATAAGCCAATCAGGAGTGAATATGCAAATCCAACCAAGATGGCTATGGCCACAGAGAGCAGGAGGGAGGCTTGGGTTTCCCCGGCGATGGAGGAAGCCAAGCTTTCCGCCTGCCCTTGCCAGCTTAGGCCTCCACTCAAGGCTACAAAGTTTCAATTATAGAAGATACATAAATCCCAAAAGAAATGGCTGCCGCCCTGGAGCAAGCAGGAGGCTTGGCTCTGCTCCAGGCTACAAAGTTTCAATTGTAGAAGATAAATAAACCCCAGATACCAGGGCCTCTGCTTGGGTCGCCGGGGGGTGTGGCCGGCCTGCAAACCACCACAGGCCCCTTGTCCAGGCCGCCCACGCCCCAAGGGAACCCCCACCCTGATCCGGGACACCCTTCAGGGCAAACCAGCTGGCCCTCACCTGTGCACCAGGCCTCTATCTAATAAAAGAGTAATATGCAGATTGACCATCACTCCAACACACAAGATGGCTGCCCCCATGTGGACACAAGATGGCCACCACAAGATGGCCAGCAAGGGAGGGCAGTTGGGAGGGACCAGGCCTGCAAGGGAGGGCCGTTGGGGGCGATCAAGGGAGGGCAGTTAGGGGTGACCAAGCCGGCAGAGGAGGGAAGTTGGGGGCGACCAGGCCTGCAGGGAAAGGCAGTTGGGAGGGACCCAGGCCTGCAGGGAGGGCAGTTAGGGGTGACCAGGCCTGCAGGGGAGGGCAGTTAGGAGCAAACAGGCTGGCAGGGGAGCAGTTAGGCATCAATCAGGCTGGCAGGGGAGTGGTTAGGGGGTGATCAGGCTGGCAGGCAGAAGCAGTTTTGGGCAATCAGGAAGGAAGGCAGGCGAGCAGTTGGGAGCCAGCAGTCCTGGATTGTGAAAGGGATGTCCGACTGCCCGCTTAAGGGCAGTCGGACATCCCTCTCGGGGTCCCAGATTGGAGAGGGTGCAGGCTGGGCTGAGGGACACCTATGCCCCCATGCACGAATTTTGTACACCAGGCCTCTAGTATTATAATTAAAATGCCAAGGGTTACAAAGAGAATCTTAAAAGCAGCAAGAAAAAAGCAGTTAGTTACCTACAAGGGAGTGCCCATACAACTGTCAGCTGATTTCTCAACAGAAACATTGCAGGCCAAAAGGGAGTGGCAAGAAATATTCAAAGTGATGAATAGTAAGGACCTAAACCAAGATTACTCTACCCAGCCAAGCTCTCATTTGGAATTGAGGGTCAGATAAAGAGCTGCACAAACAAGAAAAAGCTAAAGGAGTTGATCACCACCAAACTAGTATTATATGAAATGTTGAAGGATATTATTGAAGAAGAAGGAGAAGGAGGAAGAGGAAGGAGGAGGAGGAGAAGAGATTAAAAGTAAGAACAATAAAATGGCAACAGATATCTATCAACAATGAAATCTAAAAATCAAAATAAGCAAACAAGAAATCTAATGAACAAAATAAACTGGTGAATAAAACAATCAGAGGCATGGAAGCATGGAACAGACTGATGAATCTCAGAGGGAAGCGGGGAGGAGGGGATGGGAAGAGATTAACTAAAGATCTTACCTATGGACACAGACAGTAGGGTGGTGAAGCCCTGGGGTGGAGTGGGAACTGGGTGGAGAGGGCAATGGGGGTGGGGAGGACATCTATAATACTCTCAACAATAAAGATTTTAAAAAAAGAAAATTAGGTATGGCTCAGCAATTGAATAAATATTACTGAGGGAATCCCAACTATTGGTTGCTTTTCTGTTGTGTAAGGGGCTTAGCAGAATATGAAACTGTTGCTTTTGAAAAGTATAATTTTAAGATGATCTCAATGAAGAGCTGATTGAACTGTAGCCTGGTGTTACTAATAAGCAAAATCACTAAGACATGCATGTCATATAGTTATTTAATATTTCTTCCCCCTAGGAGCCTCTGCAGACATATGGTTTGATGATATGTTAGATGTTTATTTTTAAAAAGTAGAGGGGGTAGTTGATACTGTACTTTTTAGAAAAATGGTCTTCAGATGTCTTGGTTGATAAATAGAATGTAACGCATGTAATGAGAGTGCTGCTTTGGAACATGGCAGAGGCAATCTGCACAGTTTCTGACCATAATTTTATTGCTATGGGTCAGTGATTGTTATATACCTCCACTCCATCCTCCCTTTTGAATGGGAGTTCTGTTACACTTTTTCTATCCCTCGCTCATATATTGGGTGTTTGGGGAAGACAAATAACTTATTTTCTTCATCATAGGTTTCCACCTTGAGAGGAATTGTATCCGAGGATTCTCATCCATGTGTGGACCTGTTATGTGCACATAACAGGATCCTGGACTTTGAGCCAATCAAATGATATAATGAGAAGAGGCTTTCGGGAAAAGAATGTAAATTGTGGTCAGAGTGGCAAAAAAAGCAAGTGATAGTGAAAAAAATCTAGCTTCATTTTTCAGTATTAATTAGGAGTCCAGTATTAGAAATGCAAGAGTAAAGGGTATGTGGGCTGGGGTTAGGGAGTGGCCCAAAGAGAAATGAAAAAAAAGAAGAAGATTGACTCCACATTGCCCAGGAGAATGTATACTCTGCTTTTATAGCCTCATAACATTGATTATAGAATACTAGAGGCCCGGTACACAAATTCGTGCATGGGTGGGGTCCGGCCGGCCCGATTGGGGTGAGGGAACCAATCGGGTGGGGCCAGCTGGCGGGAGGGGCCACAGGCGTTTCGCCAGCCAGCCAGCCCTGCCCCCTGGTCAAACTCCTGGTCGAGGGGACAATTTGCATATTAGCCTTTTATTATATAGGATTAGAGACCACAAATGGCATTTGCCTGTAAGCATATCAGTAGTGAAATGAGGAAGGTGGGAAAAGGTTTACTATTTGAGACTTGGTTTTAAGTTTCTATTCTGCCACTTACCTTGGGCAAGCTATTTTACACATCACATTTTTCTGTTTTGTATATTATTTTAAAAGTATGTTGTAAATGTAGTGTTGGAATCCTTAGATTGTTTATGAAAGGAGATTGGCCTAGAATTATCTCTGAGGGACATTTTTTTTTCCCCAGTAAGAGTTTATTTGAGCCAAACTGATGACATATGCCGGGAGCAAGATCTCAAATTATCTGCGAGGGACCTTCTGACCCTAGAGGTCTGAAGCCTACTAAGTAGTGACTGACATTTCAACCCTGGAGATAGATAATGACAAATGAAAATGGCTCTTTAGCTACCTAATTCCCATTCTAGTGCAAATCAGTATAGAATCATTTGTTTTTATAGAATGAAATAGAAAACAGAACACTGGCTCTGATTATTTTGCAAGACAGAAATTCCATTCTGAGCAACGGCATTACTGTTTATGCTTGAATCTCTTATTAGTTCACCAGGTCAGAATACCTCAGAAATGCTGATGGGTTTGTGTGCTGCTTCTGGGACCCAAACCCAATATCTAGGTGTAGCTAGCTGCATTAAGAGGGAAGCCACTGTGGGCAAGTGTCCAATCCCGAGACCTTGTAAAACAGTGGGGGAGTCTAACCCTTTTAGGAACATACTACTTAATCCTGTTAAAGAGTAAGTCCAGATCCCTTTCATCCTGGTCATTGGGCCTTGGGCTGAAAGGAAGACATTTAATGTTTACTGCATGTCAGACACTGCTGGGTCATTCCACATAACATTATCTTATTTAATCCCTGTGAAATACTTTGTATTATCTCCATTTACAATGCCTCAAGAGCCCAAGGTTGTGTGTGTATGTGTGTGTGTTTTTTTAATGAATACTACTTGTCCTTCAGAGCTCATCTCAGATGTTACTACTTCAAGGAAGCATTCCTAACCCCTTAGGTTTGTTTCCCATATATACATTAACTAGAGGCCCGGTGCAGGAATTTGTGCATGGGTGGGGTCCAGCCAGCCCGGCCCAATCAGGGCCAATTGGGCTGGGCTGGCTGGGGGAAGGAGCCGTGGGCCTTTGGCCGGCCAGCTCTGCCCCCTGGTTGAACTCCCAGTTGAACTCCTGGTGGAGGGGACAATTTGCATATTAGCCTCTTATTATATAGGATAACACACTGTATCTCAATAAGCACAGCAATTATGTGATTACTTATTTAACATCTGTCATGCTAAAGTACACTTTAGCTCCATGAGGACGCGGACTTTGTCGTTTTTCTGTTATTTGTAGTGCCAAGTATATTCCTTACACATAGCTACTCAGTAAATAATCACTGTATGATTGTGGCAAATAATTGTGATCATCAGGAATTGAATGCCTGTCTGTTAAGCTTCAAAACCTTTCTTCTGCAAGACCCATAAAGGAAGTATTTCTTAATGAAATGACACAAGAGGCTCTTCCTTAACTCTCAGTTCAAAATTGGCAACCTAACTATACAGTTATTCATTAATATTAGATGTACTGCTGAGGGTGTGGTTCTGAGAAAAGGAACTGAAAGTCTTCAGCAAATCTCCCAGTTCTGGATGGTAAGCTCTTCAGAGCGGTCCCACATATCTGAGCACCTGTTTTTGAAGAAAGTGGTGGGAAAGGCTCTAAGAACTCTGTGTCCCATTAAGGAACTTTACAAGAGGTAAACACAACTGCTCGTTTACCAGTGTTTCTGACTTCCCGCTGAACTGAAAATTGCTTGTTTGGTGGAAAAGCAAAACTTGGCAGCAAATGTCTAAAATGAAGACCCCCAAAACCTTTGAGGAGCAAACAGAATGCATCATGGACTTTCTACTCACAGATTTATTAGGCGTACCTTCGCAGGTGGCTCACCGGAACCTATGTGGTGAAGGTGAAGTTGAAGCAGATTCAGGTAAGGGTCCTGGCGTGCGGTGGTGATTGTAGGGCCATAGGAAAATGGAAGTATGTTTTCTTATTTCCATTTAGGTTTCAATAGGCAAACTCTAAGCTTTCAGCAATACCTGCATCTTTATTTTTGTTAATATATTTTTATTCTTTTCAGAGAGGAAGGGAGAGGGAGAGAGAGAGAAACATCAATGATGAGAATCATGGATCAGCTGCCTCTTGCACGCCCCCTACTGGGGATCAAGCCCGCAACCCAGGCATGTGCCCTGACTGGAAATCGAACTGTGACCTCCTGGTTCATAGGTCAACGCTCAACCACTGAGCCAGCAGGCTGGGCAATACCTGCATCTTTATGGAAGGGAAATGGGTTCTCAGTAAAGGGAGACTTTCTGACTATTGGTGTGGACAGAACACTGAAGATGTTCTTGGGAGAAAATGATGCCCAAATTGTTTAAAATTCTGGAGACCTTTCTTCAATGCTCAGATTCCTGGGACTTGCCCTCCCCTCAAACACTGTGACAAATGTGATTGTGTCCCTCTGTTTTAGGAGAGTGTTGCTCTTTTGATGTGGCCATCATTGCTGGTCGCCTTCAGATGTTGGGGGACGAGTTCAACGGAGAACTGGAAGCTTCTGCCAGAAGTGTCATTGCAGAAACCATTCGGGGACAGGTCAACTTTCTACTGCTTTCTATTTACTGCTTTTTTCCTATTTCAGACACCCTTTTCTTACTACTCCTCTAGGAGTATGACCGGAAATGTTCTGTGAAAGATTTGGGGACTTACATTTATCCAAGAAGATACAGCAGGAATTCTCCGATGGCCGATTCTTTAGGAGTTAAGCAAAGGCTAAGTGGTATTGAGATGAAAAGCTTTGGGCATAGGCTGGTCAGCCTTCACATTGTTAACATTTGTTTTTTGTCAGAGCTGTGCTTGGTGGCATAGAGCATATATAAAGCACTTTATTCTTTTATGCACCTGCTTTAATGCTTCTTTTTTTGGATGTCGGCACTTTTTTCCCCCAGTAGTGACATTACATTAGGAAGGATAGGCAGTGGACAAGTTTGATGCAGTGAAGGATAATGGTACAGGAGCCCACTAGGGTGTATATGGCTCTTCAACAGAATGCTCATTACTGACAGAAGCACTTGGGCTCTGTATTGGATATAAAGACAGACCATAGGCAATATTTTATAATGTTGCTGATTAATATCAATAGTGATGGTTAATATGAATTCTTCACTTACCATGTGTCAGGGGATTTTGTAAATGCTTTACACTTACTATCTCATTTAAGCCTTACACCACTTTATGAGGTATTATAGAAACTGTTGCTCAAAGCACAACCTCTCCCCATCTGCATGTAACATTGTGAGAGCGAACACCTAACCCATTTTGTTCACTGCAGTTTGTGCCTGATACATGACAGGTCCTCAGAAAGTATTTTCTGGCTTGATACCCATTTGAGCAGAAAGGAAACTGAGAACTAGGGAAAAAATTAATTGGGTTATACAGTAAGTAACTTCTTTTTTCTTTTCTTTTTTAAAATTTATTTTTCCATTACAGTTTACATAGCATGGCGGTTAGACAATTATATACTTTACAAAATGTTCCCCTTGGTATTTCCACCACCCACCAGGCACCATATATGGTTATTACAGTATTATTGACTATATTCCCTATGCTGTACTTTACATCCCTAAGCAATCATTATTGAAGTTAGGATTTGAACCCAGACTGATTCCAAAACCATTATGCTTTATTCTTCCTACTAAATGTAGTGTGGGGAGTATACCTACTATACATTCAGGCAGGACTAGCCTTATTATTCCTAGTTGCTTACACTGATGCTTTCCTTGGTAGCTGAGAGCTGAATCTACTTTTAATTTTAAGATTATTTTGAAACAGCCTCAAACTCACAGAAAAGCTGCTTGTGTTATACAAAGAATTTCCCTCTTAATCATTTGAGAGTAAATAGCCGACATGGTATTCCATTACCCCCTAATCCTTTTGTATTTCCTTGAAGCAAGGGCATTCTCTTATATAATCACAATCTAACCATCAAAACCAGGAAATTATCATGGATACATTTTCATCTCATCCTAAGATCCCATTCAAATTTTGCCGATTGTCCCAGTGATGTCATTAATAGCAGAAAGATGTAGGCCAGATTCACAGACATTGTATTAAGTTGTTAATATCCTTTTAGTCTTCTTCAATCTGTAGTAGCTTCTTAGTCTTTCACTGGTTTTCATGACCTTGACATTGAAGATTATGGCTCATTTATTTTGTAGAATGTCCCTTAACTTGGGTGTGATTGGTGTTTTCTCTTGAATAGATTTAGGGTATGTACCTTTGGAAAATCATAAGAGTGTTGCTGTGTTGTTATTCTATTAAGTGGCACTGATTTCAATTGGTCCCATTACTGGTGGTAAATTGAATCACTCCCGATGGTGTCTGCAAGGCTTCTCCACTGTAAAGTTACTCTTTTCACCTTTGTAATTAATTGTTTTATAGGGAGGAACTTTGAAACTATGTAAAAATTCCATATCTCATCAAAATTTCAATCTATTAATTTATATTTTACATCAACATAGATTTATGAATTCCTACTTTATTCAATGTGTTATAATCTGCTACTGTCATTGTTTATTTGAATGCTCACCTTACCCAGCTCTGGCCAGTGGAGTCCTTTCAATCTGGACTATTTCTTTTTGGCATGTCCCTCTCATTTTCTGAGTACTTCCTTAATTTCTAACAGAAGATCTGTATTTTCCCATCTTTATCCAGAAGTCAGCCACTCTCCAGGGATCTCTGGTTCCTTTTAATGGAAAACAATATGTGGATACCAAGATCTAGCTACTCTTAGGTGGATGCCCTTCTCAGCTTGTTTGGGCTCTGACACCCTGTTCTGATGGCCATGCCCCTCCCCCTACACCACATTGCAATAGATCTTGCTTGGCCCTACCTAATGGTTTTGTGTTTTGTTTTTTTGTTAATCCTTACCCAAGGATATTTTCCCATTTATTTTTAGAGAGTGGAAGGGAGGGAGAGACAGAGAGAAACATCCATGTGAGAAAGACATCGATTGGTTGCTTCCTGCATGCACTGGAACCTGCAACCAAGGTACATGCCCTTGACCAGAATCAAACCCGGGACCCTTCCTTCAGTCCACAGGCCGACACTCTATCCACTGAGCCAAACCATCTAGGCCTACCTAATGGCTTTTGGACCAAATTTTTTGGGGAAGGCTAATCTTTTTTTTTTACTTTATAACTTCCCAGACTTCAGTTGTTCAAACAATATGACCAGCTGTACTATCATGTACTTAATAATTTTCTTTCAAAACATTTTGTCTCTCTTTCAATCATTTGGTTCATCCTAGGCAATAATATCTGAAATCATGGATTTGATGGGCTACTTCTGGTTTTTCTAATAGTCATTACAATAAATAAAATATTAAAATGAGAAAAGCCTATCCATTTATTCCTTAACATTACCTTAGATACAACCAGTGGACATTGGCCACTCTCTGGGAAACACTTGCTTAGTAGATTCCATACCTGCAGACTCCTGAATTTTTTAGTGAAACTCCACTGATCTATCCTATGTTTCTCCCCAGGGAGGAGCTGTCCTTCAGAACACGGTAAAATCTCTCAGCAGGGCCTGGTGTGCTCAGAATTCCAGCTTAGCTTATGAGAAAGCCTTTTTGGCAGTATCAGTGAAACTGCTTGAATGTGTGACCCACCTAGCTCCAGAAATGGCAAGACAGGTGGTGACCTCCATGACCGAAATGATCAATAGGAATGGCGCCATCCGGGAGTTTATCCAGGGCCAGGGAGGTTGGGTAAGTATGTTGGGGCCCCTGGCTTTGCTGGCCATTTGGTACTAATACCTGGGACTCCAATTTATGATTCTTTCTGTAAGTTGGAAACCAAGCAGGAAAATGGCTCTCTACTTTGCTGAAAATGCCGGGATTGCTTTTTCCATGGAAAAGGGGAGCATTCAGAGGCTCAGCCTGTGGATGTTAGACTCCAGAGTCATGCTGCCTAAAATATTGACTGCTAACTATATAAAGCAGATTTCCACTCCCTACACATCTATAAAGTATATTGATTGAGTTCTAGTCTCAGCCCGGCTTCCCTCTGTTAGCTGGTAAGCTAGTGGTGTCTGCTGTGGTGATAACTATACGAGGGGTTCTAAGCCCAGTCTTGGTCATCGTTAGACCGTCTGATCTCAGAGAGTGCTCTCCTTCACGGCAGAAGTCCCAGCAAGAGCTGCATTCCCTGGTGGAACCTGCAGATCACTCCTGCGTTCCTTAGGAAGTTCCATGAGCATCCCTTTGACTGCCGGCTATTCCTTGTCCTTTCTAGGAAAATCTGGAGAGCTGAAGAAGAGGCAGAGCTCTTTCCCAGCCTGAACATCCCTTCTTCTTTCTGGCAATTAAAACAGAAACAACCAAATTAAAAACCACTTCCTTTTGGACAGAACTGAGCGTAGTTGGATAATTTATTTTCTATCGATAAAGTTGGGAGCAGCTTCGAGAGGTCCACAGAGATTTTGTACTTTCTGTTTTGATGTGAGTTTTAATAAGGTTCTGTTGAAGCAAAGACCTCCAGACACAAAGCAGTGCCTTGTTAGCAGTAGAATTCCAGGGCAGGCATTGGCTGGAGTTATTTTGGGGAGGAGGGAGCACACAGTAAACTATTCCTTCAGATTTAGCTCTATCTTTGGTGAGAATCTTATCTACTAATTTTGCAACCAGGAGAGATTTTTGGTTGGGAAATCTTGTTACTTTAAGTTAAGGGTTTTCTTTTAAATTCATCATCTCAGTTTCATGTTAATTTCATCTGAGCAGAATTATTTTATGCATTTTCAAGGTTGGAAGTGAAACGAGAAGTTTGCCCTTCTATTAGAAAGGTCAAAGAAAGATAAAAAAGTTGCTGCATTTTTTTCTGCCACAGAATATACAGGAAGTGCTGGCCCACATCCAGGACAGGAGGGCCATCTTACCTTAGATGAAGCTGGCTGCATGCCACATTGACTTTCAAAGTGAGGCACATGCCACTTGTGGACCTTACAAATTGCTGGTTTCCAGGTCCCATCCTAAAGATTCTGCTCTTGTAAGGCGGGGGTGGGGGTGGGGTGGGGGTGGGTGTCCAGAGCCTATGTTCCTACCTTTTAACCAGCTCTCCAGGTGATTTGATGTACAGATTAAATTTGAGAATTGTCACTTTAGAGCTAGGGTTGGCATATTGTAGCCCACAGGCCCATACAGTCTGCTGCCTTTTTTTTTTTTTTTAATAAAGTTTTATTAGAATGTGGCTACACTCACTTGTTTATGTACTATCTATGACTGTTTTAGATTGCTATGGCAGAGTTGAGTAGTTATGGCAGACACCCTATGGCCCCTTAAAGCTTAAAATATTTACTCTTGGCCATTTAAGTTTGCAGACCTCTGCTGTTAAGCTAAATGAACATTCATCATTGAGTAATTTAAACTCTGTTGCATCCTGATAATTCCTGGCAAACACAAGTGTAGCTAGAATAACTCTTTTTTCAGAATTTAGTTTGAGTGTGTTAGTTCTTACATAGTCTACACTTTCTCTAGGACTTTTAGCAAATTAGAGCATTTTGTGACTCCTGACTTATCCAGAGAGGGTATATATTCCCATGGCCCCAGCACAAGTGAGTGGAGGTTATTGGAAGCAAAGCATATGGTTTCTATGGTCTATATATCAGAATAGTCCTTAATAATCTCATAGATTAGCAGGCAATCATCAAGTACATAGTCTTCTTCATCCAAAGCTGTGAAACCAGATTAGTTCAGAAAGGAAAACATTGCTATATTTATTTTTGAAGTGGTGTTAATGTCTTTGTTTACAGAGCTAATGAAGTGGTGTTAATGTCTAAAGTTTACAGAGCTAACCACATCCCCTCTCTTCAGCCAGCCAGCTATCTGTATAGAAATAAAGACACAGTCCTGCAAATATATTCTGACTTTTCAAGGTAGGCTATTTCCTCTATTCGTGGATAAATCACAATAGGTTAGTAAGCCAGAAATAAGATTCCATGTTTCTCTTTAGTAGAAATTAGCTTTTTTTTGCTTCCAATTGAAGATACTTGATATATTCTTTTGTCCCTTATATTACTATAAACTCAACATGGTAAGTTTTGTGGTATTTGACCTCTTAAATGAAGTCACTGTTTTCACTTTGATTAATGTTCTTATGATCATGAAATAAGATTCTTCTGTCTATGCATTTGAACTAATTCTCAGCAAGTACAACTTCAATTAAGTGATATAGAACCAGAACAGATTGGTGGTTTCCAGGGGCAGCAGATGGGGGTTTTGGGGCTATGGTGAAGGGGGTCAAAGGCACAAACTTCCAGTTGTGAGATGAAATAGTTCTGGGGATCTAATGGACAGCATGGTGACTCTTACATATTTGAAAGTTGCTAAGAGAGTAGATTTTTAAAGTTCTTACAAACAAACAAAAAAAATTGTATTGTAACTATGTGAGGTGATGGATGTGTTCACTAACCTTATTGTGGTGATCATCTCACTATATATACATACATATCAAATCATTACATTGTATACCTTAAATTTACACAATTTTCTTTTCTCTGAAATCAATAAAAATATTTTTTAAAAATTAGCCCAGCCGGCATGGCTCAGTGGTTGAGCATCAACCTATGAACCAGGAGGTCATGATTCGATTTCTGGTCAGGGCACATAGCCAGGTTGCGGGCTCGATCCCCACTGTAGAGCATGTAGGAGGTAGCTGATCAATGATTCTCTCTCATCAATGTTATTTCTCTCTCTCTCTCCCTCTTCCCTCCTCTCTGAAATCAATAAAAATATATTAAAAAAGAAAAGAAAGGAATGCATTCAGGTCGTCTGATTTTCACAATTTAATTTCACCATAGATTGATCATGTGATATTGGGTAAGTGATCCAATTCCTTTGTGCCTTAGTTCCCACATTTAAAATAGCGATGATTTGGTAACTGATTCATAGGATTCTTGTGAGGGGTAAATGAAGCAATGCACTCTAAAGGGCTTAGCCCAGTGCCTGGGCTATTAAGAGCACTGCTTAAATAGTCCAGAGCCCCTGTGACTTGGAGTTCCTGATGTTCTAGCTTAACTTTTTTCTCTTCATTAACTCCATTTTTCACAAAGACAAGCCAACAGTCTATGGTTTTACTTTTCACCTCGATGTGGGTGATTTTTAAGTCTGACTTACTTCAATTTTTCCAACATCCGTATCCACAAACTCTCATTCTTTATTTCTGTATACCCTTCGTATTCCCATACTCTCTTCCTGATTGCCATCCAGCTGGCTCCAAACCTGCGTCAGTTTTCCCTTCTCCCTCTCCCCAGCTCTACTCATCCAACAGGCCTTTCTCACATATTCCTTCAATTTTGATCTGATTGTTCCTATAAGAGTTTATTACCACCTGCCTGGGCTATTGGTAAAGCCTGCTAGTTAAGCTTTCATCAGTCCTCCTGTCCCAGGCTTGTCCCATTCCAGTCTGTCCTGTACACAGTCTGCCACCAGATCAACCAAAGCTGTGGTTCCTTTGTCCATGGTTTTATCCATTTTTAGATATGCTATAATTCATTTTGAAATTATATATGCCACTGAAGGAGATTATGAGACTTTCAAAACTTTACCAGAAGGGAGTATTTATTTTTAAAAAATCAAGAAACTTTAACAAACAAGTGCTGGTGAGGATGTGGAGAAAAAGGAACCCTAATACACTGCTGGTGGGAATGCAGCCTGATACTATGGAAGTCAGTGTGGAGTCTCCTCAAAAAATTAAAAATGGAATTGCCATTTGACCCAGTGATACCTCTTCTAGAAATATATCCTAAGAAGCCTGAACCACCAATCAGAAAGAACATATGCACACCTATGTTCCTAGCACCACAATTTACAATAGCTAAGATCTGGAAACAGCCCAAGTGCCCATCAGTAGACAAGTGGATAAAAAGGTTGTGTTACATCTACACCATGGAATTTTATGCAGCAGTCAAAAAGAATGATCTCTTACCATTTGAGACAGCTTGGAGGGACCTGGAGAATATTATGCTAAGCGAAATAAGCCAGTCCAAGAAAGACAAGTATCACATGATCTCACTCATATGTGGAAACTGATGAACAAACTAGATCCAGAGACAGAAACATGGAATAGACAGGAGTCTCATAGGGAAGGCGGGGGTGGGTGGGAAGAGATTAACCAAAGAACTTGTATGCATATATATGCATAACCCTGGACACAGACAATAGTGTGGTGAAGGCCTGGGGCGGGGGGTGGGGACGGGCTAGATGGGGCCAATGGTGGGAAAAAGCAGGACATATGTAATATTCTCAACAATAAAGATTTTTTAAAAATCAAGAAACTTTTTCCCAAAGCATTGCTTTGATTGCCATTCTCTTAAAACCTTTCATCAGAACTTTTGATTAGATTAGATATGTTCATTATCTTGATTGTGGTGATGGTTTCATGGGTGTATACACACAACAATACTTAACAAATTGTATACTTTGAAATGTACGGTTATTGTATGTCAGTAATACCTCAATAAAGTTGTTAAAAAATATCCTCCAGTGGTTTTCCACTACCGATCAAGTAAAGCATGACTTTTCAGCCTGGGTCAGATTTCCTCCAGGGTCTGGCCTCAACTGCCCTTTTAGCTTATCGCTCCAGATTCCTCCACATAACCAATACTCCCGTGAAACAGCCACGCACTAAGCTCTCTGCCTCCCACTGTCCTCTGCGTTCTGTATTGCTTTTTCTCAGGCTCTGCAGACAACTTTTAAGACCCAACTCAAATGTCACTTCCTCTGTGAAGGTTATCCAGACAACCTGAACAAGAAGTGCTCTTTGCCTTCTCAAAATTTTGTTTGTACCACGTCTATGGCCTGACCACAGATGATCTTACATTATAGTTATTTGTGTACTTATCCTCCCTACTAGAATAAAGGATCCTCGAATGAAAATAATTTGTTGAACACTTCTGCAGTACCCCCCTTCCCATTCTCTTGCATGTGTGTGGAACTCATAATGAATGAATGAACATCAAACGAAAGATGAGACTTCAAGTTTGATTATAGTTTTAATAAGATGCCAACCAAGCCTCACCAAGTATCTCGAACCTCTATTTTTTTTTTTAAAAAAGGTAGATGGTTTCTATTGCAGTTTATTGGTTGACCTTTGCCTCCTGAGGATTGTATTTGTGAAACCCAAGGCAGAGTATGAGTCCCTGAGTCCCTGAGTGGTATGTGTGGGAAACTATGAAGTTGACAGCAGCTGAACTGACACGCTTGAAGAGTCTCAGAATGCTGTAGTGATGAGAAGCAGATTGGAAGATGGGCAGGGCCCATCCCTGCTGTGGATGATGTGAGAACGTGAGCGAAAGGCTTCAGCGGAGGTGCTTTAGAAACCTCTTCTGTTCCTCTTTACAAAAGAAAGGAAGGTCTAGTCTGGAAACAAAGGAGGTCATTTTTTTTCTGACCATTGCAGCGCTTCGGGGCTGCACCGTGTGTCTCTTTAGTAGCCCCATCCCTTTCGTCTTAATGGCCCTGTGCTTGAGCAGCCACATTCAGGTAGGGCCTCTGCCAGGTTCCTGGACCTCCCCCTGCTCCTAGCACAGCGGAAGTGCCATGCCAGAGGCCCGCACAGACTGTGCCAGGTGAGAGGCTTGGAGTAACTGATGCAGCGAGTGACCAAGTCAGCGGGCCTGTCACCAAAGCCTGACCACGTCACTGTATACAGCACACGTCATCACAACGGACTGCTTTCAGGGAGGCTCAAGACCACGTTAAGCCCTGTGGGTTATGCAAATGCACAGAAGATACTATCGTTGCCTTGGATAAACTTAAAACTACAGGGGACATTTTGTGTGTTTTCTTTTGGATGAACTCTTACGTAAACTGGTGGGAGACAAAGAGCATGTGAAGAAACTGAAAATTTCTGAATATAAATATAAAGATTTATACCGAAAGGATCCAGGCTAAGAGAAAGTCACAGCGAGATGGAGTTAGGGACAGGATTTTTAAAGACAAGAGTAGGTTTTATGGCTTTCTTTTCATCTTGGCGAAAATTAGGGGGAAAGGTGAGAGGCAGCAGCAGAAGTGGCTGTAGAATGAGCAAGGTCTATGGGTGATATGGTTGGTTGGATAGGTGAGGTGGGGACACTTGATGGGGAGGGGCTTGTGATGCGCTGAGGAATCCGGACTTATTCCCATAGACTATCAGTCAGTACTTTGGTTCTTTAGCATTGAAGTGGAGTTTTCAGAACTTTCACCCAGCCTTCGATACTAGTAGATACCAGAGTGGAAAATGTACAGATAGGAAGACAGCTGGGAGCTTCTTGCTGCGGGAGTCCAGATGTGAAAGGGGAATGGTGGTTAACCTGGGAACGGAAGAGGCAGGTTGAATCTAAGACACTGAGGAGCAAGGACCAATAGGCCTCGGTGACCAGAGGATGTTTACGAAGGACGGAGTGTTTCACAGAGAATACACATAGCCCCTATCAGATCCATGACCCTGGGCTGGAGGGGAAGTGGCTTCCCCAGGGTAAGCCATGCGTCCTCACACAGAGAGGAGAAGGTTCTCAGAAACCCATTGACTAGTTTATCTTGTCCTCGTAATCTCCCCTGACATTCTCTTTGGTTAAAGTTTTGTTGTCATCTAATTCCCGACCTCCGTGACACTGCTATTTCCCCTCAGAGTGGCACACTCTCCTCTTGTGGGAACAGGTGACAGTGTCATGGGCACTCCTCTCTGTTGTCGTCTTCCTGCTGAGCAAGTGCCAGAGCCACAGGAGGGAGCAGTCGTTTCCTTTCTCACCCTTCAGCTGCTCATTCAGAGCCTCGCTTTCCACTGGCACTCACCCGGATGGTTCTGATACGGGCTTCATGCAGCTTTTACGGCATGGAACTGTTGTGTGCACTCAGGGCTTGTGACACACTGGTTTAAATGCTTCACTGTAAATTCTGAAAAAAAAAAAAAATGTTAAGTACCTGCCCATCTTTGCTGCATGAATTGTTTTCCCTCCCTGTTCTTGATCTTCCCACCAGATACAGATGAGTCAATAGAACGTTCATCCAAGAGCATTCTGCATCTGTTGGCCTCCAGTACCTGCAAAAGGAAGTGTGAGGAAGTAAGCGGTAGCTTAGATTCGTTCAAGATAAAACACCTTGTTTTCTCCTTCGCGTTGGTGTTTGCTCGCTTGAGTGGTCTGCTCAGGAAATGGCCTTTTAGCTAAGTGGGGTTTTGAGGTTTGGTTATTTCACGGTTTTCTCTACCTTTTGGTTGTAGAGTCGAATGGACTCCTAAGAATTGCTGCTTGCTTGAAAAAGATCTGAAGTTCTGCTAAGACACTATTTTCAGATCCTTATATTTTGGGTAAAAGCCTGTGGAGGGCATCTAAGCACGATTTTCTCGCTTATACCTATCGCCATTTATCCCTTCCTAAGAAGAGGAGAAAGTTAGAGGTTGTTCTGAAATATGGGCTTGAGGAAAATAGGTTTTATTAGGTGTCTTCTTGTTTATTAATAGCAACGTTCTGGTTTTGATGGAAGTGAAGGCATTCTTAGTGAATAGATTATGAAACTGTATATATCTCTTTTTTGACAAAATACAGAAAATCATTTTCCTTTTTAGATTATGCTTTGATCCTCTGCAAATAAGCAAGTTAGTTTGGAATATATTTATTTTTTATCAGTAATTAAGTCCACATCTTTACTTTCTGAGATGCTTTCTTAACTCTCTAAGCATGTTTTTCACTGTATTCTGGCTTGTTCACTCTTGTATACCCAGCCCTTCATGTAGTGCTCAGCATTTAGTGGTACTCAATAAATTTATTGAACAAATAAATGGATTTTTGTGTGTGTTTTTCTATTTTAAAATATTATGTAGTATTTAAAAAGAATTTTTAAAAGCATTTTAAATCCTAAAACCTACACAATTGATTTTTTTTTTTACATCTTTTAGTCTTCATTTAAACATGTACATAGTTTTACATAGTTTCATTTACTGTGAACTTTAAATTTTGGCCTTTTAAAAATTGCCCCCTATTTCCAGGCTGGTGTGGCTCAGTGGTTGAGCATCAACCCATGAACCAGGAGGTCACGGGTCAGGGCACATGCCCAGATTTTGGGATTGATCCCCAGTAGGGGGTGTGCAGGAGGCAGCTGATCGATTATTCACTCTCATCATTAATATCTCTTCCTCTCCCTTCCTCTCTGAAATCAATAAAAAATATATATATTTTTAAAAATGGCTCCATCCTATCTAATAAAGAGCAAATATGCAAATTGACCCTCACTCTGTCACACCATCACAAAGATGGCGGGACCCACAGTAGAGGTGGGGTTTCCATAACTTAAGATGGATGCACCCACTGTGGAGGCGGGATTTCTGTAACACAAGATGGCTGCACCCACAGTGGAGGCCAAATTCCCATAACAAGCCTTAACGAGCAATCAGCAGGGACCTGAGGCTGCGTGGCCCTAGGCCAGGGTGGAGGACCTGAGGATGTGCCCCCCACCTGGCAGGGCTTGACTGGGGACCTCAGGCCATGTCCCCTGCCCAGCAGAGCTTGATGGGGGACCTCAGGCTGTGCCCCCGGCCTGGCAGGACTTGACCTGGGACCTTAAGTCGCACCCCCCATCCCAGTGCTGGGCCGGGGGACCTCAGGCCGCTCCCCCCGCCCCAGGCTGGGGGACCTGAGGCTGTACCCCCCCCCCCGCCCCCGATGCCGGGCCAGGGGACCTGAGGCTGCGCACTCCCGCACAGCAGGGCTTGACGGGTCTGGATCTTGCCCAGTGGGGGTGGGTCCAGCCAGGTCTGAGTCTTGCGTGATTTCAAGGCACACATGGTTGGGCGGGCACTTGACTCTGGGTCCCGCGGCTCACCTCAGACTCTGACAGGAGGAAGATTTTCATATACATTTTACTAATTTTCTTTCATCTCTGACACTTCTATTATAAAGGGCAAATAGCAATATTAAAATATTTCCTCTAATTAATTCCCTTTTAATGTGCATGAATTTTGTGCACTGAGCCACTAGTATTTTGTATGTTTTAAAATAGCCAAATTAAACAATGCATTACTTAGAGCAGCAAGAAATTCTCTTTTAATGCTAAACGGGATAATTTGAGAAATACTACCCTAGTCTCAACAAATACTGTTGAAGAATTATGGTTCATTTTAATTTATTGTGTGGATTGGGATTGAAATTCTTTATTGGCATCACATGATCTCTAAGCAGTATTCCTCAGTGACCATTCCTTTCCTGTTGCAAGGCTCAGCAAAGTGGGTGAAGCCTAATAGTGTTCAGAATCACAATTTCCTATGGGGACTGTGAATAATACTGCAAAACAGAAAGCATTGCTAATAACTAGAGGAAGTCCTAACAGCACATGGGTGAATTTCCTTCAGGGTTATTTCAGACTAATTTTTTAAAATATATTTTTATTGATTTCAGAGAGGAAGGGAGAGGGAGAGAGAGATAGAAACATCAATGATGAGAGAGAATCATTGATCTACTGCCTCCTACACACCTCCTACTGGGGATCAGCCAGCAACCCAGGCATGTGCCCTTGACTGGAATCGAACCCGGACCCTTTAGTCGGCAGGCCAACACTCTATCCACTGAGCCAAAATGGCTAGGGCCAGACTAATTTTGTTAACACCTTTATGGAACTTCTGTCCTCAGACAGATGATATGCTGCTTTTGGGCTGTTCTCACACTCAGTGAGACGCTCTTGAGTAGGTTTGTACCCATTGAGGAGACAAGCTGAGATGTGGGAAGGTTTTTTTAGAGCAGCCTGTCTGTCAGATGCGGTCAAGTGCCACACATAGAGTGTGGCTTCCTAAGGCAATGACCTTTTATTCTAAGGCATAAGTTGCAGAATATTAATGTCTTTACTAGAAATAGTTCTCGGGCTTTTTGTCCTGGAAGTCAAGCTGTTGCCAGCAAGGTAGTTGACTCGCTCTTTTCCTATTCCTTCTTAGTTCCCTTCGTTACATACGGGGGATATTGTGACCAACTTCCTGTGCTCCTGGGTTCTATATAGACCAATACTCTCCGTCTTTATATCCAGAGCTCAACTGAGGCTCAAAAAGTACTGGAGGCTCATGGAAGTCCTGAAATCCACACTTCCCCTAGCGGAGGCCAGCACTTCCCCAGCCCTGGGTGAGGCACCGGCCAAAATTTGTCAGGAGCAGCTGACTTTGCGTGAGTTTGAGGTCTATATGGCAGACTTCAGAGTTCTGAATAGAGACGCCTTCTTGGTTAAACAGGAGTTTGCCATTGATCACACTGACAAGAAACTTCTAAAAAACTTCTCAGCTCCAAACAGTGTCTGCCTCCCTTTCTGGGCCCAACAGAACTTTGCAGAGTTCATTCAGGACATGAAGAAACAGGTGTCAACAGGGCCTTTGTGCTCACTGGGGAGAAGGGGAGGGGCAACATCTCTCTGTGAAAAGTGTAAATTCTGCCTTTTCAGTAGGAACAAAAAGAAGGTGAATTTCACTTAAGGGCGATGGGGTGGAACGGTCTCAGGGCTGAGCAGCGCACACGTTAGGTTCTGGTTAGTGTCTTGTTTGTTAAAACCTTGAGTTGTAACCAGGTTCCTTCCTTGAAGAGGAAGGCGCTAGGGCCCTGGAGTGAGGTGATGGCTTTGTTGTGTGACCACAGAGGCTGGTTACGTACTAATTTCCTCTCAGGCTTGTGATGAAGTCAGTAAACCACAGCCTTCAACATGCTCTGCTGGGGCTGCACCAGTGGCTTCCCGCCGGTGTCTCGGCCATGACTTGCATTGGACATGCCCTCCCTTAACCCAGTTGTACATGATCTCTCTCGCCCTGCAGCATGGATGAAAGGGAAATTCTGCAGAGGTTCCTGGATGAGGCCCAGAGCAAGAAAATTAACAAAGAGGAGTTTGCCAATGAATTTCTGGTGAGTCCGATGTGTGACACCCTCAGGGGAGTTACACAGACTACTTAACTGACTTGGGTGGTCCAATTCTCCCAGACCCAATTGCTCTTGGGATAAGTGATTATAAGACCTCGCAGGAGAGGAGTGGAGGAAGGCAACCTAAGAGTTTGACTTCTCTGCGTTTTGTGTGGATTTTAATTATTCTCTCCAAAATATGGCTTTTAATATTTTCTTTGCTAGTTCTTGGAGTCTGGCTAAGAATCTACAGCAGGCATACATAATTCCAGGTGTATAAATACTAATATTAACGGAACATCTGGCATTCCCAGGTGTCTCTGTTGTAATGTGTGTTTCCAATGGGTAACTTTCATTAAGAGGAGAGAGACCAAGATGAACTTTCCATGGGACACTTTCTTAGCCTCCCCGTGGGATTTCACTGGATGACAGAGACTCTTCTAGGGCATCCAAACGATTGCTGCCACGTTTTCTAATTTTTCTCCTAAGACAAAAAAAGATTAGAACATGTGTGTTTGCAATAACAGTGTTTCCTTAGCCTTTTGCTTGGAGGGTGGGATGGCCAGGATGGAGAGGAGAGACAAGTGAGGGCTGTGGAAGAAGAATAAGCGCCAGGTAGCCCAGGCCCAGCGGGACTGGATTCCCCCGAGGAGCCCTGCATCTCTGAGGAGCTGTGGTTACCGAGGCCATGGAGCCGCAGGCCTCACTCACCGTAACCCAGCACCGCCGATGGCATGGGACGCCCGATGGTGCCCAGCATGTGTTTTGGAACACTCCCAGCTGGTGTTTCGGAGCTGTCAGGGCTTCGAACCTTAGCTCTTCAGCTGTGGAGCAGTGGGGAGAGCAAGGGAATCGAAGTACAAAACCTGAAATGAAATCGCGATTCTGTCTCCCACCAGATGAGCAACTGTTGGACATGTCCCCTCAAGCCTCTGTTTCCCAACTTCTCGAGCGGGGAGAGAAATCCATGTCCTGCCTCTCCTCACAGGGTTGTTGTGATGATTAAATATCAATAATAACCAAATGTGGCCATTCGTTCAGTAATATTTATTGAGCACCTACTACGTCCCAAGTTCCGTTCTAGGCACTGAGGATGCAATAGTGAACAAAGTAAAAATCTCTGCTTCGTGGAGCGAACGTTCTGGTACAGATAGTAGATGGGGAAGTACTCTGTAAAGTCTCTAGTGATCAGATATTATGATTGAATTATAACCTATTATAATAGAAATCCCGCTGTCAGCTCTACTTGGATAATATTGTGCTGGCGTGAAATAAGTGCTCTAATTGCCACCTACCAGGCCGTCTGAGTCCCTCTGAGTAGGGAGGGAGGTCAGGGGGCTTTGGGGCCTATGTGTCTGCTTAGGCAGGGACCTGCCCTGGACTGTGATTCCTGAGCCAAATTCACCCGATGCACAGAGGTAGAAAGTGAGCCGAGGGGGCAGTGCCAGCCTCTGTTTTACTTTGATTGTGTTCTTAAAAATAATGTAGACTATATCCCTGATATTTCACCTTTTCTTAGCTCAGTCCTTGTAACCTCTCACCAAATCAGGCAGTCACTTCACCTCCTATTTTCTTTGCCTCCAGCCTTGCCCCACCTTCAATCAATTTTCCGTTCCACACCCAAGTGATCTTGTAATAATACAAATCTGGTCATTTTTTCCCTGCTTAGAAACCTTTTATATGGGTGTGTGGTTTTTTTCAGCTGTTTAAAACTGTGAACTATAATGCCCATTTAGAAAAGTACATAAAATGCGTGTAAATATAATTATAAAGCAACCACCACTCAGGTCAAGAACTAGAACATTGTCAGCCTCAGGAGACTTCTACTGTATGTATCCCTTTCCCATAGGGCTCCTCATCCTCACCCCACCCCCACCCTGACCTGCCCTGCCCTAGGAATAATCACTACCCTGACCTTACATTAATCACTTCCTTGCTTTTCTAGCTCCTGATTTAAGGACCTTATTTTTGGGTGATTAAGTGGAACCTCACTATTCACTGACTCACGTCCTCCAGTGGAAAAACAAAGTCTTGCTTTCAGCCCCACCTAAAGGTTCAGCTGAGATACCAGAGGAAGAGCTTTGAGGGGTTGGGGTTTAGGGAGTGGTGAATGAGGCCAGATTGCTTGCTTGGACAAGGTAAATACTGCCATTAAATTGCGGGGCGGGGGTGGGGGGAGGGGGCGGGGTAGGTGGGCATCCCACCTGGTCATGTCCCACATCCCACCTTAAGCCCTTAATGCATTCTTCCAGGATTTGGCGTGTCTGAGGTTTAAGGACTGAGACTGTGACACAGGGCCCCATTGGGTCCATGGCTTAGACTTCTTCCCCGCGACCCCTTGGCTGGCTGTCTCTGTGCAGAGCACGTAGCCCTGGGGTGGCCAGAAAAGCCAACACCGTGCTGCTCAGGTCTGGTACCCGGGGCCCAGACTAAATCCAGTAGCTTTTCTGTAGTTGAAACCGCCACTGACCACTCCCGTAAGGTTTTCACGCAGCCACTCAACCAGTTCCTGGGTGCTCACTATGTGCAAAGCATGTGCTGGAAGCTGGCATGGCAGGGTGTTGTTCCCGCCTTGGTGGCAATGTTTCCTAAGACATTGGAGGGGGTCTTAGCGGACAGACATTAAACCATGGATTCCTCTATCAAATACTTAATTATAATTTGTTAGTCCTGGTGGGGTGTCAAGGAAGCATCACATTCATTATCTTATTTACTATACTTAAAAAAACAACAACACAACAAAAACCCCTATGAGCTGGTTATAATCTCTGAGTTACGGACATGGAGACTAAGGCTGGGAGAGGTTAAGTAATTGGTCTAAGCTCACTCAGCGTTCAGCCATAGACATGAAATTTAACCTGGAGCTGTCATTCCAGAGCCTGTGAAATTAGTATCTTGCTTCAACCGATAACACTGAGTCCCTGAAAGGGCCTGCTTGACTTGAGGGTAAGTTAGTATAGTTTCTATACAAGTATAATATAGTTTCTATATAGCAGAAACTGCAGTGTGCCACCACACTATTAAAAATTTCTTTTAAAAAAAAGCCCTATTGTCACTATTCTTATAAAATAATATTATTGTAAGTTAAAAGAAAATAAATTCACCACAGTATCAACATCCCAACAAATACAGTTTTGGGGTTTTTGTTTGTGTAGAAATTCTACTTCTTATCCTTTTATATTATTGTAATTATAAGTATAAATGCAAATTTTTATTCTTATTTTCGCTTAACATTACACCAATATTACCATGTTGATTAAAATCTGCCTTAATGACCTCTCACACAGCAGGGTATAATGAAAAAATAATCCTAATAATAGCTAATACTTTTGTACCTGTTATGGAAACTTTCTAAATACATACATAGCAACTCATTTAATCCATTGAGGAAGGCACTGTTATTATTTCCACTTTATAGATGAGGAAACGGAGACACAGGGGGGTTAATTGACTCACTCAGGGTCATACAGCTAGCATGCGGTTGAACTGAGTTTTGAGTTCAGGCCATCTTGCTTTCCCATCTGTACTTGTAACAGCTTCGGAGTCGGATAAATTTGGTTTGAATTTAGGTTCTGCCTAGTGTCTTCCGTGTGACCTTGAACAAAGTAATAAAAAGTGAGAACAAATAATATTCACTTTGCAGAGCTGCTGAGAAAGTACTAGAATAGATATACAAAATGCCTGACACCTAGCAGGCACCCAAATAATTAAATTACATCTCTACTGTTGGACACCTAGGCTGTTTTTAATTTTTCGTGATTGCTGATAATACCGCAGTAGCTATGTTTGTCCATGTGGGTTTTCCTTTCTTTTGGATTTGAGGCGAGAGCCCCCAAAGTGCTAGGTCAGAGAATATTAGCATCTAATTGGTTAAGTATTGCCAAATGTATTTCCAAAAGAGATCTTTTAATTTGCAGTATCTGAATTTATCGTCTTCTCTACCACCTTGCTAGTCTTAATTTAATGACTATAAAAATAATATACATTTTTTTACTGCTTACCATATATGAGGCAATCTAAGTGGTTTACCATATATAATCTCAGTCACTACCAAGAGGTAAGTATCAGCTTCATTTTACCCATAAAACGGCAAAGCCAGGATTTGAAACCTTGGTCTGAAACTCTGAAACTTGGAAGCTTTCTAACTATGAGCCTGTGCTCTCAGTTCCCTACCCTCATTCAACTCTGTTGAGTCAAGTTTATCCACTGGTCTTAACTTAAAAATTGCAGCATCTAACATATATACAGAAACGTGCTTCGAACACACATATATACAACTTAACAGCTAATAATAAAACAGGCACCGGCATAAGCACCACTAAGATCAAGGAGCAGAACATTGTCCACACCCCAGAAATCCCAGGGGTGTCTTTCCAGATCCTCACTGTCCCCAACTCCCACCAGACTGGAGGTAAACACCATGCTGAGATTATTTTTGTTCTATGTTGTCGCATGGAACAAGACCTATTTTTATACCACCAAACAATTAGACCAGTGGTTCTCAACCTTTCTAATGCCGCGACCCTTTAAGACCATCGGAAAACACAGATATTTACATGACGATTCATAACAGTAGCAAAATTACAGTTATGAAGTAGCAACGAAAATAATTTTATGGTTGGGGGTCACCACAACATGAGGAACTGTATTAAAGGGCCGCGGCATCAGAAAGGTTGAGAACCACTGAATTAGGCATTCATCTTACCGGTTTTTGACCTTTATGTAAATGAAGTCCTGTTGTTTCTTTGTATGCCTTTCTCCTCTCTCCTACATTATATTTATGAAATCCATCCTTGCATACAGCTGGGCCACTCAGGGCCAGGTCAGCCTCGCCCTCCCTTCCTGAGCAGTCCTGTTTGCTGGATTTAGAGGCCCACGCTCCTAACTCCCTTTGCTCGCACTGACCTGCAGCTGAAAGGCACTGAGGACCTACCCCGAGGAGCTCTGGAGACAGCCCAGCTCTGGTTCCCTTCGCCCAGCTGGCACAGGGGGACCAGTTTCATTTCTCCCACTCCGAAATACAGCTATGTGATGTCTGCTGTACAACAGGGCCGTCTTCGAAGCGAAGGGATTGTGGCCTGGTGCTTTCTTTTTTCTTCCTTGTTCTCTTTTGAGGGTGAACTTAACTCATTTATCAGTAATTAATTGACTAGTCAGTGAGAAGAACATACCAAGGATTCAGTACTGATTTCTAGAATTTGATGGCGAGGCCCTCAGTTCTGTTTTTCTGTCTTGAAAGGAAAGGGGCAGTAGAGTCCACAAACCAAATGAGCGTACTCTTAGCTTGTCGGGCCCAGGAGGGATGCTGGCCGCTTTTATTTTTTTCTTTTCAATTTTAGTGTTTTGTTTTTTTTTCAATTACAGTAAACACTCAATATTATATTAGTGTCTGGTGTACAGCATCGTGCTTAGACATTTTTTAAAAGTTTCTTTACTGATTAAGGTGTTACATATGTGTCCTTCTTCCCCCATTCCCCCCCTCCCCCCCCCACTCATGCTCTCACCTCCCTGTTGTCTGTGTCCATTGGTTAGGCCCATATGCATGCATACAAGTCCTTTGGTTGATCTCTCCCCCTTACCCCCAGCCTCCCCTACCTTCCCTCCGAGGTCTGATGGTCTGATCGATGTTTCTCTGTCTCTGGAACTGTTTTTGTTCATCAGTTTATGTTGTTCATTATATTCCACAAATGAGTGAGATCATGTGATACTTATCTTTCTCTGACAGTGCTTAGACATTTATATAACTTAGGAAGTGATCACCCCAATAAGTCTAGCACCCGCCTGGCACCATACTAAATTATTACAGTATTATTGACTCTATTCCCTATCCTGTACGGGCCTCTTTTATTTATTCTCTCAGCACCTCTTCCCTTCATTTCTCTCATTGGTGCTGCCTCCAAAGAGCTCACATCCCCTACTTTGTAATTTGCAGAGAAACTGACCTTCCCCCTTTGACCTATCTTCTCCCCTGACCCCAACCTGCCTCCACGGCCCTGCTTTCTCTTAACCTTTTGCTTCCCACTCTGAGAGTTTCTCCTTTTCTGGTGAGGTTTATCAGTTCTTCTGTCCCAGTTCTTCTCAGTTGTGTGCACTCTTGGGGTGTTAGAGCCTGGGGTCTGGTGGAGAGAAAGAGAGAGAGAGGAAAAAAAGGAGGGTTTCACAGTGGTCTGAGCTCAAGGTAAGATATCTAGGGGTAAAAATCTTTCCCACTTTCCAAATTAACAATTCCATTGGAAATTCCTCTGTGATGTTCCCCGAGTGTCTCACTTTGTCATCCAGCCGGATGACGCCAGGAGGATGAGTGGAGTAGAGAGAAAAAAGCCATCCTGTCCACTGTTGGAGGTGGCAGTCAAGGCAGCGAAACAAGCATAGGTCTCTCTCTCTCTCTCTCTCTCTCTCTCTCTCTCTCTCTCTCTCTCACACACACACACACACACATAGACACACACTCACACACACACACACACACACACACACACACACACACCCTTTATCTGTAACATTTTACCAAATTAACCGAGGCATATCTTCTAAAAAGGGCTTTGCTTACGGCATTCTCCCTGGAAAGCACTCCACACGCAAGCAAAGCAAAACAAACAGATAAAACAATGTAACCAGGAGCATGCACTAGGCTCCGTTCTGGAGGTTTCTAGAAGGAACGGTTCTGAGACTTATTATCTTTTCAGCAGCACTGGAGGCAATGGCAACCAGAAAATGACCATTCTGAAGGTGCACAGGAGCAAAGAGCTGAAAGTTCAGGGTAACGCGAGGGCAGATGTTTTAGAGTCACTCGTGTCTGTGGCCATGTCCTTAGTTAAATTCCTAAACTTGCATGCATCTTGGTGTAAAAATATGCAGTGTCGTTATTAGGTATCTTTTCTCCTAATCCAATTATGAAAACCCGCAAGAATTCTGTGAGGGCTGAAAAAATTAATAATTGGCCAGGCTGGCATGGCTCAGTGGTTGAGCGTCCACCTATGAACCAGAAGGTCATAGTCTGATTTCCTATCAGGGCATTAAAAAAATAATAATAATACTTGTCTTCCCACCTTCTAAGTTCTTCTGGCTGGTCTAACTTCCAAATTAACAGAGACACATTAATAGGAGAAAATAAAAGTTTAATACTGGCACGTGGGGCATTCACACAGGCATGAAAATTCCAAAGACAGTGAGGCAACGCTGGGTATATAAGGCATTTTTGGACACAGGAGAAAGGGCGGGGTTCGGGGCGGGGTATTAGATGTCAGAAGTGAGAATGTGCGATTGACAGGTAGTTAGAGAATAACACACATGGCAGGAAAGTCCTTCTGGGAGACTTATAAACAACAGGACACAGAGGGTATCTAGCCAACAGGCCCCTGCCTGAAGCCCTCCATCTACCAGCCTCAATTCAAATAATTCAAATGAAGCTCAGGGCAACATCCTCAGATCACCCTTCCTGAGGCAGGTTGCTCTGAACCTCTTGGGCAGGAGAGGGGAGAGGGTCAAAGGTTCTTTCTGAGTCTTGTTTATGAAGAAACAGCTGAAAAATCATTATCCCAAAAAGGCAGTTTCAGGGTGACAAACCTTTGGTTCCCTTCAGGGGAGAATCTTAAGTACCTGGCTGAAGAGCGCAGGCTTTCCCTAGTCGCGAGGGAGATTGACCGAAGTTGTTTTGAGCATGAGAGAGATCAAGAAAGCAATATTTTAGTAATATTATTTTGGCATAACCGTGCCTAATGGATTTCAATGGGGAAAGACAGAAAAGTGGGAGGATGAGCTAAGAAACAACCGCTAACAGTTCAACCTTGAAGGGAATGGGCCTGAATTAAGGCCTGTACAGTGGGCACAGGAAGGAAGGTTGATGCAAGCATTGCATGAGAAGAATCGGTTGAACTTGCTGACTGAATTAGAAGTGGGAATTGTGGGAAGGGGGGAACCAAAGTGCCTCTCAGCTTCTAGAGTATGGCTACTTGGGATAAAGACAGTGCCACTGGCATTAACAGTGGGAACAACGATGATAAGTTCCCCAAGTGGAAATGTCTAGGATATGGGTGGGATTGAAATTTAGTAATCTAATCCCAGTATGTAAATTTGAGACATTCAATAGGGGTTGGAAGTATAATTCAATTTTGACCAGTTACATACGAATTTTAAAAACATTGGTTTGCCTTCTATAAGAGTATATGATATTTCTGAGCATATGTATATGGTGAGAGAAGAGCCGAGAGTTGCGGATTTAACTTGGGAACTTTGGATAATTCACAATTAAAGGATGAAAATGGACAGAGAGCCAGTAAGAGTGAGAAATGGGAAGGGGAAGTCATTTAAGAAAGAGGAGAACCAAAATAATGTAGACTAATAAGGTCTGCAGGAGGAGGAAATTTCAAGAGGGAAGTTAAGAGAACGAAAACTGAGTAAATGCTGAGGGATCTGACCATAGGAAGTAATTCATGATTTTCATGTGACCAACTATTAGTGGGCAAATAATAACTATTTTCTGTAATTAAATTCAACAAATATTTATTAGCTATCACAGATGTTTTCCCCCTCATCTTTTTCAGATTGAGCAAGGGTTCCCCAAAGTCAAATCTATTAAATGTGGTTTTGTCACTGGACCCGTTCTGTGCTGGGGGCTGCCCCTGCCCCTGCAGAGTCTGGGACCTCCAGGCTCTCGACTCACATAGGAAATAATTCAGAACGAGTCCAAATGAGAGTAAAGCAAGTTTTATTCAGGGCAAGAAACAGAGACGAGGTCTTAGGCTCCTGGAGACGGGATCAGAGGTTGAGCTGCCTGCTGCTCTCCTGGTCGCAAGCCTCCCAGGATGCCACTGAAAGAAGCTAAAGCTAAAGCACATTCCAAGGGGACGTGGGCGAACTTGTAAGTTGCGTGCTGGATTAGTCAGTTCTTGGGATTTTATGTATTTCCAAGGGTGGGTTGTTTCTAAACTTTGTGGTGCCAAATTCTGACTCAGTTTTCTGGTTGGGGGGTGAGGGTGTGTGGGTGTCTTATTCCTAATATGGTTCATTCCAGAAGCGTCATGGCACTGGTCCTCTTCAGCCCCCCTTCACTTGTGTCCGTTTTCATGATCAGATGGTAGAGTGACCTTTGGGGTTGTTCTCTGGTCTATTTTCCTTCCATCTTGGGTTGATCAGGGTTTAGCCAGTTCTTGTTACTGGTGACTTCTGCGGCCAGGAGTTTCCTGCAATAAACTATTTCCCTTTGATCATGCGTTGGGGTGGGGGCTCTGGTGAGAGGACTTCCTCATTCCACTTGTCTGGAGTTTTCCCTAACTTCTTTCTATCCTGCCTGCTTCTTTGAATGACAGGGTGTTAAACCTTGGTGCAAGGTTGCTTTAGAAAAGGAGCTAAAGAAGAACCATCATTTCCGCTTACCTGAAATTTGGGTCTGTAGTATAATATTGGCAAATGGGAATCATTTTAAGGAGTTACTTCACTATCTCACAGACTCTTGTTCAATCATATTATGCTAATCCCTGACTGACCCAGGTCATATTCTACTAACGGAATATGGTACTATTTAAAGGTCATCGTTTGGTTGATGGGGTGGGCTTGAAGTTTGGATCCTATAAAAAAAGAAAAAAGACTGCTTTTGGGACTGAATCTGAAATTTAGCTAGATCTAGAGAGATTTTATTCAGCATAAGCTCCATTTCTACTTAAAATAGCCCTGTAGTAGCTGTCAAGAAAGTAAATTAAACTTATAATAACTGACCTTTTGGGTGGTGCCTAAAGTTTGTTTTCAGAAGATGCTCGTTAGTTAAATATTCACCAGTTTCACCTCTAAGTTTTAGCTATTTGTGGCTCAACTGAAGTAAGTGTGATCATTTCACTTCTCCAAATGTTACTGAACGCTCCATCTGTATGCTCTGGGGCTCTGTCACGAATGGATTCAGCCCTAGTGGATGCTAAAAGGGCCGAAATGGAATGTTTGGGTAGTGGAGAAGGAAAGTGTGGGGACTAGAAAAAATATTAATATTTCTGCCTTCTAAGTTCTTATAGGCTGGGCTAATAACCAAATTAACAAAGACAGACTAACAGGAGCAAATCAAAGTTTAATACATGTGCATGAGGAATTCACATAGGCATGGTAATTCCATGAAAATTCCAAAAACAGTGAGGCAGCATTGGGTATAAGGCATTTTTGGGCAAACGAGAAAGTGTGCGTGTGGGGGGGGAACAGGGTATTAGATTTCAGAAGTGAGAATGGGCGACTCAGAAAACACGGGACACAGGGACCTATCTCCTGAAGCCCTCTATTTATCATACTTAATTCAAATTAGGCCAAGGGGAACATCCTAATATCTCCTTCCGGAAGCAAGTTTCTCCGTCTGAGTCTCTTGGGCGGGAAAGGGAGGAGGGTCACAGTTTCTTTCTGAGTCTTGTTTCTTAGGAAACAGCTTCGAATTAATATCCCAAAAAGGCAGCATCGGGGTGGTGAAACTTTGGTTCCTTCAAAAGCTCTCTAGAGACAGCCTCACCTGTTTTCTCTGGGAAGATTTCATTGTTGGAATTTTACTACAGAAGCTGAAAAGACTCGCCATCAAGTATAAGGCAGACAAAACCTACCCCTCAGCTGTGGCTGAGAGGCCCAGGAATATAAAGAAGAACAGATACAAGGATATCTTGCCCTGTAAGTTTCATTTCTCCCTATAGACTTGTACCTTCTCCCTAATTCAATTACCCCTATCTCTTTTCACCCACTGCTTGCTGTCCTTAGTCCTGGAACATGGCTTTGACAAGTTAGTTTGTACTATTTATGACTACAAAAGAACATTCATTCATTCTATTCATTCACTCACTCTTCAAACCATCATTCACAGTGTTAGTCCCTGCCTTACACAAAGCCCTCTGATTAAGTCCCCTTAATGATTCTATGGTTTTCTTTTGTATTATAGATGATCATAGCCGAGTAGAGCTGTCCTTAATAACCTCTGACGAAGATTCCAGTTACATCAATGCCAGTTTCATTAAGGTACACTCCATATTCTCTAGGTTCCTAAAAAAGGATGGGGCGGGGGTAGGAAATATACTAGACAGGAGCGAAAGGGTATTGGTTGTAGTCACCGCATGTCATTTCTGTTCCCCTTTAGGGAGTTTATGGACCCAAGGCTTATATTGCCACGCAGGGACCTTTGTCTACTACTCTCCTGGATTTCTGGAGGATGATTTGGGAATACAGTGTCTTGGTAAAGCAGAGTTATTTTTGTTACTATCTTTTCTCATTTTTAGGGACAGAGGGGGTGAGGGCATCAGAATATGTTATTGAGGTTTCCTATGTAGTAAAATAGTGCTTTTTTTTTTGTCAGGCATTAGAATTTCGGTGTTCCGGTACCTTTTAGTCAAAATCACTATGTCACTCTTCAAGGAAATGAAAGTTCTCATCTTGACAGGCTCATTTGTTAATGAGAATTTACTGATTTGAATAGAGAAAAGGGAAGTGAGGATAGAAAGAAGGATGGGTAGGATCAACAGCTTGTAATTGATCAAGATTTCTTTTTTGGTTAAAAACAAAAAAAAACAAAAACAAAACAGAAGCCCAGCCGGTGTTGCTCAGTGGTTGAGTGCCAATCCATGAACCAAGAGGTCACCAGTTCGATTCCTGGTCAGAGCACATGCCCAGGTTGTGAGCTTGATCCCCAGTAGGGAGCTTGCAGAAGACAGCCGATAGATGACTCTCTCTTATCAATGTTTCTACCTCTCAATCCTTCTCCCTCCTCTCTCTCTAAAAAAGCAATAAAAACATTTAAAAAATAACAGAAAAGAATAATTAACACTTCCTGGCCCTGGGACCCAAGTATGAACTGCTCTTTCTAACTATATCAACAGTTAAGTTTCTATCTATTTCATCCCCCCAGATCATTGTTATGGCATGCATGGAGTTTGAAATGGGGAAGGTGAGTTCTTTTCAGTATACCTAAAGGTAAAGGAAAGAAGAAAAGGAAGGGGGGAATTGGTAGCAAAACTTTCCTTAAGCTGCCAAATGAAATGACTCTCAAGGCTTTTTTTTTTACTCCTAAGGACCCCTTTTGTCCATTTCCCCAGTAGACTGTATTTTAATAAAACTGAGGTATGCTTTTAAAAGTAACCATTCATCTTCCTATTTTATTAATCAGACATCTTTAACTGCCAGTCAGAGCTTCTAACCCCATGCTGTCCAACATGGCATCCACTGGCCACACATTGCTACGGAGCTCTTGAAATATGGCTAGTGTGACGGAGGAATGCAATTATTTTTACTTTAATGAATTTCATTTTAAAAACTGATACTGAATTCAGTGATTAGAAAATTTTAAGTATGTTTGGAACAACTTTGGTATGTGAATCTTTCTCAACTATAAATTTTGTGAAATCTAAATGGGAATAAGATATTTCCAATGACAATTTAGCATATTAACTGAGATGTGCTATGAATATTAAAAATGCACTGGGTTTGGAAGACAGTTTAAAATGCCAAATATTTAATGACTGTTGTATATTGATCCCATGTTGAAAATTTTTTGACATATTGGCTAAGTAAGATATATTATTAAAATTAATTTCACTTTTTTCATTTTTGAATGTGGCAATTCAAAATTTTAGAAAATTTAAAATTACATATGTAGCTCACGTTGTATTTCTATTGAGCAGCATTCTTCGAACCTATTGTTGCCATTCTGAGTTGATACAATTCCAGCTAAAACCAAGGGAACTTGGTGTTTCAGTTAGCTTGTGCAACTCTTAGTAGACGTGACTTCTGTTAATCTTTCTGAAATACTGGAAATGTCAGATTCCCATTTCTACTTCTTCAGACTTCTAGGAAGTCTGTAATTTATATAGCCTTTAAGTTTGATTTCCCACCCTTGGAATTCCAGACCATATAGTTGGGTTTGAAGGCCAAGGGGATTAGAAGTTCCTAAGGTGAAAGACACAGAGCTGAATTTGCTTCTGAATGAGGGAGTGGGTTTTGTTACTCAGAAGAGACTAGAATATACAGAGGGAGGTCACTATATTCTGCTTGTGCTACAGAAAAAGTGTGAGCGCTACTGGGCTGAGCCGGGAGAGATGCAGCTGCAACTTGGCCCTTTCTCCGTCTCCTGTGTAAGTATGACGCCTGTTTCCATATGGCTGAGCCAGTGCTCCAAGCTCTACTTTGCAGAGTGTAGTTTTTGAATCGTAGTCTTTGAAATAACTAATATTTTAATTTACTTTTTAGGAAGCTGAAAATAGAAAATCTGATTACACGATCAGGACTCTAAAAGTCAAATTCAACAGTGTAAGTATAGAAATTCAAAAGCCTACAGAGATCAGGCAGGTGAATATATATGTGACTTGGGCTGGGCATAAGACAATGGGGAGTGATGGAGCCTTTGATGTTTTGGAAAAATCTTCATATTAAAAAAAGACCTTTGGTGTAATCTGGGCTCCCCAATCTATTCCACACCGCGGCCACATAGAGTTTTTGTAGGGTGAGTGGAGGCTGTACAGTGAATAGAGGCTGCGAACCAACTCAGGCTGCCCAGTCTTTTGAAGACAAAGGAATTTAATATATCAGCATATCTGTGACCCATTTGAATTTTTCCAGTTGGGAAGCTCTCGGTTGGACTATCTTTGTGTCTACCTCTTCGTTTGATTGGGGCAGATAGGGACAGGGCAATAGTAAGTGACCTGAAATTACTTAATTGTTCTTCGAAGGTATATGGTCACCAGAGGTCTATAGAGAAGAAAGCAGCATAAATTGCAAAAAGGATATAGATGCTACTTAGTAACTCAGAGTAAATCTTGCGGTGGAATGAGGTAGAGTCCTATCCTTGAACTCTTCTTTTATTCTGGCTATTTTTTAGGAAACTCGAACTATCTACCAGTTTCATTACAAGAACTGGCCTGACCATGATGTGCCAGCATCTATAGACCCTATCCTTGAGCTCATCTGGGATGTGCGTTGTTACCAAGAGGATGACAGGGTTCCCATATGCATTCACTGCAGGTATGATGCTGTTGTGTGAACCTTCTCCCCAGAACAAGCCAAGTGTCCCGGTCTGGCCAGGACTCTTGCTTTAACTGGAGGAAGACTGACTTTGTTGGAAGTGAAGGCGGTATGAGCACACAGGACGTAGGCTCCTGATCCTCGCCTCACTTTGTCCAGTTGATCAAAAAGGAATGAAGCAAAAGAAGAGAAAGGTCACAGCAGAAAAAAACTGTAAAAAATTCAACATGAGAATTAAATGAATGCTTTTCTGATAAGTTGTCTGTGAACAGGACAGCTCTAGAGACTCTTGCTGTGAGCAGTTGCCCAGAACTTGTCCTGAGGTTCAGGGTGGCATGTGGCAATTTGCAAACAGGTTTGGGAAATGGTAGCGTTTAGAAAGTTTTATTGCCTCCAGGTTTCCGACTTCCTCAAATCTGCTGGGGAAATTGTCCAGCTACTGTCAATGATCCACTGTCTGCAACTACAGATGCTCCGACTGTGGTCTTTTATTTCAGTGCCGGCTGTGGAAGAACTGGTGTTATCTGTGCTATCGATTATACGTGGATGCTGCTAAAAGATGGCGTGAGTTTCTCTCAGCAGGCACTTCCCATTTGTTTACCCTCCTACTTTCAGACTTGGGAATTGTTTGGGTCTTCAAAACACCTACCTCCACAATTCATCTTCTCTAGAATGTTGACGTGGAGACCTGCTTTGTCAGATGATTAAACTAGTTCCTAAGTTGGTGGTTCTCAAAGTGTGGTCCCAGACAAGCAGCGTTAATATCAGCATCACCCAAGAACTTGTTAGAGATGCAAAATGTTAGGCCCCACCTGGGATGGATTGAAGCAAAAACTCTGGGGTTGGGCCCAGTGACTCTCCAGGTGCTTCCTAGGCAATGGTGTAGTTGGAGGACCATTGCCCTGCGTTACAGTCACCCTTCCTGTATCCACACCGCTTTAGTAGATGCACTCAATTTACAATCAAACTTTGTGTTCCAACACAAGTTTAATAAGAAATGGAAGTTTAAGATATGGGCCTTAGAACTATCTGCCAACTTCTTTTATTTCATAAAACTCATACTTGCACATTTACTGAGCCTTCTTCATTTTACCTCTAACTTTAGACATTTGATCACCCCATGTGAAATCATTTTGAAGACTTTCTTCAGTCTTTTCTTTATATATATATGTATATATATATATATATATATGTGTGTCTATATATATATATATATAGACACACACATATATATGTATATATGTGTGTGTGTGTGTGTGTGTGTGTATATATATATATATATATATATATATATATATAATTGATTTCAGAGAGGAAGGGAAAGGGAGAGAGATAGAAACACCAATGATGAGAGGGAATCATTGATTGGCTGCCTCCTGCATGCCCCCCACTGGGGATTGAGCCTGCAACCCGGGCATATACCCTGACTGGGAATCAACTGGTGACCTCTTGGTTCCTGGATCGTATGCTCAGCTGCTGAACCACAGCCGACTGGGCTTCTTCAGTCTTTTCTAGGGCAAACAGCAGGCTGTGAATCGTGATGCAAGTGATGAGAATCTCCATTAGTTTTAAAAATACCTCTATTTTCTTATATTATCCCACGTTTGGAGAGCAGATATCATGGAAGTATCAAGACATGAGAAAGTGGCAATAATTTACTAACAAAGATAGAAATAAAGGAGTAAGATATTTTCCCCTTTTATTTGATAGATAATTCCCGAGAACTTCAGTGTTTTCACTTTGATTCGGGAAATGCGAACACAGAGGCCTTCATTAGTTCAAACTCAGGTATGGACTGTGGTGACTGGATCATAACATGTGTCTGAGTCTTGCTCCCCCTCTCTGTTTAATAGTAAGGCATCCAAAGCCAGCTGACTCCTTAGCCATAACGCCAATTTACTATTAAGTACATTAGTCCGTTCCCATTTTCTCCATTTCTGAATATCCCAATATTTTTTCGGGTATCCCTTGCCCTGGGTCAGATTCCTTTCATCCCCTGTATTTCACTTTCCAGGAAATATTGAGAAACCAATATAATACTTCTTACAAAAAATGCTGAAAAAGAAGTCCTCAACAAATTGTTTGACTTCTTAGAAAGAAATAGTTGGGTCATATAAATTTGAAAATTTGTAGTAGTAATTTATTTCTGAAACCATAGAAAATCAGAGATATTTCTACTTCAGTAGGTGGTAACAGAATCTAAAGCATGCAGTCTGTGCTCATTTTAGGAAATAATGAAAAACGAAAGTAAAATCAACCATCATCCTATCACCTACGTAGCCACTGGTCCTATTTTTCCATAGTCTCTCCTGGTCCTTATTCTATGCATACTTTAAAGAAACATAATTACAATCACACTATAAATATGATTATATATGTATCACAAAATTTGAACCCAGCCCACATTGCTCACACTCATTCACTCCATTAGTAATGCTCTTCCCCATTCGCTCATCTCCTTTCCAAGTTCAAGTTCTCCCTCCTAGGTGAAACAGGTATGATGCTGTTGTGTGAGAGTCCCCGCCCGAATCTCTCACTTCCTACAATATTTAATTTCACCCATATTTACTCACCAATAATTTAACCCACATATCTAAATGGTCTCCATTTTGAAGATACAGTTTATCATTTACCCATTCATTCATCCATCACACATTTATTGATATTAGGTATCAGATACTCTTGCATAATTTGTTAGAATTACTTTTTACTGCTTAAATAGCAAAACCCTAACGTGTTTAAGCCAAATTAACTGACACATAGGTTTAGAGGTAAAACGATTGACAGTGGCAGTTCAGATATTTTCATCTAGAAGCTGTGAATTTGAAGGGAAAAAATGAAGAGCTATTATAATATAAACATTCTGTTTGGCCCACACAGGTTTTCCACTAATAGCTAGTGGAAAAAATAAATTTTTTTTCATGTGTTGCCTGTAGAAGTGTTCTATATTCAGTCTGTGAGGGGGAAAGTTTATGTGAAATGAAAGCATTGCCTAGTTTAGGGTTGTCAGAGTTAAGAGAAGGCTGATCCATGTCAATGTACACAACCAAGTTGTATAATATTAAATTGTAATACTGAATCAATAAATAAAATCATACCCATTTCAGAAAAAGTCCAAATCAGGCCTATTTTTAAGCGTTGGAAGACAGCTGAAATAACTTTAAGTTAGTCTTCATATTTTGGTTTTACCAATGACTAGTGGAACAAATATTTTACCAGTTGTACCTGCTTTTTCTTACACTACTCTAACCAGGAAATAGCACAGTAACCAAACGAGTGTTTCCTGTGTGATTTTTCTCTCTTCTGAAGAAATTTAAAGATGTACCAATGGTCATGTTGGTTGACATAGACTGTTCTTTGTTCTCCTGCTAAAATTATCTTTGGGAAAAGTTGTGCTTTATTTGTATAAGATTGTGTGAAGAGTCGGGGAAAACCCTGAATAGGCCCATTCAGGTGAAAAGTAGATACAAAATCAAGTGTTTGAGCAGGTACAGAGGCAAAAACGGAGGAGTAAACACCCATAAACATTGTAATAGTAGAGGACTCATTTCTCTATAGTGAAATCATTTTATAACCATAAATTTTCAAACTTTATTTAACAGTCTTCTTTGATGTCTTTGATAAGACGTAATTTCAGCAGTTTGATCTCAGTGCTCTAAACCAAGAGTCAGAAGATCCGGGTTCTAACCCAAGTTCTGGAAATTACTTCTGAATGACCTTGGACAAATAGTCTATAAACAGGAATGACAGCCTAGCTTGTTTGTAGGTCAATTATAAGGGTCAAGTTAAGTGATACATATTAGAACCATCTATCTATCTATCAACCACAATCTGTCTACCTTTTTCCAGAAAAGGTAAAGGTGGCTTGTACACACACAAAAATGCATCCAATATTAAATAAAAATTTTAACACATGAGCAAGGAGAACAGAAATAGAGGGATGAAGATGGAGGGAAAGATAAGTAAGAAAAGGGGGTTAGAACATAGAAAATAAATACAAGGAAAGTTCCTTCTTTGTATAGTAGTTAGAGGTAGATAAAATATTTAGCCGTTCCCAGCAGCCTGAAAGTGCTCTGAAATATGAAATGGGCTATACAAGCGTAAGGCACTGTCGTTGAACTAATGTGAATAGTCTTTTCAGGGTTGCTAGCCTAGGATTTGATTGGTGTTCATGTTTCTGAAATCAGGTTCTGTAGTTCACCAAGCTTTTTGTTTGTTTTCCTTTGTTCGGGTTTGCGATGCTCCCCAGGAACAGTATGAACTGGTCTACAAAGCCGTCACAGAACTGTTTGAGAGACATATGAATGTCATCAGAGATAGACACTCTGGAACAGAGGTAAACTTTAAACTTGATATTTTGTAAGTTAAAAACAACAACCATTAGATTTGGTGAAGGGATCTTAGATTAGTTACGGGACTTAGCTTATTACTAATCATCATAACTAAACTGGAGTGTCCGATGTGCACGGGCTGCACTGCAAACCTCCTGTGGAGAAGACAAATAATGGAAGTATTTTAACTTAGAAAATTTGTCTTTTGGTTAACCTCTTGCATATAATTTTTAGCTAAATTTAGAAACAATAGGTGTGAAAGAGCAGTCATATATTCTTGCTTCCCATGTTTTAGACAGTTGTGTGTGAGTGAGAAATGAGAGTGACAGTTACAAAGTGAAACCATAATTGAGTACTGATGTAATTTTTCAGGTTACGCTAGCCTCCTTTTTACTGGCGATGTCTCATCAAGTTCTGATAATGTTTTAGAATATCCAAAGGACTTTTAGCTGAAGGCCTTAGGTATAAAAGCAATTATGATTTGACCAAATTCCAATTTAAAAATATTGAGTATTCTAGGATGTGCTATTTTGATCTTATCTCAAAAGTTGGTAAGTCAAATATTTACTGTGTAATCACAAGTATTAGGTTCTGAACAAACCTTAAGAAGACAAACTTGCTGGCTTACCTTCTAGGGTATATGTAACATATATATATTAATTTAATTTTTATATCACATTTTGAATTGTTAATGTGAAAATAATCACCAAGGACCTATAGTTTTTACAGAATTAAGAATACAAAATATATAAGAGATGACCCTGATCATAAATTTATCAGTTGATTATGAAACATAGGAAGGGAAAAATAGCCAAAAAAACAATTGAGGATATGGAATGGACTAAACAATCCTATATTTAATGTCAACTTCAAGGAAACACAACATGGTGGGAGATGATGGAAATAAAAGTATAATTGCCAGAAAATGTTACTTCTATCCTATTTGTGACTATATCGTTGGCTAGTACTGCCTGAACAAGGTTAAATAATAGAAGTGATATGGTTGACCAAATTTAATGGGCAAGATTATCATGTTTCACTACTAAGTGTGATGCTGACTTGATTGGAGATATTTATATTTTAATTGTTTAAAGGAAGTATTCATTGATTTATATTTTATTAAGAATCTTTCTCAGAAAGAATGTTAAATTCAGTCAATTTCATATGTTTGCATTTGTGGAATGATCACATGGATTTTCTCCTTTAACCTAAATCAAGCCATCCTTCTACTCTTAGAAAAACCCTTCTTGAACGAAAAATATTTCTTTTTTTTTAAAATATATTTTATTGATTTTTTTACAGAGAGGAAGGGAGAGGGATAGAGTTAGAAACATCGATGAGACAGAAACATTGATCAGCTGCCTCCTGGGGATGTGCCCGCAACCAAGGTACATGCCCTTGACCGGAATCGAACCTGGGACCCTTCAGTCCACATGCCGACACTCTATCCACTGAGCCAAACCGGTTAGGGCCGAAAAATATTTCTTTAATGTGTTGCTAGAGCATGCGGGCTAATATTTTATTTAGGTTTCAGGAATTGTCAATACTCAAATTTAGCCCAGTGGCAGAGCTATGACTCCAGTCAGTTGGGTTGTTTGGAGTGGGTCTTTAGTCAGGAAATTGGACATGGGTACATGGTTCGAGCTCCCACTGAAGAAACTGGTTAAAGATAGCCAAGAGAACTTCTGTTACTGGGAAGAGTGAGTAGACATATTTTTCCTTATTCCTCCCACTAAGTGCAACCAAAAAACCGTGGACATTATATGTAAAACAAATATAAGAAGACAGACCAGCTAGGGACTGTGACCCAAGAAAAGACATGATGGTCAGTTCCTTGGATTTTCCTTTGCCTCATATATTCCAGGCTTGGAACTGAAGAAGCCAACAACCTGGAAATGCCAACAGTACAGACAGAAGAAGACCCAACAAGAGCCTGCTCTCTTTAGCCACAGGACCAGGAAAGGGGTGGCCCAGCAAGGATAACTTTTAGATAGTAACCGCTCTGCTCCAGTCAACACCACATTTAAAACGGTCCCCACCCCATCCATGCACCAAAGGCTGAGTGCAGAGCCTAGATCCCCATCCCCACAAGACTGTAACGAAGTGCTGGGGTGGCATCAGAAAGGTCACGTAGAGAGCTAGGACTTTCATCCCCAGTGGCCTGCAATGTGTTCTCCTTGCAGTGCCAGTGGAGACCACATGGGGAGCCGGAGCTTCCACCTGGCAGAAATGCGGCACCCCAATGCCTCCCTGCTGAAGTAAGGTCAAAAGAGACCTAATGGACAGTCAGGACTGTCCCCCTCATCCAACAACAATGAGGCCAGTTCCACCACCGTGTCAGAGATGACATGGGAGCCTCTCCCATGATGTCTCCCCTTGAGTACCAACAGATTAAGTGAGGAGACCGGTGGAGGTGGGACCCACCTGGGAGTAACAAGCTAGCAGCACCCCCTTCTCCTGTCAGAATGGAGGAAAAACAAAGGAACAGCAGAAAGAGAAGGGATCCAGATCATATCTCAAACCAAGTGAATAAAAGATCAATAGATGGCAACACTGAGCTGACAGAGATGTTAGAATTATCTGACAACGATTTTATTTTTTTATTTCTTTTTATTTTGACAGAGATTTTAAAGCAGCCTTGATAAAAATGCTTCAATGAGCAATTACAAACATGCTTAAAACAAATGACGAAAAACAAAAACTAAAAAGCAAATGAATAAATAGAAAGGCTCAGCAAAGAAATATACTCAGAAAAAAACCCCAGAAAATATAAAGAAGAAATGAAATTTTAGAACTGAAAAATATAGTAACTGAAACAAAATAGCTTAGTAGATAGGCTCAATGAATGCAGGGTACAGAAGAAAGAATTAATGAACTGGAAGATAGAACAATAGAAATTGCCCAACCTGGACAACAGAAATAAAATAGACTAAAAAACAAACAAAAAACAGAACCCTAGGGAACTAAGGAACTCTAACAAAAAGCTTAGCATTTGTGTCATTGAAATCTAAGAAGCAGAGGAGAAAAAAGGCAAAGCTATAAATGTACTGAAAGATTCATAATAATTAAACTTCTGAACCTAAAGACAAAGATTATAGAAAGCAGCCAGAGAAAAATGATATTAACTGTAGGAGGAAAATAATTAGAATGACAATGGATTTGTCATCAGAAACCATGGAGGCCAGAAGGAAGTAGCACAATATTTTTAAGGTACTGAAAGAAAAGAATTCTCAACTCAGAATCCTACACCCAGTGAAAATCTCCTTCAGGAATGAAGGGGAAATCAAGACATTCTCAGATGAAGAAATACTAAGACAATTTGTCACCAGTAGACTTACCCTAAAAAAACAGCAAAGGAAGTTTCTTAAACAGAAAGGAAATTATGAAAGAAGGAAGAACATGGTAAGCAAAAACACGGGTAAACGTAATAGTTTTTCCTTCTCTTAACTTTTCTAAATTGTTTGATGATTGAAACTATAACACTATCTGATATGGTTTTAGATGTATCAGAGAACATATGTAAGACAATGACATTATAAGCAGGGAAGAGTTAAGAATGCCAAGGGAGGTAAGGTTTCTGTACTTGAACTAGCAAAATGATAAGTAGGCTGTGATAAGTTATGTATATATAATGCAATACCAAGAGCTACAGCTACAAAAGCTATATCAAAACATTGCTTTAAAAAACTATACATAAGTCAAGATGAAATTCTGAAAAAGGCAGGAAAGAGAAATGAGAAATGTGAAATGGAGAACAAACAGAAAAAATAAAATAAAATGGCAGACTTAAGCCCTAACATTAAAAATGACACTAAATGTAGCCCAGCTGGTATTGCTCAGTGGTTGAATGTCGATTTATGAACCAGGAGATCACAGTTCGATTCCTGGTCAGGGCAACTGCCCAGGTTGTGGGCTCGATCCCAGTGTGGGGCGTGCAGGAGGCAGCTTATCAATGATTCTCTCTCATCATTGATATTTCTATCTATTTCTCTCTCTCTCCCTTCCTCTCTGAAATCAATAAAAATATTTTAAACAAAAAAAGTAATAGCTACACTAAATGTAAATGGTATAAATACACCAATTAACAGAAAGACTGACAAAGTGTATTGAAAACATGACTCAACTATATGCTGTCTGTAAAATACACACTGCCAATATAAGGTTGGTTTAAAGGATTGGAAAAAAGATATATCATGTAAATACAAATAAAATATAAGCAGGAGTAGCTCTACAGGGTGTGGCAAAAGTAGGTTTACAGTTGTTTGCATGGAAAATAATACAATAATTAATAAATAATGGTACAAAAATAAACTCTGTGTTTCACATACTCACAGCTGTAAACCTCCTTTTGCCCCACCCTGTATTAATATCAGATAAAACAGAGCAAAGAAAATTATCACAGACAAAGAGGGACATTTTATAACACTAAAAGGGTTAATCCACCAATAAGACCTAGCAATCCTAAGTGCATATGGACCAAACAGAGCTGTAAAATATGTGAAGCAAAAACTGATAGAAGTGAAAGGAGAAATAGACAAATCCGAAGTTATTGTTGGAGACCTCCAATATCCCTTTCTCAACAATTAATAGAAAAACTTGACAGAAAATCAGCAAGAACTCAACAATACCATCAACCAACCAGATCACATAGATATTTTTGGAACACTCCACTCAATAACACACGAATACACACTCAGGTGCTGATGGAACGGATAGCAAGATAAACCATACCCTGGGCCATTCAACAAGCTGAACATTTTAAGAGAATTGAAACCATAAAAAATGTATTCTCTGGCCACAATGAAGTCAAACTAGAAGCCATTAATAGGAAGATACAGGAAAAGATCCAAAAAATTGGAAATTAGCCACATTCTTCTAAATAATCCATTGAGTCAAAGAGGAAGTAACAAGGAACATTTTTTTTTAAATGAATTGAACTGAATAAAATGAAAACACATGTCAAAATTTGTGGGCCAGAGCTGTAACAGTGCTGACAGGGAAGTTTGTAGCACTCTAGATGCAGACATTAGAAAACGGTAAAAGTCTCAAATCAATAATCTGAGCTTCCACTTTGAGAATCTAGAAAACAAAAAAAATCAATGACAATAGAGAAAAATCAGTGAAGCAAAGAGCTGGTCCTTTGAAAAGATCCATAAAATTTACAAACCTCGAGGAATACTAATAAAGAAAGAAAGGGGCATACTTACGTGGCAGGGGAGATACCATGATCACAAAGGGGGTTTTCCCAGGGCGAGGCTTATCCATTGCACTCCGGATGTGCTGACCCTTGCAGTTTCCCCAAATGTGGGAAACCCAACAGCATAATTTGTGGTAGTGGGGAACTGTGTTCTCACTCTCCCCTAAAAAAAGAGAAAGAAAAAAAGGGCAGAGATAAAAATTACCAATATTAGGAATGAAACAGGGGATATTGCTACAGGCTCTGCAGTTATCAGAAAGGTAATTAATAAAGGAATGTAGTATAAGATGCTCAACACATAAATTTCACCACTTACTTAGACAAAATGGATTACTTCCTTGAAAAACACAAACTACTACAACTCACTCAATATGAAATAGATATTTGAATAGCCCCATACTGATAAAGGAAACTGAATTTGTCGTTTGAAAACTCCCCCAAAAGAAATCTTCTGGTCCACATAGTTTCACTTGAGAATTCTACCAAATGTTTAATGAATAATTAACACCAATTTTATACAATCTGTACCAGAAAGCAGAAGAGGAGGAGACACTTCCTCATTCATATTTTACCATTTTAAAGTCTACAATGTAGTGGCATTAAGTACTCTTACAATGTGTATGACAGTCACTGTTTATTTCTAAAAATTTTTCATCATCCAAATCAGAATTTCTCCATATCCCCTGCCCCAATACCTAGTAACTTCTGTTTGTCTCTACGGATTTGCCTATTCTAGATACATTGTATAAGTGGAGTCACATACTTATTCTTTTGTATCTGGCTTATTTCATGCAGCACGTTTTCAAGGCTCATTCATTTTGCAGCCTGTATCAGAATTTTACTTTTTATGTAATATTCCACTGTGTGTGCATACCACATTTTGTTTCATCGGGCACTTGGTTGCCTCCAACTTTTAGCTATTGTAAATAATGCTGCTATAAAATTGATGTAAAAAATATTTGTTCAAGACCCTACTTTAAATCTTTTGGGTGTATACCAGTGGTTGGCAAACTGCGGCTCGCGAGCCACATGCGGCTCGTGAGCCGCAGTTTGCCGCTCTGTTGACTGAGTTTGCCGACCACTGGTATATACCATTAAGTGGAATTATTGGATTACCTAGTAATTTTGTTTAATTTTTGAAGGTACTGTCATATTGTTTTTCACTGTGAGTACAAAATTTTACACCCCCATTAGAAATGCACAAGGGTTCCAATTTTGCCAACACTTTGTATTTTCTGGGTTTTTTGTTTTGTTTTGTTTTTTAGATAATAGCCATCATAAGTGTGAAGTAGTATTCATAGTTTTGATTTGCATTTCTCTAATGACTAGTGATGTTAAGCACCTTTTTGTGTGATTCTTGGCTGTTTGAGTGTTTAATTTACAATATATTTGCAAATGTTTAAGTTTTTTTCTGTTGTTGATTTCTAGCTTCAATTCACTATGATTTAAAAAGATACTTTTAAAATTTAGTAAGACTTGTTTTGTGGCCTAGCATATGGTCTATCCTGGAGAAAGTTCCATATGTGTTTGAGAAGAATGTGCATGTTGTTGGGTGGATGTTGTATGTGTGTCTGTTAGGCCTAATTGGTTTATGGTGTTGCTCATGTCTGCCCTGTATTTCCTCATTGATCTTCTGTTTCATTGTTCTATCCATTATTGGAAGTGGGGTAGTAAAGTCTCTGACTCAGTTTACTAGGCCTGCTATAACAAGTACCACAGACTGAGGAGGGCTCAAACAACAAGTTTATTTTCTCAGTGCTGGAGGCGGGAAGTCCAAAATCAAGGTGTCAGCAAGAGCCATGCTCACTTTCTCAGAGCTCTAGGGAAAGAAATCTTCCTTGCCTCTTCCTTGTTCCTAGTTCCTGGAATTTGCCAGCAATTCTTGGTGTTCATTGGCTTGCAGATACATTACTCCAATTTTTGTCTCCATCATTACATGGCGTTCTCCCTACGTGTCTCTGAGTGTCTGTTTTCTCTTCTTATAAGGACACACGTCATTGTGTTAGGGCCCACCCTAACCCAGCACGACGTCATCTTAACTGATTATATCTGCAAAGGCCCTACTTCCAAATAAGGTCAGTTAGTGATATCAGGGTTATGTTAAATTTTAACATATCTTTTTGAAAGTCACAATTAAACCCATAACAAGTGGAATCTTACAATTGCTGATGACTTTTTTTTTTACATTTCAACATCTCTGAAATCAAGATATAGTTTTCAATCAATGGTATCTTGGGTTCCATGAGCCTCAGTAACAAAATTCATAATATGATAATTGCTATGAAGAAAATATAGGTTGAGAGTGGCTGGGCAAGTGTGTGGGAGTGTGATTGTAGGTTGCGTGGTCAGGAAAGGTTTCCTTACACAGCTGACATTTAAGTGGAAAATAATTACTTAGAAAGAGCCAGCCATGCAAAATCTGGAGCAAGAGTATTTCAACCAGAGGGGACAGAAAGTGTAAAGGCCTTGAATTGGAAACAAGTTTAGTATGCTTAAGGAACGGCGGAAAACAAATGTAGCTGGAGCAGTGTAAGGAAGAAAAGGAAGAACGGTATGAGGTAGGTATGGGGACCTAATAAGCACCTATTAACATTCAGCGTTAAGAGGATGAGATTTCTGAAGGTAGAGTATTCTTAGGCATAAAGCTGCTCCCCAGAACATTTTAAAACGCCCCATTTTAAAAGGTGATTACTGTAAGTAAATCCTTTCTGCTTTCTGTAACACCATCAATCCTTTACTCTGATCCTTTTGGTCTCAGTTTGTGAACATGCTCTTGTTGGGTTCAACATTTTGGAAACTCACCTAACTCTTTTATGGATTATTTTAAGTCTTTATAATTTCTGAAAAATAACTTTTCAGCCTTATGAATATAAAATATCACACTTTCATTGCTTCACTAAAAAGCAACCTCTTATTTTTCTTGAAGATTCAAGCACAGTATCCACTTCCTGAGCAAAATCCCAGTCTGGAAGCAAACGCTTATTCTCCTAATTTACCAAAAAGGTGAGTATAATTTTACACATCTACATGCTGTCTGCTTGTGTCTCGGGGCATATCTCATGCTCATCAGTCATGGTGATGCTGGGAAAAAGCTGTGGAAGAAGCCTTCTGGGGTTATGTGTCATTATTACTTCCTCTTTGTTTCGGCAGCATGAAAGAAGCAAAAATGATGAACCGACAGAGCAAACAAAGGATTCCGGTGAAAAATACAGCAGCTTCTTCCTTTGAGCCGAGGACTTCTGAAATACGTGAAACGGGGGGGTCAGCTCTGCACCCTGCTAAACAGAACAGTTCTTTTGAGTTTCTGGAACTAAATTATGGTTGTAACAAAAATGCTGGCACAACCATGAGATGGGAGACAAAGGCATTTCCAACAGCTGGGGAGCCTCTTCAGAAGTATCAAAGTTTGGACCTGAGCTCCGTTCTGTTTGGAGCAGGTCCTGATTCTAAACCTGTCAATGCAGCAGGAAGATATTTCAACTCAAAGGGGCCAATAACGCGGACCAAGTCAACTCCCTTTGAACTGATACAACAGAGAGACACCAGCCAGCTGGGCATCGAGGACAACTTTTCTTGTTTGGCATCTCAGCCGAGCAGTTCTCGTCTTGAGCAGGCTCAGAAAGCGATGCACGTTTCTTCAGCAGAACTGAATTATTCGCTGTCACGTGACTCAAAGCACCAAGTGTGCAATGCCTCCAGTGCAAAGCAGCATGACGCTAGAGCTTTTAATGCACATTCTCACATGTCTTTAGTAGATAGTCCTTATTTTCCATCGTCTCCAAGAAGTGCTGGCTCTAAGATGTCTCTTGATTTACCTGAGGAACAAGCTAGAACTGTGTTACCTTGTTCTTCGTTGCCAACATCCTCTGCAACCCTATTTTCTTATTATGATCCAGATGATTCTTTAGCACTGAATCCTCCAACCAATTTCCCCTCCACACTGAACCAAGAGATAGCAGATGTTGGTAAGTTATTTTTAAAAGCTTACATGGCATTTTATTTTTAAAAAAATCTTTGTTGGAAGTAATATACATGTCTCCCTTTATCCCCCATTGACCCCTTCTAGCCTGCCCCTGCCCCTGTCCTTGGCCTTCACCACTCCACTGTCTGTGTCCATGGATTATGCATATATGCATACAAGTTGTTCGGTTGATCTCTTCCCAGCCACCCACCCAACCCCACCTTCCCTCTGAGATTCAACAGTCTGTTTATATGGCATTTTAGATTTCACTTTGTTTCTACAGAAGATTTGGTTTCTTCTCATCCTCCCCCTTGTCCTTCTCTGCTTCCTTCTCCTTCTCAGAAATAAATTGCAGGAGTGTTTTAATGCTGTGATAAATTGAAAATAGCAAAAACAAACATGTAACATTCCATGATCCATATGATCTATGAGCCATCATCTATGCCAGGGGTGGGGAACCTTTTTTCTGCCAAGGGCCATTGGATATTTATAATATCATTCGCCAGTCATACAAAATTATCAACTTAAAAATTAGCCTGCTGTATTTGGTCAAACATTTAATTAACTCACCCCTAATGCCTTGGCAGGGCCAGACCAAATTATTTCGCCAGCCTTACATGGGCCAGACAATCCCCACCCCTGATATGAAGCCAACAGGAGTGCTTTTAAAGAAGGCAATTCTCATTCCTGGAAACGTATATGAAAGGTCCCCAATTTTCCCTTAACACACAGAAGCAACTACCAAACGAATTTAAGAAAAGATTTGATCTATGGCACTACATAGTCACTCAGAGTTTTTACTGCCCAACCATGTGGCTATACTGAGTTGAACAGAGAGCTAAGTATTGTATTCTCTTGCTGAGGCAGTTGCAAAAAGAGGATCTGATTTCCTCCTGCCCTTTTATAATAACTTAGTAGATGAGAATATGTGTTCCATATTCTGTGTGGGATTTTTAAAAAATACATATTTTTATTGATTTCAGAGAGAAAGGGAGAGGGAGAGAGAGATAGAAACATCAATGATGAGAGAGAATAATTGATCAGCTGCTTCCTGCATGCCCCACACTGGGGATCGAGCCAGGGACCCAGGCATGTGCCCTGACCAGGAACCTTTTTGTTCATAGGTCAATCAATGATCAACCACTGAGCCATGCCAGCCGGGGTCTGTGTGGAATTTTAATCATATATACACCTTTACTTTCATACTTTATTTTATAATTCTACATTTTTGCATATTATGCACGTTGTTTTACTGGGTGTTTGATATTAGAAGTAAATACCCTGTTAGAGATGATTATAAGTTTGCTGTGGGAGAAAGAAAGCAAAGAGTAAATTTAACTCTCTTAGGTGTATCATCAGAAATTTATTAAAAAAATTTTTTAAATATATTTTATTGATTTCTTACAGAGAGGAAAGGGAGAGGAGTTAGAAACATTGATGAGAGAGAAACATTGATCAGCTGCCTCCTGCACACCTCCCACTGGGGATGTGCCTGCAACCCAGGTACATGCCCTTAACCAGAATCGAATCCAGGACCCTTCAGTCCGCAGGCTGACGCTCTATCCACTGAGCCAAACCAGTCAGGGCTATTAAAAATGTTTTACCTGAATAGGAAGTAGAAAGAGCTTTTACTCTATAACATTATTGTATAGTGTCTTAATAGATGTGTTGACATGTAGTTTTGTTACAAAAATACTTTTTCTAGATCTATTTCCTTCTTTGATTGGGTTATTTTATATATTTTAATCTTGTTTTATAATTTAAAGGAATTTTATTTTTCTAGGTACCTATAATACGTTACATTCTCTGAACTTCAATGTTAAAAGACAAATCCTTATCTTCAGGGGATTGTTAAGAACATTTACATGTGTGCCATCTGGTGGCAGTTTCTTATAGTAGCATTACATTTTTCTATAAAAATTCTGAATATTTCTACAGAAATATAGAAAACCCTGTTACAACATTGTTTTTTAAAAGACAAAAAGACATACATATTCTTCATCCTTGTAGAATGAATAAGAGATACTAAAATCTTTATGATTTCACCAAGTCTATAACTGAATCTCTGGCATATCAAAGTGCTTTTATGATGCTGTATTGTATATTCTATGTAAAACAAAATGAAAGAGTTATGTAATTTAAATTAATATATTTTGTTATGGTAGCTGATACTCAGTGACTCAATCAAAATACTTTTGGGCTTTTAACAGAAATCATACATTTTGAAGAAGCATAAAGCTCCTGGGTTTGCAACTTAAGATGAGAGAATTTTTTTTTGCTTTTTCCTTGAGTGAACAGATACCAGCTTAAACATTGTAATGGTGCTTGATGGGATTTCCATCAAGTTAAAATGTAAGAATTTTCTTTGGATTTTCCTAATTAGAGATTATAATTATACTTCTGACATTTTGGATAGCAACTTCTCCAAGAATAGATGATGAAACCCCCCCTCCACTTCCTGAGCGGACACCTGAATCTTTCATTGTGGTAGAGGAAGCTGGTGAGTATAGTTCATTAAGTAACATAAAGCTCAAGTCCTTTCAATGTTGTGCGTGCTATTGCTGAGTAACATTTGCTATCTAAAAGAATTCTAACTCGCCTAAGAATTGGACCATATTTACTTTCTTCCAGGAGAAGTCCCACTGCATGTGCCCCAATCTTTATCTTCAGCTGTGATGTCAAAAATTGGAACATCACTAGAATGGAGTGGAACATCTAAATCCAGCAAACCTGATGACTTGGTGAGACTTAGACCAATCAAGGTCCATAACTTCTTTTTTCTGACTCATTTGGATTCAACAGACTCTAGTCCTACTCCTAGTATTTTTAACACCTACCAGCCAATAAATATTAAGCAGATACTACTTATAAAACAATGTGCTAGAGGACATTGGGGATAAAAAGATGTATAAGATCCAATTATTGCCCTTAAGAAACTCATAGTCTAGCAGTGGAGATATAGAGTATGTATACAAGTAATGTTGTCTGTCTATAATAATAAAAGCATAATATGCTAATTAGACCAGATGGTTGAACAACCTTCCGGATGATATTCTGACAACCTTCTGGATGAAGCCGGGGCTGCGAGGGCCAAGACCCTTGCACAAATTTTGTGCATTGGGCCTCTAGTTTATTATAACAAGGCAAATAAGACCAGGGCCATAGGAAAGAGAAGAAATTTGAAAGTGTGGGAGATCCCTTCAGGTCAGAAGTGGTAAATGAAAACACAGTGAAAGTGGAAACATTTGAGCTGATTCTTGAAGGATAGTTAAAGCAAAAGTAAATGTTTCATAAGTAGGTAGCTTGTTTGCAATAGTCATTTGGTTGACTGTATGGTGTTAGCTGTGATAACGTATTATAGAGAGTAAATTTTTGAGTGACACATGTCCATATTATTGAGTTAAACCTTTTGGAATAATGTTCCCTGCCTCTAGAAGAAAACTCTACACTTTCAACAATCTGTTATGCATTTGTATATATTCTATGAACCAACTCTCTTACAATTTAAGAGATCAGAAAAGTAATTAACTAAAATATTGAAACATGCCTACAATCACAATGCTGGTAGGCAAATACTCTGTACCTTTTTAATTATACTTTTAATTTACTAGTAATTGTTATTATTATTATTGTTAATAATATGCTACATGTAATGGTCTTTCAATTAACAATTCCCAGAGAAAAGAAAATTCACTCCTTTTCCAATGTCATGAAGTAACTTCAATTTCAACAATTTAGCCTCAATTAAATTTTCAGGAAATGTTCTGAGTAGAAAGGAAATAGGTCAAAACAGAATCAATTTAGGACCAACTGTCATGACATATAAAAATCGCTGAGTTGATGTCTTTTCATAATTCAGCACACTTACAAATTACAAAAAATAGGTCAACATTTCATAACTATCTTTATCCGTATATGCAATATAACTTCAAAAATGCCATGCATTGCTTTGAGTTTGTAAGATTGTGTACATATTCTTTCACTTTTCCTTTCTTTCTCTTTTTTTTTTTTTAGTGTGTAAAACTCCGGAGTCCCATATCAGGTAAACAAATTCTTGTGGCTTTAGATGAGATGTTAGCCCTAAGCATCTGTACTGTGAGACTGGCTCATTAAGTTTAGAGTAATTCACCTCAGGAGATGGCATGCTTTCCATAATAGGTTCCACTGTTTATTGATCTATTTCTGGGTTTCCCAGGCTAGGAGTTTTGCTTTGTCAAGGGCCAGGTGAAGACAGGATTTTAGGATTCTGCTCCCTGATAAATAGTCCCTTAAAAAAAACTATTTCCAATAGAATCTCTTAAAACTGCAGTAGTTCCAATTTATAGGTTTTGTCATTGTTCATAATGTGATTCTAAAAGTTATTTGTGGCCATTTAGATCATGTTAGGAGGATATATGAGAAAGGGTACTGCTAGAAAGACAAATACCTTATAATTTCACTTATATGTGGATTCTAAAGAACAAAATAAATGAGCAAAATTGAAACAGACTCATAGATGCAGAGAATAGACTGGTGGCTGCCAGAGGGGAGGGGGATTGGGGAACTGGGTGAAAAAATGAAGGGATTAAGAAGTGCAGATAGTTACAAAATAGTCACAGGAATGTAAAGCATTGGCAATGTAGCCAATTATATTGTAATAAGTATGTATGGTCCCAGGTGGACTGGAAATATCGGGGAGAACACTTTGTAAAGTATATGATTGTCTAACCACTATGCTGTATACTTAAAACTAATATAATATTGAATGTAATAAAAATGATATATTGTGAATAACAAAAGATTTGCAAATTTGCAAAAAGGGTACAATTTGAGCAAATCTGGCAAAATCTTGAAAATGGTTGAACTGAGTTTATGGAGATTAATTGTCCTAATTTTTCTACTTTGAAATATATTCAAAAATTTTCCTAAAAGAAAGAAAGAATACTGCTAATGCTTACATTCAAATTAGGTAGACAAAATCAACACTCATTTGGAACTATTACATGGTCATCTGGGCGGCCCTGATAATAGTCACCAGGAATCCAGAAAAAAGGGAGGTATCACTGGAGTGGTTAGGAAAGACTTTACTGAGTGGAAGGAAGATATTTAAGACTATGGATAGGCAGTGAGAAAGGAGGGAATTCCAGGAGCAGGGATTGGGGTCACAGTGACTCAAAGGTACAAATAAGCATGTGTGCGGAGAAACAGTGAGTAGGTTAATTTAATTGCAATAGAGGTTCTACCCTGGGAAATATGGAAAATAAATTGGGATAGGTACAATGGGGGAAGGTTCTGAAGAACTTAGAAGTGAGGCAGAGGAAATATCTAGAACACGCGAATCTATGGAGAAAGCAGGTATGCGGCTGCCAATCTAATCTGCAGGGAATGGAAAGCGGCTGCTCAATGAGTGTGGACTTGCCTTTCAGGGCCATGACAATGCTTGGATTTGGCTGTTTGCCAACTTGTGGTTTCAGGATGCTCTGTAAGAACGAGAAACTTAATTCAATTCAGGTTCAGTTTCTTAGGAAAAACACTTCTGTAAGTGAGCTACACGTTTGTGACGAATGAGAGGCTCATTGGCTAAAGAGCTGGAAGAACAAAGTCCCTGAGGCTCCAGTCATAGTCCAGATAATTTTTTATTTGGTTGCTGTAGGTTAATATTGAAAAACTGGAAAAGTTATACAAAATCAAAAAGGGGTCTTGACTTGAGACTTGAAGTGGTGGATGTTTTTGCTTATTGTGCCCTGCTCTTATCACAGGTCTGCGTGAAGATCGTTCTTCTCCTCCCCCTCCACTCCCAGAAAGAACCCGAGAGTCCTTCTTCCTCGCTGATGAGGACTGTAAGCACAGCACTTTCTCCCCAAAAAGTTATAGAAATAAGACTGTTAAAAGGCTAACAATAAAGTGGGACCGAAATGAAAAGGGCACAAGGAATGATTAAGTAAGATAAAAATAATACATTTTAAAAGCCCATACTGTATTGTAAACATAGTGCATAAAAAAGCCAAGCCAGGAATTACTGGGAATATGCCTCTATAAAATCTGAAAGCTTAGGAAGCTATGCAACAAATCACCTTTTTTTTTTTTTTTTTTTTTTTCAGGTTTGCAGGCTCAACCTATGGAGTCTTCTACTAGCTGTCCTAACACCGTGGGAAAGTCAACATCTTCAAAACACACATTGAAGACTCCTGGCAAATGTTTCACAAGGAGTAAGGTAAAAAAGATAAGATGGGAGTTTATGGAAGACACCAGAGCTTTCCATTACTGGACGTGTCCCCTAAGCCTCCACTCCCTTCTTTCCCGCCAGCTGCCAGCATTAAGATGGAAAATGACACTAAATATCTTCACTAAAATTGTTGGTCTCCTGACAATTAAAATTAATAGAAGGAAACCAAAAATTAAAAAAAAATACAACTTAGTTTAAAACCTGCCTAATAAAACCATCAACTTTTTTTTTCTACCGGAATGAGACAAACTGATTCCAAAGTTCATATGGCGGAGTGGGGGGAGGGGGGATAAAAAGAGCAAGAATGGCTGGTAAACTGCAAACAATTAAAATAGAAGTAACAGCAGTGGAAGGAGGGTCGCCTTACCAGACATTAAACCATTGTAAAGCCTCAATTATTAAAATGGTATGATATTGGTGTATGAAAAAACACACACCAACACAGCAGACAGGAAGTCCAGAAATAGATTTAAATATGTATATGAATTTAGTATATGATTAAAGATGGATGTTTTAATAATTGTTGGATGAATTGGCTAAGCACCTGAAAAAAAACTAGGATCCATACCTCACAGCTATACCAGGATATATTCTAGATGGATAACAGATTTAAGTATTAAAAAAAAAGAGAGAAACAAATGAACAAAAACCAACCCCAAAAAAGTACTAAAGAAACTTGGAAAGTTTACTTTACAACCTGGGAGTGGGAATGACTCAAAATCCAGGAGCCATAAGAAGAGAGATTTATAAATTCACTTAAATAAAATAGAAAATTTCTGCATGGCAAAAAAAAAAAAAAAAAAAAAAAAAAGAATCAACTTAAAATCAAAAGACAAGGAACAAACTGGAGAAAAATATCTGCAACTGGCATCATAGCCAAGGAGTTGTTTTTTTTAAATGTATTTTTACTGATTTCAGAAAGGAAGGGAGAGGGAGAGAGAGATGGAAACATCAGTGATGAGAGAGAACCATTGATCGGCTGCCTCCTGCATGCCCCACACTGGGGACCGAGCCTGCAACCCTGGCATGTGCCCTTGACTGGAATCGAACCTGGGACCCTTCAGTCCACAGGCTGACTCTCTAACCACTGAGCCAAACCAGCCAGGGCTATTTTTTTAAATATATAAAGGCTCCTAGAAATTCATTGATAATGATAACCCTAATAGAAAAGTGGGCAAAAAAGCCCCCCCATGATCCAATAGTTTAAGCAAAATAAATATGCACGGTCTGCCCTTTAAACATTTGATATGTTCAACCTCACTCATAATAAGAGAAATACAAATTAAGACCACTATGACATACTCTTTTTCATCCATCAGAATGGCAAATTCCAAAGTCTGACTACATTCTTTGTTAGGCAGACTGGGAAAAAAAGCACACGCCTGCATTGGTGGGAAAGTCAAGTGCGTACTGTACTGAGGACTGTAAGTGCAGCACTTTCTATGTAGTAACTTCTATGGAGGATAATCTAACAGATATCAAATGCATGTACCGTTTGACCCACTTCTAGGAATTTATCCTTCAAATATGTGTGTACATATATGAAATGAAGGGTGTACCAGGTTATTTACTGGAAAATTATTTATAAGAGCAGATGATTGGGAACAACATAAATATTAATCATTAAGGAAACTGATGAAATAAATCATGGTATGTGCAGACAATGGAATACTATGAAGCTTTAAAAATGAGGTCTCTCTCACTATATTTATTATAATCGTTAACTTTTGCTTAAAAGGAAAAATATGATTTATATCTGTATTCTATAATCATATGTAACTGGGAGGATACATAAGAAGCTAACAATGGCTTTATGTGGGGGAGGGTTAGGAAACTAGATAGATGGAAAACCAGAATGGGAGCATTTTTACTAAGATAACTTGAATTGTAAATAAATGACCTATTTCTTAAAATCAAAATAAAATTTTTCAAAAAAAGAGAATTTATTAAATATCTATTATGTAGAGGAGTACATTTCCGTTAGGTGTTAGGAAAATAGAAATGTCATAGAGGACATCTACCTGCCCTTGAAAAGAGGACAGTTAATCTATTGGAACAGAATGCCTACATAAGAAACAATCTGGCCCTAACTGGTTTGGCTCAGTGGGTAGAGCGTCGGCCTGTGGACTCAAGGGTCCCAGGTTCGATTCCGGTCAAGGGCATGTACCTTGGTTGTGGGCACATCCCCAGTAGGGGGTGTGCAGGAGGCAGCTGATCGATGTTTCTCTCCCATCAATGTTTCTAACTCTCTATCCCTCCCCCTTCCTCTGTAAAAAAAAAAAAATCAATAAAATATATATTAAAAAAAAAAAAAGAAACAATCTGAAAATTATCAAGAAGCATCGAATATTATGGAACAGATTAAAAACGTACGTGCTGAGGATATGTGGAGAAAAAAATTTGGGTAGGTTCTTTTATGTGGAGAAAAGAAAAAAATCTGGGTAGGTTCTTTATGAAGGAGGCAGAAACATGGGTTTGCTGAAAGAAAGGTGAAGGAAGGAGCATGGCTAACAGTATGGAATGGACCCTAGGAAACTGAGTACAGAATATGGTTGGTAAACATTCTTGGCTAGAATGGGAATGGCTATGTATCCCAGCTATCTTCAGAAGGCATCGCGGATTCTGGAATGGTCCTAAAAAAGGAAAGTAGAAACTCTGTTTTTCCCTGATATTCTGATACATAGTATTTCTAAATACAGAGTGTAATTCTCATATGGGTGGGGAAAAGAGTGAAATAAAGTCAGGTGGAGACTTTGCACTGAGTTAAAAATGGCAAAATGGTTTTGTGTACTTTGATGGCTCTTTTTAAAGGAAATTAATCCTTTTGACTGACATCTGTATTTCTACTTAATTAAAGCAGTTTGGATTTCACACCAAAAATTAACATTTTCCTTTTCTTCATTTTTGCAGAGTCTGAAAATTTTGCGGAACATGAAAAAGAGTAAGCTTCTTCATACTTACCTTTTAGAATATGTATACTAATGTATACTAATTCCTCCTTATATAACCACTCTGTGAAAAGTTAATATTATTCCTAAACAGAAGCTTGCTTGGGTCCTGTGGGTCAGATCACCCCCAAACCTTGTACTGTGCTGGCCCCCACAGTGATAATCTAATACTGAGTACGGAGTGAAGGGTTGGCGGGTGTGTGTGTGTGGAATAATAGAATGATGTTTGTCATTTCTACACATCCTAAGATGCTGTCACCCAAGCATGTTATTTAAAATTCCCAGGAATCTAACCTCAGATGTATTTTCTTGGAAAACAGTCACAGCAAAGCATATTGTGAAACAAATGTGTTGATTTAATAAAGTAAGCAAAGTTTTGACTCATTTCTATTTTTACCAAGTATTATTAGCAATACTTGGTAAAAATAAAAAGTCTGTTGCTTACTATTTTTGATATATTATAATGAAAAAAAACTCAAAGACTCCTGAAATTGTGGGAATTTGATTATCTTAGAAATCCTTATTTATAACTATAAAGTATATAAAACATGGTGATACAGTTGTTGTTTATATATATGTATATATTCATTGATTTCAGAGAGAAAGGGAGAGGAAGAGAGAGATAGAAACATCAATGATGAGAGAGAATCATTGATTGGCTGCCTCCTGCACGCCCCACACTATGGATCAAGCCTGCAACACAGGCATGTGCCCTGACCGGCAATTGAACTGTGACTTCCTGGTTCATAGATTGATGTTCAACCACTGAGCCACGCTGGCTGGGCAATGGTGATACAGTTTTACAAATTTGATCCATTTGGTTAATCATCAAGGACCAAACAGCTGTTGGTATCATAGGGAGGGACAAAGAACACTGAGAAAACTTGATGTAAGGTATTATCCAAATCTTTATAGCCAAATCTTACTCTTTTCTCCTGAGGTTTCACTCTATCTTTCCATAAACTTGTGCCTTCTGCTCTCATTGCCACCACACTTGATCTCCGAAATGAACTGATTTCTCACCTATGATGACTAAGTATAATGGAAAAGTATGATGGCTAAAGCCAGTCAAAAGAGAATTTAAGCATGTCAAGAGGAGGAAATTATAGTATAAAACAGGAGAATTAAACAGCTAAAAGCAATGAGTGACTGGAATAGCCAAAGATTGATTTGATCAGCTTAGCTTATGAAATACACAGGTTTCTTTTTCTAAAAGAACATATCAGCCCGGCCGGTGTTGCTCAGTGGTTGAGCGTCAACCTATGAACCAGGAGGTCTTGGTCCAATTCCCAGTCAAGGCACATGCCTGGGTTGCAGGCTTGATCCCAGTGGGGGACTTGAAGGAGGCGGCTGATAGATGATTCTCTCTCATCATTGATGTTTCTGTCTCTCTCAGTGCCTAGCCCAATGCTTGTCATATAGTAAGTATTCCATAAATATATTTTTAATGGAATCTGACTGAAATTCAGTATGTACTTTAGTGATTCATACTCAAGTACCTCCAGGAATGGGGAGATGTTTCTAGAATCCTAGGATTAGGTATGTGTATATGAACATACACAGTCCTAACACTGCATTCAGAAAATGTTGAAAACAAAACAAAAGATGACTATTTAATAATTACCTTTTTTCACTGCTAGACAGTGTTCCCGCAAAATGTGGGCATGTTTTCACTGGACTGTTTTCAAAATTGGGCAGAAACTGATACCTCAATAGAAAGTTTCTGAGAAGAGAAACACTACATATTTTAAGCCAAGAAGTAGCTAAATGGCAAAATAAAGAAACATAGTGCTTTGGGGAGATTCTGGGCCTAACCAGAACCATCTATAATGGGAACAAGGCAGACTGGGAAGTGAAGAAAGATATTCCAGGAGTAGAAGATAGTGTAAGAAAAATCGCAGACTTTGCCATGGATGATCTACTGTGGAGAGCAAATGATTTAAAAGTGCACTATGAGCCCTAACCGGTTTGGGTCAGTGGATAGAGCGTCGGCCTGAGGACTGAAGGGTCCCACGTTCAATTCCGATCAAGGGCACATGCCTGGGTTGTGGGCTTGATCCCCAGTAGGGGGCATGCGGGAGGCAGCCAATCAATGATTCTCTTCCATCATTGATGTTTCTATCTCTCTCTCCCTTCCTCTCTGAAATCAATAAAAATATATTAAAAAAAAATAAAAGTGTACTATGAGTAAGGGTATGCATGGTGATGGGTGGTGAACACACAATAGAATATACAGATGGTGTGTTATTGAATTTACCCCTAAATCCTATACAACCTTATTAGCCAATGTCATCACAATAGATTCAATAAAAAGGTAAAAAGTTATCTCGGTTTGTCTTTATTCTTTCCCTCACATTTTTTCTTTTCATTCTAGGTCTCTGTAATTCTTCCTCACCAAACAAGCCTGCAGACTCTGTTCAGTCAAGTAACTCTAGCTCCTTACTAAATTTTGGTATGTGTGTTATTTTCCAGCACAGTTTATGTTTACCTAAATTATTTTTTTTATACTATAAGAGATACAGCTTTAAATAGAATTTGAGGTTGCATGTAGAGGTCCTTATATTTATATTCTTTTCCATGCAATTTATCTTTTTACTTTTTACCCCAGCTACCGCTTAACATCATACATACCATTATGTACTCTATTACATGGAATTGCCTAGCATATGCAGAAAGTAAAGCTAGGTAACCAAATGGTTCAGATATAAGCAACACATGAGTTAGTATGTGTCAGGCATTGTGCTGGACACTTTAATAAACATCTCACTGATGCTTTCAGCAGTTCTGCAAGGCCTGCCCACAAATTTGTAAGATGATGATGCAAATTAAAGGTTCAGGAACATCTTCGAGCTTACCATTCTCTGTTCTCCTTTTGTATTTCAAATCTTTCATTGCTCACTTTGAACTCCTAAAGCTGCTAAGTGTAAGAGTACCTTGAAAATATCCTCCATCAAAGAAAAGGGAAGTCATATGTTGCTAAAGTGATAAAGAATCAACTGTCATTACTCTTCATATATTTTGAAAGGACACAGAAAAAACCATCATTGGTTGTGCAAAATTTTCACATCCTCCTTCTTTGGGATAGATGAGGAGGGAGTGTTTGAGGGAGAGATATAAATGATTAGCTACATACTTAGTTCTCCAGGATTGTTTATTACTTTATTTTTTCTAAGCTTTTCAAACATAAGCTCTCAGTAAATGGAGGGCTTTCTGGGCTGAAGCAGAAATGTAAGTGAATTTAATACAATCTATATATATAAAAGCCTAAGTGACTGAATGACCGAATGACCGGTTGACCGGTCGCTATGACGAGCACTGACCACCAGTGGGCAAACGCTCAACGCAGGAGCTGCTCCCTGGTGGTCAGTGCGCTCCCACAGCCAACCTCTTGCAGCCCCTCCCCCTGCAGGTCAACCTTCCGCGGCCCCGATTGGCCCCAATCGCCGGCCAGGCTGAGGGACCCCACCTGTGCACGAATTTGTGCACCGGGCCTCTAGTAATCTTATAAAGCAACTAGAGGCCCGGTGCACGAAATTCTTGCACTGGAGTGGGGGGGGGGGAACGGGGGGCGGGTCCCTCACCCCGGCCTGTGCCCTCTCGCAGTCCGGGACCCCTCAAAAAATGGTAATCATGTGAGGGGACAGAGGTGTTAACTAATTTTAATGTGGTAATCATTTCACTATATGTGTCTCAAATCACCATGTTGTACACTTTAAACTTACATACAGAGTGGGGCAAATGTAGGTTTACAGTTGTGAGTAAGCAAAACACAGAGCTTATTTTTGTATTATTATTTATTATTGTATTGCTTTCTATACAAACAGCTGTAAACCTACTTTTGCCCCACCCTGTATGTTATATATTAATAATATCTCAACAAAGCTGAAAAAAAAATATGCTGAACTACCAAAGACCATTATACCAGGGTTCTTTATCTAATTACTACCATTATTAAATTTGTAAGTGTTCTACAAATATAAAATGTTATTAGCATTCTATTGTTATCATTTTAGCATTAACTTAATTACTGTAATACCTTTACAGTCTATTACTAAATTGATCAAAGATGCTGCCTAACCTTTAAAAAAATCCACGTTTGAATATATTATAATGTACTCTAAAATCCATGTATTCATTTCTATATAAAAATATTTTTCCATTTTAAAAATGTGTACTTTTTCAATAACAGCTTGTATACAATATTATATTAATTTCAGGTGTACAACATAGTGATTAGAAAAGTAATCACCTGGGTAAGTCCCATCTGACACCCTACATTGTAACTAAATTATTATTGACTATATTCCCTTATCCTTACAACGTGATCACCTGGGTAAGTCCCATCTGACACCCTACATAGTAACTAAAATATTATTGACTATATTCCCTTATCCTTACAACGTGATCACCTGGGTAAGTCCCATCTGACACCATACATAGTAATTAAATTATTATTGACTATATTCCCTTATCCTTACAACATGATCACCTGGGTAAGTCCCATCTGACACCCTACATTGTAACTAAATTATTATTGACTATATTCCCTTATCCTTACAACGTGATCACCTGGGTAAGTCCCATCTGACACCATACATAGTAATTAAATTATTATTGACTATATTCCCTTATCCTTACAACATGATCACCTGGGTAAGTCCCATCTGACACCCTACATTGTAACTAAATTATTATTGACTATATTCCCTTATCCTTACAACGTGATCACCTGGGTAAGTCCCATCTGACACCATACATAGTTATTAAATTATTATTGACTATATTCCCTTATCCTTATAACGTGATCACCTGGGTAAGTCCCATCTGACACCATACATAGTTATTAAATTATTATTGACTCTATTCTATATCCCCATGACTATTTTTTTACTGGCAATTTGTACATATTAATCCTTTCCCCCTTTTCACCCTCAGCTTTATTTTTGTTCCCAGGTTTTGCAAATCGTTTTTCAAAACCCAAAGGACCAAGGAACCCACCATCAAGTTGGAATATTTAACGGAACTGTGGACTGTAGGCTGCAAGTGCACCTGCAAGGAAAAATGACCAGAGCATAGCTGGCTAAAACAAAGTGCTCGATATTCGTAATGTCCACAGTGCAGATGTGGTACTGTGGTGACAGCTCTTAAGAAAAGCAATGCACACATAAGTGCCAAAGTTTTACATTTAATCTCGTTTACCTTGGGTCGGAAACAGCAGAGAGTTTGCCACTTCCGCTTCTGTAGAGAATGCCCTAGGAGAAAGAGTTTGGGAATGAAGTTTTTCATTTTTGGAAGTTATTTATATTTGATTTTACTTTTTACATAAATATAAACTTGAAAGGATTGGTAAGAATTGGATCTCAATTAAATGTCTACATTGCCAGAATTTACTATAAAAATGTCTTTAAAAACCTTATCTTGTGGTTGAAATACAAAATTACTGCTTATGATAATGACTGTCCTCTGGGAGATATTTTTGCCTAAATGGAGTATACCTTGAACATCTTCCCAAATGTTGTGGGAAACTAGAATAGTAAGAAAAGAAATTATATTTAATTGAATAAAATATGTAAAAAAATGACTGTAATCTTATTTGTATATATCAACTAACCAGATGTTCAATTACATCCCTGATAAGTTTTCACCAAAGTTACTCAATCACCAAATCCAGAATGATTAACACAATAGCTATCCTTTGGCAGCATTTTCCTTCATTTCACAGGTTCTGTGTAAACATGTGCAACTTAGAGCCAATCACAAGCGCGACTAGTTTAAAGTTGTGTTGTTTTTTTTCTAAATGAATATGGATCTGACATATTTTAAGGATATCTTCTGATCTTTCAAATCTAATTCTATGTAACAAGTAAGTTGGTAATTATTACAAAGGATTCTCCAGACTTCTCCGAAATGATTTAACTGCTTTTAATTAAAAAAAAAAAAAAAAGTCTATGGCTTCTAGAAGCAGGAAATACGTAAAGGGAATCTGTCTGTCCGTATTTTCATCGGGAAGCCCGATCAAGGCGGGAGCTGGCTGAGAGATTGTTACCTGTCCATTGTAGTACAATGTAGGTGCTCAGTAAACTTGTTTTTAAATAAACTCACTGGAGTGTTCCAGGCACTACTGGCATCAGACCACAGTACTTTCATCTGAGTACTTCCTGGTAACCAGCTATCCCCAAATACCTTTATCAAGGACCAAATATAGCAAGAGAATCCTAGGTCAAATCTGAAGGGACTGTGGAATTGTCAATGAACTTTTGAGCGAAGCCTTGGTGAACAGTGGCGATTTGGGGAGTGTTCTCTGATAGGCACACTTTTCAGATTTATGCAACCTTCTACTTACGATGTGAAAAAATCTTAATAAAACATTTTTCCATCTAGAATTTTCCCTGAACTGTAGGAATGTGTTCAAAATAGTGATGGGCTCCGCCTTTCCAGGCGCCGGGGGAAGGTGGGTGGGCGGCGAGGCGGGGCGGCGCTCCCAGGCTCCCAGGAGGCTCGGGCACCTGCCTCGCTACGCCAGGAGCGGTAACCATGGCAATGCCCACGACCAGGGTCAAAACGCTCCTGAATTGCAGCCCCATTAGACTTTAAAAGCAAAATCGCCCTCACTTTATATACTAAGTTCCCCTTTCCTCTTCATCTCATCGCTTGTTCAAGGAGAAAAGGCCGGAGATCTCTTTACCTCACAAAGGTCAAGAGAGGAATATGCAATTTAAAAGTAACTATGGAGACCACCCAGTCCGCGTAAAATGACGGAGGAGGACAAGAAGATGATAATGGGAACGCGCCGCCAGACTCTGAGAGCCATGAACATTGTTTGGGCCGTTAAGGCGGTTGGCGGCAACTCTCCGCCCAGCGGCGGTTGCGTCGCAGCCCGGAGCGTGACTCGGCGCACGCTCTCTTTCCGCTCCTCCGCCCCCGCAGCCAGGGAGGCGGCGGGGGGCGGGGGGAACTACCGCTCCCAGGAGGCTCCGCGCGGCCCAGGGGGCTGTACAATAGCGTTGGGTGGAGAGGCCTGCGGAGAGGCGCGGCAAACGGCGGTTTCCGGCATGTTCAGCTCTGGACCGGGCTCTGCCGAGAAGTGGAGGGCAGCGGAGAGACTCCAATGCCCAGCGGGCCGTGCGCGGGATGCGCTTGCGCGATACGCGGACGGGGGGGCGGTCGGGCCATTTAAATGTGTGTTTGTGGGTGAAATGGCTGCGCAGGTCGGAGCGGTGCGCGTAGTACGGGCGGTGGCGGCGCAGGAGGAGCCGGACAAAGAGGGGAAGGAGAAGCCCCATGCTGGGGTCTCGCCGCGGGGAGTGAAGCGGCAGCGCCGAGCGAGCAGTGGGGGGTCTCAGGAGAAGCGGGGGCGGCCGAGCCAGGACCCCCCTCTGGCTCCCTCTCACCGGCGGCGTCGCAGCCGCCAACATCCCGGGCCGCTGCCGCCAACGAATGCAGCCCCGACCATCCCGGGCCCTGTTGAACCTCTGCTCCTGCCGCCTCCGCCGCCGCCTTCGCTGGCCCCCGCCGGGCCCGCTGTCGCCGCCCCGCTCCCAGCCCCTGGCACCTCGGCCCTCTTCACCTTCTCGCCCCTGACGGTGAGCGCGGCCGGGCCCAAGCATAAGGGCCACAAGGAGCGGCACAGGCACCATCATCACCGCGGCTCTGACGGTGACCCCAGCTCCTGCGTCCCGGGCGATCTCAAACACAAGGACAAGCAGGAAAACGGCGAGAGGGCTGGTGGGGTGCCTCTGATCAAGGCCCCCAAGAGAGGTGAGAGCAGGCGAGCTGCCCCGAGCTTGGGCTCCAGGTCTCTCTCGGCGCAGATATCCCGCCCCTTTAGCACTGAAAGACGCCAAACCCCTGCCTGCCGCTTGCTGCTCTGCTCCCCTAAGCCCACCGGGGTGGACTCTGGATTTCAAACCGTTGACACAGTCTGACCTACTTGAGGCTTTGGTTTCCAGGCCGAGCTGTCAGTTACTAGCCCCCCTACCCGGTCCCCCCGCCCGCTCCTCCCAGAGCCTTGACCAACGTTTGTTTTCAAATTCGGCAGGGTTTCCGCGCGATGCGGTCCTTGGCGTGGGATTTGTAGGTGGCGTATGAAAAACTGCCTTTCCAAAGTAAAGGCTTGTCGCTAAAATCCTTTCTTCCTGTTTTCCTCGGTGGTTGCTTTAATACTCACTCTCCTCTGCTCCACAATCTTTCCGGGTATGTTTTGGGGCTGTAATGAGTTTGAATTCGCAGGGAGGTTACGCGACTCACTGATCGCCTTAGATTCTGCAGGGTAAACTATCAAACGCAGTTTTTCTTCGTGTTGTTGTTGTGTTTTTTTTTTTTTTTAAATCTGGAGGTAAGAATCAATTTTAATTTTCATATTAGATCTTAATTCTCAGAAAAGGGATGGGGAAGGTTTTCTCTCTCCTTCGATCCTAGGAAATAGGACCAACCAGGCCCCTAAAAAGTGGGGTGTGCAGTAGTAGGAACAGATTAGAGGCGAGAATTCCAATTGCATTTTTATTTTGTCTGGCACAACCAATTGATAATTTACTTAATTCCAATAACCCCGATTAAAGTCAAGAATATTTAACGCAGAAAATGTAGGGCTACCTAGTTAAGTGTGGGATCTAGAGAAATAGGGTAGGCAAAATTGGGGTCTTCCTATTTCCAAGTACCTGTAGCATTGGTTGTTTATATTCTCGTAGAAGAAGGGGGGCTGTTTGAATTTTGATTATGACCTGAGTTTGTACTTTGTATATGATTTTATGTCATTTGTTAGTTGCATCTTCTTAAGAAGATTTTAAGATACTTTTGTGTTTCTCAGTACTGGGCCAGTTAGGTTATTAACATGTTAATGAACCCGTCTTCCAGTCTTAAGTGTTGTGAGTCTTGCATTCCTTCACAAACTTGGTCTTAGGCTAAAACTAAGACTACGACCATTCATTATTTATTTTGAATGCTACTTCCAAATAGCACAGTTTATTGCAAATAATTGCCCAATGGTATTTATTGAATTCAGTTAAATCTTTCTTCCTTTGGTGTTATCCAAATCTTAATCTCAGGAATAGGACTTGCGCCAGGCTGACCGGAGTGCCAGTTCCACCATCAATATGCAGTGATCTTGTTCTCATTTACTTTTACCTTTATTTCTCACCTCATTTCATGTGTGTGTTTATGTTTTAACCATACAGAGCTAGAAGTGATTTTAGAGATCACCCAATTCAAATTTATATAGTAAAAGAAGAAAAAACAGGCCCAAAATAGTACCAATTACAAATATTTTAAAATTTTTAAACAAATCATTGCCCTAACTAGGGGATAGAACCCAGATCTCCTGAATCCCAGTATCAGCTTCATCTCCCTACTGGGCAAGGTTGCTTTCTCTTTCTGCTATTCATTTTTCCCACTTCTTTGCTTATGAGATGGCAGTAGCCAGTCCCATCAAACATTTCTGACAGCACCCCTTTTATGGGGGCACAGTGGTAATTACATGTAAATAATTCACAATGTGCTTCTCTGGAATTTGCACAGGCCTCATTTTTTTAAAAAAACAAAAGCAAACCTTTAACCCAGTGCTGTCCAACCAACAACTTTCTCCGATGATGGAATAGTCTATATCTGTGCTAATATGGTAGCCATTAGTCATATGCGGCCCTTAAAGCAAGTCTTTTTTTTTTTTTTTTTAAATGCCTTTTTACTGATTTCAGAGAGGAAGGGGGAGAGAGAGAGAAATAAAAACATCAATGATGAGAGTCATTGATCAGCTGCCTCCTGCAGCCCCCTACTGGGGATGGAGCCCAACCTGTGGGAATCGAACCGTGACCTCCTGGTTCATAGGTCAACTCTCAACCACTAAGCCACACTGGCCAGGCTGAAGCAAGTCTAAAAGACTTGTAATGTGACTAGTGTGACTGAGGAACTGAATTTTAAATTTTATTTAATTCTTACTAATTTATATTTAAATAGTTCCTTTTGACTAGTGACTACCGCATTGGACAGTGTAGCTTGAAGCAGTTGTAGTTTTCCAATAGGTAAAGAAGACAAGTGGGTTAAGATCAGGTCATTTAAACTTTTTTAAAAATTGAGATATAATTGCCCTGGTCGGGTGGCTCAGTTGGTTGGAGTATCATCCTGTATACAAAAAGGTTGCAGGTTCCAGTCCCTGTCAGAGCACATATGTAGGTTGCAGTTGGGAGTGAGTATGGGAGGCAGCCTATCGATGTGTCTCTCTCTCTCTGTCTCTCTGTCTCTCTGTCTCTCTCTCTCTCTCTCTCCCCCACACACACTCTCCTCCTCTCCTCCCTCTCTCTCTAAAATCAATTTTTTAAAATCCCTGGGTGAAGATTAAAAAAAATAAATTGAGATATAACATTAGAGTAGTTTCAGGTGAACACATAATGATTTGATATCCTATATAATAAAAGGCCAGGCCATAAGCGTAATGACCAGAATGACCACTTGACCAGTTGCTATGAGGTGGGGGGCCAGCGAGGGGAACCGGCTGGCTGGCGGTGGTAGCAGGGTGGGATAAGGGCCTGCAAGGGAAACCAGCTGGCTGGTGGCAGCAGCCAGGGACTGACAAGCAGGCGGAAAATGGCCCTGATTGCAGGCTAGGCCTAGGGACCCTAACCGTGCATGATTTCGTGCACTGGGCCTCTAGTTTGTATATGTTGTGAAATGATCAGAATAAATCCAGTTTAAATATTTTAACGTTTGAATGAGAACGTTATTATGGGAGGGAAGAGCTTCCTGGCCAAATACATTGGGGAAAAACCAAATACCATAGCTTTCTGGATACATGACATACACTGGCATTTTATATGTGTATATTTTCATATTGATTTGAAAGAGAGAGAGAAACATTGATCGGTTGCCTCCCACGTGTGCTCCGACCTAGGATGGAACCCGCAACTTGGGCATTGCCCTGACCAGGAATAGAACTGGCAACCTTTCGGTGCACAGGATGACAATCAACTGAGCTACACTGGCCAGGGTACACGTTGCCATTCTTAGAACCCTACATAAAATAACCTGGTTTAACCTTGTTTAATCCAAGCTCTGCCCTAGCTGGGTAGCTCATTGGGTTAGAGCTTCCTCTGGATATGCTAAGGTTGCAGGTTCAGTCCCTGGTCAGGACATATACAAGGAGCCCTCTCTCTCTCTCTCCCTCTCCCTTCCTCCTCTCTCTCTCCCCGCCTCTCCCTTCTTTCCTCTCTTCTACTCTCCCCCTCTTCCTCTCTCTAATAATCAATAAATAACCCAGGCTTTTGCACACACTCTGAATACCTTTTATATTTTTGCTGAGCATCTTTATACTTGTTACCGAGGCATGCAGGAGGCATGCCTCTGGAGTCCATCTGAGTTTAAATCTCGGCTCTACCCCTTACTGTGTGACCATGGGCCGATTACTTTAACCTCCATCAGCTTCACTTTTCCTGTTCGTAGAATAAGGTTGTGGTATTGCTTTTATAAGGTTGTTACGTGGTTTAAATGGGGAAGCACTTAAAACAGCGTCTGGCTGATATTAGAGGTACTGTTAAAACGGTCTTTTGTTTTTTTTATCATGCTTCATCCTTGAAGCAACTCTAAGATTAATAAGGAGAGTGGCACTAGACCCTTGTTATTTAAAAAGCTATGACTTCCCTTCCCTTATCCTCAGATATTTAGGAATTACTTTAATTTTTTATTTTGAGGTAATTAAATATTCACAGGAAATTGCAAAAATAGTACAGACCGGTTCTTTCCTTCAATGGTTACATCTTACATAACTATTGCATACTATCAACACCAGGAAATTGACTTTGGTGTGTGTGTGTGTACTTTTGTGACATTTTATCTCCTGTAGATTAATTTCACTACCACTGCAATCAAGATTCACAGCTATTCCAACACCATGAACATCCCCCTAATGCTATCCATGTATAGTCTTAGGAACCTCCTATGTCTCCCCACCTTCCCTGAACCCTAGAAACTACTTATCTATTCTTTGGCAACCATTTATTTAACTTTATAATTTCATGATTTAAAAAAAAAATATATTTTTTTATTGATTTCAGAGAGGAAGGGAGAGGGAGAGATAGAAACATCAATGATGAGAGAGAATCATTGATCGGCTGCCTCCTTCACACCCCACACTGGGATTAAGCCCACAACTTAGGCATGTGCCCTTGATTGGAATCGAACCCAGACCCTTCAGTCCTCAGACTGATGCTCTATCCACTGAGCCAAACCGGTTAGGGCTATAATTTCATGATTTTGAGAATGTTACATAATTGGAATAATAAAGTATGTCATTTTCTGAGATTTTTTTTTTTTCCATTCAGCATGATGTTTTTGAGATACATTCAAGTTACTGCATTTATCAGTAACTCCTTTTCATTACTGAGTAGTATTCTATGGTATGGATATACCACTGTTTAACCATTTACTTCTTAAAAGACATTTTGGTTTTCAGTTTAGCTAATATGAATAGAACTATGAACATTCATGTTCAGGTTTATGTATGGATGTAATTTTCATTTCTCTGGGAATGCAATTGCTAGGTATTATGGTAAGAGTGCGTTTAGTTGTTTTTTTAAAGACATTGCCAATCTATTTTCTAGACAGTCTGTTCCATTTTACAGTCCCACCAGCAGTGTAAGAGAGATCCGCTTCCTCTATATCCTTGCCAGTATCTGTTATTGTTAGTATTTTTATATTATCTGTTCTAATAGATGTATGGCTAGTGATATTTAACATATTTGTGTGTCATTGTTTGCCGTCCATATATCCTCATTATTAAAATGTCTATGTTTTTTGCCCGTTTTCTAATTGAATTGAGAATTCTTTATATATTACAGTTAATATATTCTTAATTTTTTTTTTTTTAAATGTTTGGGGGGAAAAACCATGACATGTGAAAGTCATATGAAATTCAGATTCAGTGTCCAGAAATAGAGTTTTATTGGAATACCATTCCACCCATTCAGATGTATGGTCTACGGCAGTTTTTGCCCTACAGCAGCGGAGGAGAGTTGAGACAGATCATATGGCCTGCAAAGCTTTTTATAGAAAAAGTTTGCAGACCCTGAGGCAGCTCATTCAGCAAAGAGACATGTTCCTGCACACCAGCCCCCTGCACACCAGCCCAGCAGTACTCAGTCCGAGCTCATGTCTAGTTTACCGTAAGTGTCGGATGCTAGGCATTTGGAGTTGCTCATAAGTAGTTGAAACGAAAGTTTAATATGTAAGTACTAAGGTAAACTTGCTTTATCTATAAAATGGTACAGAAAATGATTTTTATAAAGAGGTAAAGTGACATGCTTAAAATTTTCTAGTTAGAAAGTGATAGAACTGAATCTAGAAGATACTAAATGTTAAAAGATATAAAATATTTTTTTTTTATTTCTTGTAAGGAACAGTCTTGAGTCTTAAACTGAGTTACCTGAGTCTTTTGAAATCCTATTTTCCACCTCTCCCTTTTAACTGCATTCAAAACATAGAACAGACTTCCTCCACAAAACCCATCAAAGGAAGTAATGCTCCTTTTTAATTATTCTCAGTTAAATTTATTATTGTAGAAATATTTTTTAAAAAGGAAAGGGGTGAGTTGACTCCTGTAGCTCCCTTCTCCAATGTCATTAAATGACAGGGTTGCTTTTATGTATTTCCAGTGAGTCAGCCTTCCTTTCTCACATTTTTTCAACTTTGACCAGCTGTCCTAACTGCTATCACAGGGAGTGTCTTGAGGGCAGACTCCTAATTGAAATTTTCTATGATGTCAAAGAGCTATTGGCAGGAATTTTAAATCCAGAAGCAGTTGATTGTGGTGATGAGAGTGGGGAATTACTTTGGGATTATACAGAGAACTGAAGTAAACAGATAATCTCATTTATCAGAGCAACAACTTCAGGGACTGTACTTTTCCTTATTCAGAGAGGCAAAAAAGCCTTTAAGGCCATGAAAATTTTTGTATTTTTGTATAACATAATGCTATTATTATGATCATGCAGAATTATGTAGTGGGCACTCAGTAAAAAATCTGTTGAAGTAATGTTCTCTTTATTGGAGGTTCCTCCAAGCCACCTCAAGTCCATTAATTGTGATGAGATCATTTTAGTTGGTCATCCAATGGGAGTGTTGCAGAGAGGAGGTGACAGAGAAGGCAGAAAGAGAACAGAACGGAGTGGAGTGTATTAGAAGAGTTTGAGTTTTGGAGTCAGACAAGCAAGAGTTTGAATCTTGGTTGTCACCTACTGACTTGGTAACCTAATATAAATAACATATAATGTTTCAGGCTGTTTTCTTTTTATTTAAGTGTAGTTGGTCTGAATACATTCTCTGTTGGACCTCTAACACTCTACCAGAAAGGGAAAGATTGTTCATTCTTTAGACATGGATTTTTTTAAAAAATTGAGATATAATTGACATATAACATTATAACATCTTAAACGTATTACATGTAAGTTTAAGATGTACAACATATTGATTTGACATAATTTATATTGCAAAGACACTGACTTTTAAATAACACTTTCAATTTAAAGCAAGGCAACCTCGATATTCTCATTAAGCAGTGATGGCTAACTTAGTATAATACCTTTAACAACTTTGTATGTGTGTGCCATTCTCAATTAGTTACCACCTATAATAACTTAAAATTAATATTTGTTTGTTCATGGAAATTCATTAGCTAGTGTGACACAAGTTGTCTCAAATTTCTCTATAATCAAAGGTGAGCTTTCTCTATCTCAGCCTTAGCCTTAGATAAAAATCAAAAATTGAAAAACAGGATTAGTGAATAGATTGATTGAAATGTCACATTTTAAACGTTTATCATGTTGAAATATGAGATTAAAACCAATTTAGGGCTTTTTCGTTTCCTTATATGGTGGTTGTTTTGAGATGGACCATGCTGAATTAATTGAATGGTTCTCGTATAATGAGTTTTGGAATAAAACCCACAGAGACTTGGCCATGTTAGAAATACCATTGGTAATCTGATAGTAATATAGAAAATGTGTTACAATCAAGGCAACTCTTTGGTGTTAATTTCAGTGTTGGATCTAGGTCACAATTCATCTTCTGCATACCAAATACATCCTCTGAAGCTTAAAATAACAGGATCTATTCAGAGATTTTTTTTTTCTGTGAAATTGCTAAACATTTAGCAATGGGTAATTAGATAATTTTTAAAAAATTGGTTTAACCTTTATATTTAGTGGCATTAACATTTAATTGCTTGGGAGAATTGCCTAAATTACTGATTTGATATATAGGAAAAGTATTTAGATAAGTTTATTTGGTAAGAAATATAAATGACTGTTACTAGGTGTTTTAATTAACTCTCAAAGATTTACTTGTATGTAGAATAAAAGATTACTTTTTCTGCCCTGGACATTGTAACTCAGTGGTTAGAGTGTCTGCCTGGGCACTGAAGGTTCAATTTCCCCGGTCAAGGGCATGTATCTGGATTGTAGGTTCATCCAGGGCCCCTGACAGGGCATATTCGGGAAGGAAATCAATCAATGTGCCTCTTTCACGTCGATATTTTTCTCTCTCTCTTCCTCCTTCCCTTCCTTCCACTCTCTTTTAAAAAATCAGTGGAAAAATATCCTCAGGTGAGGATTAATGACCGCCCGCCCCCCCCCCCCCCAAAAAAAAAGAAAAGAGTGCGTTTTCTCTTGCCAGTAAGTAATACATGTATATTTTGGTAAATGATCTCAGTTTAATTACAAGTGATGTTTGCAAATGGTTTTCTTTTTTTTTCCCCCATTTTTAAATTGGTTTTTATTTTTATTTATTTTATTGTTTAAAGTATTATGGTTTTCTTTTTGTTGTTTAAATGCAAGTATTAAATAGAATGAAAATCATTTGGTATCTATCACATTAAAGTCTTTGATTTGCACTTAAAAATTTTTTTTGAAGATTTTATAACCTGTGTATCTGGTTATTAGAATGATTTTGTATAGACTGCTGCAACTGTCATATATTTACACATTTTATACCAAGGAAATTTTTTACTGTAAAATTTATTGAGCTTGTTCTTCCCACGTATAGTGATAGGATTAGTGGGAGTAACTATCTCAACACTGTCAGAAATACGATAGTTGGCTGGGTAAATTCTATACAGTACATACCACACTGTGCTTGAAGGTTGGTCAGGACAATACCTGATATTTAATCCTAAAGAATTCTTGCTAGATAAGATGCCGTTCTATTTTGGATTTGCCAATCCATGACAATCCCTTAAAATTAAAAATACATTTTTTAACTGTGAAAATAATATATGTTTTTGTAGAAAGTTGGAAAATACATGTAAGTAAAAAAGAAGAAAGCTAGACATTTATAATCCTACCAGCCTTGATAACTACCATTCACACTTCTCCAGATATTTTTCTGTGTTGTATATACAAAATACCTGTAGCTAAGTCAGACTTTTTCCTGTCTTTAGGTACTTTGCTTCTCCCTAGAATATTTTTCTCTCAAAAACATGCTTGTCATCTCTTATTACTTAGGACTTAGTCTAAATGTCACCTCCCAAAGAGAGCTTCCCCAGCATCTAGAGCAGTGGTTCTCAACCTTTCTAATGCCGCGGCCCTTTAATACAGCTCCTCATGTTGTGGTGACCCCCAACCATAAAATTATTTTCGTTGCTACTTCATAACTGTAATATTGCTACTGTTATGAATCGTAATGTAAATATGTGTGTTTTCCGATGGTTTTAGGCTCTACAGCAGCGGTTCTCAACATGAGGAACTATATTAAAGGGTCGCGGCATGAGAAAGGTTGAGAACCACTCTAGATTCTAGTAACCTACTGATAACTTTCTTTTTCTTGTACAACTAGATTGTACAATCCAAGAGAGTAGGGATCATGTCTGTCTTAGTTAATACCACATTCCTAGTGCCCAGAAGTGTCCTTGGTACATTATAGGTACTAAATAAGTAAATGCTTGAATGATGAATATTATAAAAATGGGATAAGATTTATACATACGTCAGCTGCTCTGGAAAGAGTAGATTGCTTACAATTTAGAGGAAAGGTGGAAAATTAAGTAATAGCACTGAATGTGGTAAGTACTGTGATGAGAAGTATGGTAATAGGAAACACAGTAGGAATAGCTATCTAAATCGCATGGAGAAGAGTTACTAAGAGAAGGCTTTTGGAAAAGTGACAGTATAAGCATTTTGTAACCTTGTAATTTGTCAGTTCTTTTCTTCTCTAATATAATTTACAATGGCTGGGTAGTATTTTATCATGTGTAAGTACCAGAGTTTAATCAGTATCTTATTATTAGACCATTAGGGGATTTCCTAAATAATCTATAATAATAAAAGTGTAATATGCTAATTAGACTGGACATCCTTCCGGACGAAGCCGGGGCTGCAAGGGAAGCCCGGGTCCCGGGTGCCAGAGGGAAGCCGGTGCCGGCAGCTGGGGAAAGGAAGGCCTACTCTTGCACGAATTTCGTGCATTGGGCTTCTAGTACTCTCATAGATGTCTTTATGTATCCTCAGTCATTTTCTTAGGTGATTTTTACTTGGGAGTGGAATTTTTGGGTCTGAGAATTAGAAATATTTTCAAGGCTTTTGGTTCATAATAATTTTGGAGAGTGCCACGTTGCCTCCATCAAAGTTGTGCTAGTTGATACTTCCAGCAACCATACATGAGAATGCAAAAAAAAAAAAAAATGTTTTTGCCAATTTTGTAGGCAAAATGGTGTCTTACAGCTTAATTTGCCTTTTTTTGATTCACCTATATGTATCATAGTAATGTGTAGACTGATAGCAAAATACGACGAGCTCCAATGTAGATTTTACAGTGGTTACCATACCGAATTAGCATATGTGAAATCAATAACTTCTCTATTTCCTTTTGTTTTTTGATTGCAGGTCATATTATATGCTGACCTTTGCATTATCTACTCTTTAGCATAATCTTCAAACCAGAATATTATTGTATTTTAAGATTTTTGTCTCATTTTATTAACATGTAAGCTGTAATAATGACAAATTCATAGAAACTGAGAATAGGTTTCTTAATTTGATATAAAGTACCTTAAGAAGTTTGTATGTTGACACTAGACCTAGCAACTTACTTCTTTTTAATTATTGTGGCCAGAAACACCAGATGAAAATGGTAAAACCCAGAGAGCTGATGATTTTATGTTGAAGAAAATAAAGAAGAAAAAGAAAAAGAAACACCGAGAAGACATGCGAGGAAGACGCCTTAAAATGTACAATAAGGAAGTACAAACTGTCTGTGCTGGCCTGACGCGCATCAGTAAGGAAGTCCTCACCCAAGGACAAGCAAATAGCACTTCGGGAGTTAATAAGGAGTCCTTCAGGTATCTGAAAGATGAACAGCTGTGCCGATTAAATTTGGGCATGCAAGAATATCGGGTACCCCAGGGAGTACAAACACCTTTTATGACCCACCAGGAGCATTCTATTCGTAGAAATTTCTTAAAAACAGGTACTAAGTTTAGCAACTTTATTCATGAGGAACACCAGTCCAATGGTGGTGCTCTTATCCTTCATGCTTACATGGATGAACTCTCATTTTTGTCTCCAATGGAGATGGAGAGATTTTCTGAGGAGTTTCTTGCTTTGACATTCAGTGAAAATGAGAAAAATGCTGCTTACTATGCTTTAGCAATAGTGCATGGGGCGGCTGCTTATCTCCCGGACTTCTTGGACTATTTTGCTTTTAATTTCCCCAACACTCCAGTGAAAATGGAAATTCTGGGCAAGAAAGATATCGAAACAACCACCATTTCAAATTTCCACACTCAGGTAAGGTGAACTCATTGTTAAATTATTTAGTAAGTACAGATACAGTATATGCTAACCCTCATTTTGTTGCTTAGCACATACCAGCACTTTTAATAAAAACTCATGGTGGTAAATGTGGTTCAAATTGTTTATTTCTCTAATTGAAAAATCTTGATTGCTGTAGTTCTTTGGGATGTGGCATATGACTTGCTTGGTCTAAGAAATGCTTTATACATGAACTATTAAACATGATTACTCGTCTTTGTGGAAAACCAGCTTGAAAACTAATCCATTCTTTCACAGATTAGGTAATATTAGCATGGGTGGTGTGATTTAGAACTGGTAGCCTCAAGGTAACTCTAGTAAACTTTTGTGTCATAATAAAACATCTGAGGGCATTGACCTATTTATTTGCCAGGTTTTTGCTTTTCTTTCAGTAACTTGTTGGCAGTCTATCCCAGAAACATACCTTCTTTATGTGACTTGGAAGTGTCACTAGGAAGACCACCATAGCTGCCGCTCCTTCTGCCTACGCTCTGCTGTAGGTGAAGACATTTGCTGACGCCTTGCTTGGGCAGCCAGGCTTAAGTCAGCAGGGAAACTCTCCTTCCTAACCAGTGGTTTTAAATGAAACGTTTTTTTCAATGAAGTTATTTTAGGGCATAAACTGAAGTTGAAAATATGTTCTAGATTTTTTTTCTTGCTTGCTTTTCTCATAAGGATTGTGAACGTGGATAGTCAGCTATAAGTTTTTGTTATAGATACAAATTCTACACAAGTTTCCTGGAGAATGTTACACTCTTAGAGAGTTATAATGATATAACCTGTTTTTTTCAGGTTATCTGATAATTTGCTGCCATTCTTTCCTTAAGAGTTTTTTTTTTTTGTAGGTAGACTCTTGTATCATAAGACTCTCGGCTCTCTGCATTAGAGTGGTTTCAAGCCACTTGGATATGAAATCCCCTCTAATTGAGTCTTTTTAGTGATTCTTACCATCCTTGCCTCCAATGAGGGGAGTACCCAGTTTAGATTTATGAGCTTCAGAATTTCTCTAATTGAAGTTCTCTCTGCAGTAGAGAGAGCAGGAGCAGCCAATCTGGAGAGGTCGCAAGATGGGGCTGCCCAAGATGTTGGAACACGATGTGCAATAAAGGGCTTCGTCTTGGATTTTGGCCTTGTTACCACAATCAGGTACCGAAGTGCTGACTTTTGTAGTAGATTTTGTTTTTTCTTTTTCCTTTTTTTTTTTTAAAGGAGGATAGCCCCTTGACAGTTAAGGAATCCTATTTGTATCAATATTGCAGAAGGGACTGAAAATAGTTCTCCTAATGTAGTCCATAGTCCCCATTTAACAAAGATCTTGCTGAGAGCAGGATTAATATGCTCTTTCACTTTTTTCGTTTAGAAAGCTGCAGCAAATTTTCTCTTCTGATTGATAGACCAGCAAGCATAGCTGAGAAGTAAGCCAGAAACTTGGAGGGGTGGGGAGTCTTGGTTTTGTGATGATGACTTTTTAACTTTAATAATAGTCTTAGTGGATTAGGATTCTTAGAGCTGATATCTCTAAATATTCCCTGCTGATTTTTGTCTTCCAATTGATTTTTTTCAATGGAGCTGAAATTTCAATGACTGTACCAACAACTTACCTTGAGATTTACTTTCATATTTATAAAATAACCACTTTCTAAGAACATATCAGATTATTTAAAAATTTGATGTCACTAAATACTTTAACCACATGAGAATATTGAGGAGTATTGAGTAAGTGTCATGCTCTGGTGATCCTTGGTGAGGGAACTTCATTTTATTTATGAATATTGAGTCATTGGGGCGAAGGATGAGGTGGGTGTGGAAGTTAGTGTAGCCTAAGAAATTAGATTTGCAGTGGTGGAATCATTGGCAGATGTTGGGATGGAAGATAACACAGTAGTTCAGATTTATTTAGCACTTTGTGATTTATAGAAATGCTTTCACATTCATATCTGAATATTTTAAACACAACCCATGTGGTAGGTAAACAATTTTATCTCTGTTTTTCATCAAAGAAACGGAGGGTTGGGGATGTTTATTGTTATCCAAGGTTATGTAGCTAGTAAGTATAAGTCAGGGAGCAAACTGCAAACTTAGGCCACTTGAGCAATATGTGCATATTTTACCATACTCCTCTTTCTTCTTTCAGCCATTGGAGAAGAGACTAGTGCTTTTGTTTGTCTAACTCTGTAGTCAGTGAAATGGAATGATCTCAGTTTCACACAATATTCAGAGGCTATTCTAATATTTTTTAACAAATACCTTTAGATTGTTGGGAATTAAGTGAAAATACCTTAGGTTATTTGGACTTCTATGTTTTGTGAAGTCTTATCAAGTTCTGTTGAGCCAAAAATAAAGTGAAGTAAATTGTTTATTACCTTAGAGACACAATTACTAGAGGTTATAATTTAAATATGTAGCCATAATAATTATTCATGAGTATATTTCAAGACACTTTGAGAACCTATCATGTACTGCACATTCTGTTCTTAAAAGGACTAATTGATGAGCTCAGTTGAGTGGAGAAGATGAATAAACCAGCGGTTATAATGCAGTTTGTCAAGTAAGAGCATAAAGGTATGCATAGGGAAAACAGTTGTGAGAGAGGGAGCAGTGTGTGGTGTTACCTAACTCAGGCTCAAAGTGATTAGAAAAGTCATTTTAAAGCACCTAATAGTGCTTGAGTGGAGCCTTGAAAGATTAGTACTTAGCTTCATAAGGGCATTAAAAGAATACTTCCTATGCAAACACATAGGTATTAAAGAATGTAGCACTTTTAGGAAGCTGTGAATAGCTTAATATAGCAATAATACATGCTGACTTAAGGGGTGGTGAGAGTTGAGAACAGAGAGATAGACAAAAATCAAGATTGTGAAGAGCTTTATATGTGCTAAAAAAATTAGTGTTTTTTTCCTTAGAGGTAATGGGGAATCATTGGTGAATTCTAAGAGGGGCATGCTATCAAGTTATGTTTGCAAAGATTACACAGTAGTGTGGAGAATGAGATTGGAAGCAAGAAGATAGGTTAGGTTACTGTGGTAACCAGACAAATGATTCATGTCCAAACTGATATTGACACTGGAGAGGAAGAAATGAAATTTGAGCACTAATTAGAAGATGGAATTATTTGCACTTGGTGAGGGAGACGTATAGAGTCTTAAGATGTGATTTTGACAATGGGCTGATGGTGGTGCTGGTCACAAAGTCAATACAGGTTTGAAAAAGCTGTTTTGGGTGTGGAAGGTATTGATGAGTTCTGTTTGAGGTGTTTTGTGTTGGAGGTACCTGTAAAGGCTATGGTTAGACATGTCTACTAGGTAGTTAAATATATGGATCTATGATTGGGAGACATGTCTAGGCTGGAGATGCAGAAGTTGAATCCATTAGCCTATAGGTGATCAGGGACAGCATTAGAATGGAAGAGATAAAGTGTAGAATGGAATCTTGTGATGCACCCATGTGTGGAACGGGAAGAGATAAAGACAAAGAGGTAGAAGGAAGTTTAGATGACAAGTTTTCTAGCTTTTATGAATGATGTAGTGATTAAATGTCATATCCATACAAGGAATGAAGTAAGATAAGGTTGGGAAAATGTTAGGCTGCTCACTTGGGAATTAAATTGGAAACATTATCAAGACCAGCGCTTTGCAAACCATAGCCATCTTAATATTGTAAGTTATGCTTTTTTTAAAGAAGCTTGCTATTTAAAGTGTGCTTAATATATGAATTTGGCATCAACAGAGAGCTTGCTAGAAATGCAGACTTTCAGACCCTTAACCAGGTCTTCTGAATCATAATCTACATTTTAACAAGATACCCATGTAATTCACACGCACACTAGAGTTTGAGAAACACTACTGTAAAACTCACCTCCACTATCCAGGAAGTAAAATATAATTTGTTTGGGGCTGAGGGGACTGGGCGCCGCCATCTTTGGGCTGTGGGTGCCACCATCTTTGAGGGCGGAGTAGTCAATTAGCATATTCCCTCTTTATTGGCTGTGGGCGCCGCCATTTTTGCAATGGTGTGAGGGTCAATTAGCACATTCCCTTTTTATTAGATAGGATTATTATTATTTTAGCTTAGATATTATATCATGCAATTATCGGCACTAGAAAAACATTTTTAATGGTTTTAAACCTTGAAGTGTTCTGCAGTAAGTATGCAATATTTGGCTCCCCTCCTTATAAAAATCCTATGGCCTCTGATAAACTGATTAGCAGTTCAGATATTCTTCTAGTCATCTTATGGACTAACAGGATTTTAGAGTAGGTGGGGATCATTTCCAAGCCTTTGTTTTATAGGTGAGGAAGATCACATTTTGTTTGTGACCTTTCCCAAGGTTAAAGAGTGGCAGTTCTTCAAAGAGGAATTGCTTTATAGTCTGCATTTCTAACAAGCTCCCAGATGCTGCTGATGTTGCTGGTCCACAAACCAACAAGGCTGTAGGTCTTAAATTCTGTCATAAATTACAAACAAGTAACAAAAACACTAAAAATATAGTGAAGTTAAATGGGAGTTGTTTTAAATATCACCATCTGAGACTATTTTCACCTTACAGCAACTAAGTAATTGAAGTGTATGTATGGTGAAGAAAGTTTGTATATGTATATGCTGTGGGGAGAGGGAATTAATTTAAAAAGTGTATCTACTGTAATAGGATTTTTTTCTCTTTATCTGGCAAATGTGTATTTTTAAGTTCTTAAAAAAAAGACTTCTGTAAAATTTATATAATATTGAAGTCTTATTGAAGGTCATAGCTCTTTAACTTTATTTAGAAATTCTTATAAAATGTTGCTTTTATTACTATAAGGTGGTAATGTTTACTGTTCCAGAGAAAATCAACAAATGTTATTCATTTATTATGTGTTGTGGCATGGCCCAAAATGGGCTTATAGGTGCCATGTTTGATTAATTAACATTTTATAGTGAATTGGTGGTACTAATTAAGAATAGAAGAGTGCTTTGTAGCTTGATGGTGACTGAGAAACTCTTAAGGAATTACGTATCAGTGTGTTATATAAAAGGAAAAAATATTTTAAGAAGTTTTAAAAGTAAAACAGCATAAAAAATGGTATGTTTGGTTCTTTCTGTCATTCTAAGTATAGCTTATATTCTTTTGACTCATACTACTTTTTTACTAGATGTTTTAAACCAGGAATGCCTTTTTATTCACAGGTCACAAGGTTAGGAAGATTGCTGGCTAGCTTTTTCCTCTCTGTTTTTTAAACAATCAGCTTAAATAGGTTTCTTCATGAAACATGAATTCTGTTGAATAATTATTCTCCCCAACCTCCACACACAGGGTTTTCCACATAGTGTATTTCTAGTTTAGTGTTAAGTTTTGTTTTTAATAATTTATTTTTTAGAGCAATTTTAGGTTCATAGCAAAATTGAGGGGAAGGTACAGACCTTTCCCAAATACTCCCAGCCCCCACCTATGCATAGCCTTCCCCATTATACACATCCCCCACCAGAGTGGTCCATTTCTTACAATTGATAAGCCTGTGCTGACACGTCATAATCACCCGAAGTCCCTAGTTTACACTAGAATTCACTCTTGGTGTACATTCTATGGGTTTTGACTTACATGTACCCATCATGGTAACATACAGAGTAGATTCACTGCCCTAAAAAATCATCTGTGCTCTGCCTATTCATCCCTTCCCTCACTCCCATCCCCACCCCTGCCAACCACTGATCTTTTCACTGCCTCCATAGTTTTGCCTTTTCCAGAATGTCATATAAAGGGTGGGGCAACAGTAGGTTTACAGTTGTGAGTATTTGAAACAGTTTATTGTGTTATTATTTATTAATATATTATTTTCCATATGAATAATTATAAACTTACTTTTGCCCCACCCTGTAGTATGTAGCCTTTTCAAATTGGCTTCTTTCACTTAATAAACACATTTTAAGGTTCCTCCATGTCTTCCCATGGCTTGATAGCTCATTTCTTTTTAGCACTAAGTCATATTCCAATATATGGATGTATCACAGTTTATCCATTTACTTACGAAAGACATCTTAGTTGCTTCCAGGTTTTTGGCAGTTATGAATGAAGCTTATATCTTCTAAGTTTTTAAATGACTTATTAAAAGGTGTATGTAGCCCTGGCTGGTGTGGCTCAGTTGGTTGAGCATCGTCCCACGCACTGAGAGGTTGCTGGTTCGATGCCTGGGTTGCGGGTTCTATCCCCAGTAGGGACCATGCAGGAGGCAACTGATCGATGTTTCTCTCCCTTTCTCTCTCTGTAAAATCAATAAAGAGAAACATATCTTCAGGCGAGGGTTAAAAAGCAAACAAACACGGATGTATGTATTGGATGTATGGATTGAGAGCACAATTGAGCATATTTAACTCTCCCAGCAATTAATACAGGATAACTTTTTAAAGTTGAGTGTCTAATCTAAAGGACTACATATATATTGACAGCAAATGTGCATAGTATTCACACATAATTGTTCAAACTTTTATATAGCTATTATAAATATATTAAATTTTTTGAATGCATGCAAAGCTATTTACTATTTTCTTAGAGGTATTTTCTTCCTTGATATCTCAATCCTCCCTTCCCCACTTCGCCTTCAGATTTAACTCAAGGCTAACTTTTCCCTGCTTGGCATTATGTTCCATGTTCCCATGGCAGCTTTAGTTTTTTTCTGTTCTTTGGTCTCTACTTGCCTTCTTCCAATCATCAACACTTGTTTCTTCCTTCACGGTGCCCCAGTACATACACTTTGGGAGGTGGTAGAACTCAACTTGTTCTTTGCTTTTGAGTGCTGTTTTCAGGCCAAAGCTTCTCAGACTTACCAGATCCTAAGAATAATCTGGGGTTGTTAGTTTCAAATACATATTAGAAGTTCAGGTTCTTCTCTTGGAAATTCTGATTATCTTAATTGTTCTGTTTTGGGAGTGCTCTAGTTATAGACTTTTTTCTTAGTCCAGAGCAGGAGATGATAATCCAGATGTTATCTGTGCTGTAGACTATTGCCTCCCTCAGTACAGAGTATACCAGATACAAGTTGCAGGCTAAACCACCATAAATCACAGATAGAACAAAATAAAAGTTTCTTGAATAATAAGTCCAAAGGTGTTCCATGAGGTCATCCAGCATTCTGCTTTCCTTCTGCCATTCCCTTTGGTGTTGTCATATGCATGGTTGAACCTGGCCCTCCAAAGAGAGGAAGTGGAGAGCAGGCTGCTTACTTATTAAGACATGTTCTGGAAATTGCATATGTAACTTATGCTAACATTTCATTGGCCAGAACCTAGTCACAGGCCACGCTTAGCTGCCAAGGAGCCTTGCTCAGCTGTATGCCCAGGCAGTTCTGTTACTAAAATCCAGAATGGTAGGTAAGAACGGTAGATCAGATACTAGGGGATAATTCATAATTTTCTTGTTTGGCATCAGTGCCACATAGGTGGTACCTGTTGACTTTCTGGTAATAAATGCCGTCCATCTTCTAAGCTTTGCTGGTAATTATTTAAATGCAGCACAAACATTAGCATTTAAACATTTTTACTCATGTGATAGACACTCTAATCAGCTTTACTACTACCACTACTTTTTTTTTAAAACCAGAGTTTAATAGCTGATTACTTCATTTCTAGCCTCAGCAAACATAAATTTAACAATTCCCCCATTTCAGGTTTACTTTCTCTTTTTAAATAGGAAAGGATACTTTATGTCACATATTATCTTAGGTATTTGCATTTTAAGTTGTCTTCAAGTTCAGTGCTGTTGAATTAAATGGTATTTAAATTAGGAAAATTTGGAGTACTATGACCTAAAAATATTAATGCAGATTAAAAATGTGTTGAGTTGCATAATCTCAAAGCTAGCAAACCAAGTAAATTGAAAATTACTATAGGCAGTGTACTTCAGGATTGGTATTAGGTTACATGAACTTTAAATTGTGATCAGTCTTTAGAATTTTCTCTCATAAGATGCCATCATCATGTATAGTTTGAAAGTCTTTTTAGGTAGAGAAACTTCTGGTAATTGGGAATGGGGGAGACTGATATTTCTAGAACTGGTATTGACAATTAACTCTGCTTTAATCGTTTTAGGGTGCTTGGCTGAGAGAGGTTAGACCAATGCTTAGAAAAGCTGTTTTACTTCCCCTGCCTTCCTTATTCCTACATCCCATGACCATTCTCTTTCCCAGTCTGCCTCCCCTGGTTTTTATAGCATGATGATCATACAAACGAATGGAAGGTAACTCGTGCAAATATACGCAAGGTAATTCTGGCCTGGGCTGTTGCTGCGTAAAGATCACCTAGGGTGCCAAAACCGGTTTGGCTCAGTGGATAGAGCGTCAGCCTGTGGACTGAAGGGTCCCGGGTTCGATTCCGGTCAAGGGCATGTACCTTGGTTGCGGGCACATCCCCAGTAGGAGGTGTGCAGGAGGCAGCTGATCGATGTCTCTCTCTCATCGATGTTTCTAGCTCTCTATTCCTCTCCCTTCCTCTCTGTAAAATATCAATAAAATATATTTAAAAAAAAAAAAAAAAAAAAAAAGATCACCTAGGGTGATCTCGGGGGAAAGATTTATAAGGAATTAAAAAAATAAATTTTTGCTATTTGAGAACAAGATCTAAGACCTTTTTTTCTGTGTGTATGTGTGTGCATGACAGTGATGTTAAATTGTCTATGAAAAAAAATAGTGGGTTGATTCTGAAAATGCTGCTAAAGAACTAATAGTAAAGAATTGTATAAGAAATACTAGATGGTCATTTATGCTTTCTATTAGGGCAAAATAGGTGACATTTAAAGAGGATATTCCAAGGATGGCAGATTCAAGAGAAAAATCATTGCAGGTAGAAAGACCTTTGGCGTAAGCTGGATAGAGAAAAAGATGAGCCTGCCTAGGGTGGAGGATCTTATATGGATCTATAATGGAAGATTGGGTTGGTTAACAGTCAGCCTGCTATTTGGCCTGATGTGAACGCTCTCAAGGTAGAGAGTACAGAATGAATACAGAGGATTAATCTGACCATGGTCTGCCCTGCCAATTTTATTGTTTATTTACTGATTTTCCTAAATAAAGATCACTTTGAAGTGTTTACAGAGTTCAAAACTATCATTCTCAGAGAAGTTCAAGTATATCGTAATGTCTTCAATATTTCCTTGAGTTGTTGGGACCATAGACTAACTTGCACCTTGCAATGTCGGGTGTGAAACTTATATCAATGTATTTGTCAGTGTGTGTGGGTGCTTTTCTGTAACTGTTGACTTTGTCCAAGGTACTGACCTTTGAGTTCTTAGTATGTAGAAGAAATAGCAACATTGGAAACAATGCCCTATTCTAGTTCTTTAAGTATATTATAGAGTACCTTCAGTCCTTTCTTCCCCTCTTTGGTTTTATCTCAGGTCAACAGGACATACTGCTGTGGCACCTACCGAGCAGGTCCTATGCGGCAGATAAGTCTTGTTGGAGCAGTAGATGAAGAAGTTGGTGATTATTTCCCAGAGTTCCTTGATATGTTAGAAGAATCACCATTTCTGAAAGTGAGTGTTAATTCATATGATTAAAGTTTGAATCATTACGTAAGTGGATACTTTTCATTTAAATGTATTAAGCTAATCTTGTCTGTTAAAATGAAATTTTACCCAATGTTTTGAATAGAAATGTTTACAAAACGATTGCTATAAAATATTTAACTTCAGTATTCTTTTGTATATAGAAACTAGAGGCCTGGTGCACGAAATTTGTGCACGGGGGCGTGTGTCCCTCAGCCCAGCCTGCACCCTCTCCAATCTGGGAACCCTCGAGGGATGTCCGACTGCCTGTTTAGGCCCGATCTCGGCAGGATCGGGCCTAAACGGGCAGTCGGACATCCCTCTCACAATCCAGGACTGCTGGCTTCCAACTTCTCGCCTGCCTGCCTTCCTGATTGCCCCTAACCGCTTCTGCCTGCCAGCCTGATCACCTTCTAACGACTCCCCTGCCAGCCTGATTGATGCCTAACTGCTCCCCTGCCATCCTGATTGCCCCTAACTGCCCTCCCCTGCAGGCCTGGTCACCCCTAACTGCCCTCCCCTGTAGGCCTGGTCCCCTCAACTGCTCTCCCCTGCAGGCCTGCCTCCCCCCCTCCAACTGCCCTTCCCTGCAGGCCCGGTTGCCTCCAACTTCCCTCCTCTGCTGGCCTGGTCACCCCTAATTGCCCTCCCCTGCAGGCTTGATCGCCCCCAACTGCCCTCCCTTGCAGGCCTGGTCCCTCCCAACTGCCCTCTCCTGCTGGCCTGATCACCCACAACTGCCCTCCCTTGCAGACCTAGTCCCTCCCAACTGCCCTCCCCTGCTGGCCATCTTGTGACGGCCATCTTGTGTCCACACGGGGGCAGCCATCTTGTATGTTGGAGTGACAGTCAATTTGCATATTACTTTTTTATTAGATAGGATAGAGGCCTGGTGCATGGGTGGGGGTTGGCTGGTTTGCCCTGAAGGGTGTCCCAGATCAGGGTGGGGGTTCCCTTGGGGCGTGGAGTGGTCTTGGCGAGGGGCCTGTGGTGGTTTGCAGGCCAGCCATGCCCCCCAGTGACCCAAGCGGAGGCCCTGGTATCTGGAGGATTTATTTATCTTCTATAATTGAAACTTTGTAGCCTTGAGCGGAGGCCAAGGCAGGCCAGGGCAGGCGGAAAGCTTGGCTTCCTCCATCGCTGGGGAAACCCAAGCCTCCTGTTTGCTCCGTGGCTGCAGCCATTTTTGTTGGGATTTATTTATCTTCTATAATTGAAACTTTGTAGCCTTGAGTGGAGGCTTGGGCTGGCCAGGGTGTGCAGGAAGCTTGGCTTCCTCCATCGCCGGGGAAACCCAAGCCTCCTGCTCACTCTGTGGCCACAGCCATCTTGGTTGGGTTAATTTGCATACTCGCTCCTGATTGGCTGATGGGCGTGGCTTGTTGGTATAGCAGAGGTATGGTCAATTTGCATATTACTCTTTTATTAGATAGGATTATTATCTAATACATTTATTTCTTCATATAAATACACAAAATAAGCTTCCTAGAGTTTTCTTTTAGGTGGGGTGGTTACCTAAAGACTATTTATTTTGTAAATAGTCTAAAAACTTCTTATGTGACTAATTCATCTGACTTCTAGATGACTTTGCCCTGGGGTACACTTTCCAGCCTCCGACTCCAGTGTCGGTCCCAGAGTGATGATGGGCCCATCATGTGGGTAAGGCCAGGAGAGCAGATGATCCCTACAGCAGATATGCCAAAGTCACCCTTCAAAAGACGACGGTAAACAATTACTTTTCTCAAATAAGCAAAAGCACTTTTTTTAGTTGATAGCTTATAAAAATGATTGAGACTTGAACACAGTTTGAACATCATCTGTCTAGATTATTTGAAGAGCTATCTTAAGTAAATCTTCTAATGGTCAGTCCCTTCATCTGGTCCACTCATTACACAGTCATCAGACTGAGGCATCCTCTGTTTGTTTGTTTTTTTGTTCTTTTGTTAATCCTCACCTTACTATATGGATGGGGATATAAATTTTCCCCCCATAACCTCTTCTAACATTCTTAACTGTTGATCTGATTGGACAAATAAGTGTCATTTTAATTTGCTTTTCTTTGAGTGGTTTGTACTTCTTTTGTGATATCCTTTTAATTTCTTTTACCCATATTTCTATTGGGGTGTATTCACTTGTAAGTTTTCCCTATACGTTATGACTATTAACTTTTTTTTATGTTGTTAAGTTTGTCTTTTAGTTTCAGATTTCTTTATGTTTCAGCCCCCCCCCCCCCTTAGGAAATTTTTGTTTATATATTGTCAAGTCTATATCTTTTCCTCTGAGGTTTCTCTCATAGTGGCAAGCTTGAAAGGCCTACTCTCATTCAGTTATAAAATATTCACCTAGAATGTTGTGAGAGTTACAGGTATTTTGAGAGTCAAAAATGACTCAGAGTTAAGCAACATGTAGCCTTGAACTTTGAATTTTATTTCCTGTTACTAGACAACTAAATTTTATATATTCAAACACTACATTTGAGCCCAAGACATAGTTTCTATGTTATTATGACATACCAAGAGAGAAAGGTAATTACATTAAACATTACAATAGAGTGTTTGTTAAATGCTAACGATAAGAGTCATTGAACCCTCTCAGCCCTCCTCTTATTTGAAATTTTGTATCTTAGTCGACTTTTTTGACTAATTACTATTAATACTTTTGTCCTTCCCTTTACTTCACAACCAAATCAACTCCAGATCAATGAATGAAATAAAAAATCTCCAGTACCTACCTCGGACCAGTGAACCCCGCGAAGTCCTCTTTGAAGATAGGACAAGAGCTCATGCTGATCATGTAGGTCAGGGGTTTGACTGGCAGAGTACTGCCGCTGTTGGGGTTTTGAAAGCTGTACAGTTTGGTGAATGGTAAGTTAATGGAACTCAACTGCAAAGTTGGTTAATGTTGTCTAAGAAAATGTAGACTCAATTTAAAAGGTTGGGGACCATTTTTTTTTTAATTGTGGTAAAACACACATAACAAAATTAAAAGTAAAATCTGAACCATTTTTAAGTGTACAGTTCAGTAGTGGTAGGTATATGGACATAGTTGTGAAAGAGAGCTCCAGAACTTTTCCATCTTGCAGAACTGAAACTCTATACCCACCAGCAATAGCTCCCTTTTCTCCTCTCCCCCAGCTCCTGCTAACCATCATTCTACTTTCTGTTTCTGTGAATTTTACTACTTTAAATGTCTCATATCAGTGGGATCATACAGTAGTTGTCTTTTGTGACTAGTTACTTTAGCATAATATCCTCTAAGGTCATCCATATTGAACCAGGTGTCAATTTCCTTCCTTTTAAAGGCTGAATAACATTCCATTATATGTGTATGCCACATTTTGTTCAACCATTCATCCATCAGTAGATACTGGGGTTGCCTCCTCTGCCCGGCTGCTCTGAACAAATATCTTTTGTCTCTGCTTTCGGTCTTTTGCGTATACCTAGAGGTGGAATTGCTGCAGCATGTGGTAATTCTATCTTTAATTTTTGTAGAAACCACCACACTGTGTTTCATAATGGTTGCCCCCTTTTACATTTATTTGGGGCACAGTTTTAACAAAGCTCAGAAAATAGAATTCAACTCATTTAAAAACTTTTTTTTACTTTGTTTTTCATATTTATGTCAGGGCCTTGAATATTATTATAGAGTTTTATCTGAGTATTTAAAATTAAAGATTATTCAGATTCCCCCCCCCCCCCCCCCTTCAATACTTTGAAAACTGGAAGGTGTGATATTTGTGTAGTTGATGATGATATTACAGGGTGGCATTGAGATGGTGGGTAACGTGGTGAAAGGATTACAAATGCAACCAGGTCAGACTAAAACTCTGCTTCCATTCACTGTTGTTTTAGTTTTGTAACAACTAATTTTCTTATTTTTAAAATAGCTTTTTTAGTGTTTTGTTTATTGTTCAAGTTGATTAAAGGAGCCAATGTATACTTTGTCCTTGGGAGCTGTATATCTGTTTCTGTGCTAGTAGCAGCATTTCCAGGAACAGCAACACTGAAATTTGTCCTTATTTCCATTATGAGATGATTGTTCCTAAAACTTCATTGTGTTGATCTTAGGAGTGACCAACCTCGCATAACCAAAGATGTGATTTGTTTTCATGCTGAGGATTTCACTGATGTTGTACAGAGACTTCAGTTAGACCTTCACGAACCTCCAGTTTCCCAGGTAATAACTCCTGCATTTTTATTACCCTTTGAGTGAGATATTGGAGAGAATTATCTTTACCCATTTTATTTTGCATTTTATCTTACAGTTAGATACATGGGGTGGTGAATTTTATTACTACTTAAGGCCATGTGTGGAGGGGGTCAAAAATCATTGAAACAGAGCTTCCCAAACAGAATGTCTGAGAATCCCTTTAACTTGGGATGCCAGTTCTGGCCCTTTGCAGGCTCAGCTGCTAACCCCATTGCACCGGTGCCTCACCTGCAAAAGGATGAAGGACTAAAGGCGCGGATAAATGTTGCCCTCCTGTGTGGCAAAGAGTATTGATTTTTAGCTGCACCTTGAAATACTAATTTAAATGATTCCCTAGGCCCGTGGTCGGCAAACTGCGGCTCGCGAGCCACATGCGGCTCTTTGGTCCCTTGAGTGTGGCTCTTCCACAAAATACCACGGCCTGGGCGAGTCTGTTTTGAAGAAGTGGCGTTAGAAGAAGTTTAAGTTTAAAAAATTTGGCTCTCAAAAGAAATGTCAATCGTTGTACTGTTGATATTTGGCTCTGTTGACTAATGAGTTGGCTCTGTTGACTGCCCTAGGCCCATGCTGACTTTAACCCAGCCGTGGGCAAACTACGGCCCGCGGGCCGGATCCGGCTGTTCTATCTGGTTCTCTTGCTCTCCCCTCCGCTCCTTTACTTTGAATTTATATTAGTTCACACAAACACTCCATCCATGCTTTTGTTCCGGCCCTCTGGTCCAGTTTAAGAACCCATTGTGGCCCTCGAGTCAAAAAGTTTGCCCACCCCTGCTTTAACCTGTCCTTTGTTGCTAGAGAGGTAGTAAAATATGAGGAAGAATGTTTGTCAGGCATTATAAGAAATGTAAAAAAGCTGTGTATCATTGAGTATTGCTTAGCTTTTATTTGGCCCCTCTTTTTCCTGTGCTAATAATAATATTTTATTTGACTAAATTATTATGCATTTTACTTTAAAGTCTCATGCAACTTTTCCCCTCTCTTCAGTGTGTGCAGTGGGTGGATGAAGCCAAACTAAACCAGATGAGGCGGGAAGGCATTCGTTATGCTAGAATTCAGCTGTGCGACAATGATATCTACTTCATCCCCAGAAATGTCATTCATCAATTCAAAACGGTGTCCGCAGTGTGCAGCCTCGCCTGGCATATAAGGCTTAAACAGTACCACCCTGTTGTGGAAGCCACTCAGAACACAGAAGGCAGTTCTAACATGGACCGCGATTTAACTGGAAAGCGAGAATTAGAAGTTGACTCCCAGTGTGTGAGGATAAAAACTGAACCTGAAGAAACATGTGCAGAGATGCAGCTTTTCACAACTGCTTCATCTTCTGTCCCACCTTCATCAGAACTTAACCTGCAGCAAGACCAGATGACACAGCCTGTCCCGGTTTTAAAGGTGGAAAGTAGACTGGACTCCGAGCAGCAACACAAGCTACAGGAACATTCAAGCACTCCTGTGTGATATGTACATATTCAAACACATTTTTTAACTTTTTTAAATTTTGATGTGAAGTTATAGTTTTATAACTGGCTTAAGTTAAGTTTTATTGGAGAAATCTTGCCTATAATTCTATAAAAAGAGAAATGACATTCCACAAATGTCAAGCATATCTTTTTTACACAGATTATGCAAAGTTAAGAGTTGTATCTTATCCCGTTAGTACAGTACGTAATAGTGGGTCTGCTGCTACTTTCCGTTTCAAGGTGTGAGGTAATAATTCAATCTCTTCTTCAAATCAAAATAACTCTCTGGAATAACAGATTCTTTTTTGGTAAATTATTCACTTCCCTTAATTTTGTCCTGTCTCTTGCCATAGTTGCTGTTTTTATGGTAGAAAATCAGATTTATGGTTTAGTACTCTGTCTTTATGGCACAGATTCAATTTCTACAGTAAAAACGGCATAGGTTGCAGGAAAGAGTTCTTGCATCTTGTTCAAAAGCAAGTAAGTTATTTAGTTCCAACCATAAAGAACAGGTAGTTCTAAGGAAAATTCAGTGGCTCTCTGGTTTAACAGAAGAGAAAGCACAGCACTTTCTGATCCAAACTGTCTTCTTTGTGTCTGTTATTTAAAGCCCAGTGGATATTTCAATTAAAAATACCTAAAGATGTATAGTCCTTGGTCATTCATTATCCATGGTTCATAGACAAGGTAACTATGGAAAATGTTGTGGGTAAAAGAGATAACGTTGACTTGATACTCTCCTGTTCTGCTTCCTGGCATCCTCACGTTTTGTGTGGATACTTTTGCTTCCTAAACTGATCATGAGTATCAAACTGAGGGAATGATAGCAATCTTTCTGATGAGGCTGCCATATTCTGTGCATGAAAATTAGGAAAAACTCTTTTTGTCTCCTGGCACCAACCTCTTCAAGATAAAGACCTACTGTTGAGACACTTCAATTCAGTTTTAACAGTGAATACCAGAGCTTATTTGCTATGACTCTGTGTGGCCACTTTCCAGTGAAGAATATGGCACCAGACTTCATCCTAGAGTTTCAGGTAGCCCAGTGCTTAGTGCCTGAGTATTTAATTTTTTTTTTACACAGGCACAGTTCATATAGCTAGTGTAGTCTTTCTGTTATTTTAGAATGTTAATGTGATACACATTTTACTTTCTCTTAATTAATAATATTATAGGCCTTTTGTTTATTAAAGGAAGAGTACTCCCCACACCTAAGACCAGATTCTTATATCTACCTGTTATAGTGCAATTTGGAGATTTTTTTTCCTGGAGGGTGAGATTTGGAATATTTACATTAACATAGGCAAAAAAGATGCTGCTTTATTATGTCTGTCACCATGAAAACGTAGCTGCATCTTTTGAAATATCAAATATGAATTTTCTCTAAAATATTCTGAAATAGGTTAAATCTTATATAAATATTACTTTGTGCAATATTGTTGTGTAGTTAAATGCATATTAGCAAAGTATAGAGGTCACTGTGTAAACCGATAGAAAAGTAACCATCAGCAAATACTGCAGTGATTAGTTAGAATCTGTATTATTCCTTATATATATGTATATGTATGTATTCTCTGTTAAAAAGGATAAAGACAAATAGAGAAACATTTCAATGTAAACCATTTATGAATTGGAAGTGATGTTGGTTTTCGTTATCTCTGTAAATAAGGTAATTAGAATGGTATGAAAAGTAATGTGATTATTGCAGGGGTGTTTTTAAATCTTGGGTATAAATTCTAGGGTAAATTCTAGTTTATCAAGACTAGTTTTTAAGGGACCTGCCTTTAAGGGTGTTTTTTTGTTACTTGGGGGTGGGGTTAATCACACAGTATGTGGGTATGGGTTCTTTCTTGTTTTTGTTTTTCTGTCCAGAAGAATTTCATAGAGCTTTACGAGGCTGTGCAAAGTAAAATTCTTCTCAGGCAACATTGGTTTTTTAAAATAATCATGAAGAACAAGGTTGCTAAAGCAAAAACTTTTATTTTTATTTTCCTTCCTTGTCTTCCAAGATCTGACTTCCCCATCTCCCACTTGCCATCCAGCAGATGCCACCTGTCATCTAAGCTGGTCATTGCTAATAAACAAGGAGTCTGTCTCCTGACAGCCAGCACTGTGTTTAATCACTCAGGAACCAGTGGATCTGCAAAGACCTACAATCAAAAGCAAATCCCCACTTTCCTTTAACACATTCTTCCCTCACCTCCAATATAAACACATTAAAAGAGTATAAAAATGTTTAAAATCATGTACTAATAAATCATTGTATGTTAGAATTGCAATAGGATGGAGAGAGAAACATTTAGCTAGTAATGTATCTGGAAACTGTCCTATGTGAGTGAGTATTAGATTTTAATAGCATGCTTTAAAGACTGAGCAATATAAAAGCCCAAGTTTTGAGTTTCTTACTGCTTTCAAAGCTGTATCCTAGTTTAGTGATACAAATGATTGCAACTTTTCTAAATCATTCAATTATTTGGTTTGGTGGAGTGAGGCATGGAGCAAACGGGCGTCTTCTGATTTGTAAAGTATTGATGGCAGTGAAGTTGTAACTGAAATTTAAGCTGATCTTCCTTTTTGGTATCTTATCCGTTGTGCCAACTCTTTGAGATTACTTGCAGAATGTGGCTATAAGTTTTAGTATTTTGTGGAGCAGTGGTCGCCAACCTTTCGGACCTCACGGACCACCAGGGGTCCGCAGACCACCGGTTGGCGACCGCTGCTATGGAGCACATATTTTTAAATGTGCTTATGGAAAGGACCCAGTATGTGAGTATTTCTAACGTCGTAACTAGAACGATTTTATGGTATTCATGAATAAGGATAAAAGTCTTCCCCCTGCCCCAGAAGTCATTCTATAATTACACCAAGATATGCTAGGAGTAGGATTAGGATTCAAAGAAGTATTCCAAATTCATAAAGCAATAATAGTAAAAACCTACATGAGTTTCCCCGTTCAAAATTTTAACTCTTTAAGAAGGAATTCCTAGGCTTACTTGTGCGTTTATTAATTTGCTTACTCAGCACTTAACAATTGGTTTCATTGGTACTTCATTATTTTTAAAGACTTTTGAAAGGTGCCCTTTCCCCTTAGAGACAGTTGGAATATCAGATGATTAATATCACAAGCTCTTGTAGTAGGAAAAAAGAGCTCATTTAATACAATTCTTTGAACGTTAGGAAAAGATGTCTTGCATCATCTTGCATCCGTCTTTAAGAGGCAGAAAGTTCACACTTGCTTATTGCCTTCCCCTCTATACGTATTGTCTAGAGTGAAAGCTAATTTAGGAACAGGACTCCAAAATCCAAGAAAACCCTTAGTGAATATGTTCTCGATCATCAATATTAGCCCATAATATATGTTCATCTGTATTTGCCATTAAAATTTGGTGTTTATGCCTTCAGGATGATTGACTTCGTGTCTTTCTAATAAATCTGTTTTGTCATTGCTACAGGTTTTTTAAAAAGAACCTTTCACTAGTATTTCTGCTAAGTTTTATTTAAAACAACAGGTTGTAGCTGTATTTATTGGTCATGCAGTACGTAGAGGAAATGTACAAGCGGTGTTTTGCTTTAGCATATGAGGAACCTATCCCCATGCTAAAGTTTGTTGCTTTAAAAGCAAGTATCTCTCCATAAATATTATGGCCTTCCATTTTCTTCATAAATTTTTTAGGATCCACTTGTGCATGTAGTTGAGACCACTGTCTCTTAATATAGCACTTTTCAATTCTCGCTAAAGAAATACTTATGTACTACTTCTATCACATGTTGTAAATTTTCATGTAATGGTGTTTTTTTGTGACTAAACTCCATTTTGATTGGCAGCTAAGACTTTTTTTTTCCTGTGGCTTTAATTTATCTAAGGTCTTTGCATATAGATGAAATGTATAATTTGCCTGGTGGACTATTTGCGTTGTGTGGCCTTAGTTTGTTTATTGACATTAACAAGTGTTTTAAAAAGGTTTTTAATGAATAGTCTTAAATCTAAATTTGTGTGAATAATCTTTTAGCACAGTGCTTTTTTGTAGCTGTCTAAGTGTGTTAACTTGTTAAGCTATTTCTTTGTAAAATAGGACAGTGGAATGCATAGAGGTTTTTTTTCCCCCTGTAAAGTATTTTTTTAATAAACAAAGTCTGATTTGTCCTTTACTGATGTTTCATGATGAAATGAATAGCATGTGTGAATTCTACCTGGAATCTGTTTTTAAAGTATTTAATCCCCTTCATCTATGTCCTCTGTTACTTCCTAATAATTTAGAAAAGGTCATAGGTATCTGGGGAAAATCCCATCCATATTGAGATACAACTAATTTTGTGGAAGAAGAAAAACCATGCTTGACATCGAGGCAGTTATGTCTCTGCTGCTTAAACTAGTTTGTATCTACTTAGGAGGACAATCTTAAGTATTTATTCTGCTGATGTCATTATTTTTGAAAGTGCATGCATGCAGTATTAAGGTGGTGTATATAGTTTTCAGGTGTCATTGATGTATTAAGTGACAACACAGTGGGGGTTTTTCTCATCTGTTTTTCTTTGTGTGAACTTTTTAGTTGAGGGACCTATCCTAAGCACTGACAGCCTTTGGCTCTGGTTAGTAAAGGAAAAGAAAGGGAACTAATGTGTTTTGGGTAACTGGTGGGCCAGACAACGTGAGGGTATCTCCCTCTAATCCTCACAGCCTTTTCGTAGGGAAGTAACAAAACAATCTCCAAACACAGGTGAGAAAGCAGGCTTGTTAGGTTGACACATTGTGGAGGATTCACTGGTGGAGCAGGCCTCTGAAGGCAGCTCTGGGTTCAAAGCCATGTTGGTTCAGTGTCAGCCTTAGGAAGCACTGAGAAGTGTAGGTACTTCGGAAAGATGATTTGCTAACTACTAACCCAATGTGATCCACCTGCCAGGGACTCCTCCCAATGTGATCCACCTGCCAGGACTCCTCCCAATGTGATCCACCTGCCAGGGACTCCTCCCAATGTGATCCACCTGCCAGGGACTCCTCCCAATGTGATCCACCCGCCAGGGACTCCTCCCTAACGTGATCCACCTGCCAGGACTCCTCCCAATGTGATCCACCCGCCAGGGACTCCTCCCTAACGTGATCCACCTGCCAGGACTCCTCCCAATGTGATCCACCCGCCAGGACTCCTCCCAATGTGATCCACCTGCCAGGGACTCCTCCCAATGTGATCCACCTGCCAGGGACTCCTCCCAATGTGATCCACCCGCCAGGGACTCCTCCCTAACGTGATCCACCTGCCAGGACTCCTCCCAATGTGATCCACCCGCCAGGGACTCCTCCCTAACGTGATCCACCTGCCAGGACTCCTCCCAATGTGATCCACCCGCCAGGACTCCTCCCAATGTGATCCACCCGCCAGGGACTCCTCCCTAACGTGATCCACCTGCCAGGACTCCTCCCAATGTGATCCACCCGCCAGGGACTCCTCCCTAACGTGATCCACCTGCCAGGACTCCTCCCAATGTGATCCACCCGCCAGGACTCCTCCCAATGTGATCCACCCGCCAGGACTCCTCCCAATGTGATCCACCCGCCAGGACTCCTCCCAATGTGATCCACCCGCCAGGACTCCTCCCAATGTGATCCACCTGCCAGGGACTCCTCCCTAATGTGATCCACCCGCCAGGACTCCTCCCAATGTGATCCACCCGCCAGGACTCCTCCCAATGTGATCCACCTGCCAGGACTCCTCCCTAACGTGATCCACCCGCCAGGACTCCTCCCAATGTGATCCACCTGCCAGGACTCCTCCCTAATGTGATCCACCTGCCAGGATTCCTCCCTAATGTGATCCACCTGCCAGGGACTCCTCCCTAATGTGATCCACCCGCCAGGACTCCTCCCAATGTGATCCACCCGCCAGGACTCCTCCCTAATGTGATCCACCTGCCAGGACTCCTCCCAATGTGAACCACCTGCCAGGACTCCTCCCAATGTGATCCACCTGCCAGGGACTCCTCCCAATGTGATCCACCTGCCAGGACTCCTCCCAATGTGATCCACCTGCCAGGACTCCTCCCAATGTGATCCACCTGCCAGGACTCCTCCCTAATGTGATCCACCTGCCAGGGACTCTTCCCTAATGTGATCCACCTGCCAGGACTCCTCCCTAATGTGATCCACCTGCCAGGACTCCTCCCTAACGTGATCCACCTGCCAGGACTCCTCCCTAACGTGATCCACCTGCCAGGACTCCTCCCTAATGTGATCCACCTGCCAGGGACTCCTCCCTAATGTGATCCACCTGCCGGGACTCCTCCCAATGTGATCCACCTGCCAGGACTCCTCCCTAACGTGATCCACCTGCCAGGACTCCTCCCTAACGTGATCCACCTGCCAGGACTCCTCCCAATGTGATCCACCTGCCAGGGACTCCTCCCTAATGTGATCCACCTGCCAGGGACTCCTCCCTAATGTGATCCACCTACCAGGGACTCCTCCCTAATGTGATCCACCTGCCAGGGACTCCTCCCAATGTGATCCACCTGCCGGGACTCCTCCCAATGTGATCCACCTGCCAGGACTCCTCCCTAACGTGATCCACCTGCCAGGACTCCTCCCTAACGTGATCCACCTGCCAGGACTCCTCCCTAACGTGATCCACCTGCCAGGGACTCCTCCCAATGTGATCCACCTGCCAGGGACTCCTCCCAATGTGATCTGCCTGATTCGGTTCTTTGACAAACTCCCCAAAAGCCTTTATCCAGTGCTAAGCAATGAAGTAAAAATGTTTGCTACTAAGGTAATTTATGTCTTAAATATTTAGATACACAAAAAATGACTTTTTCATTTGTCATTTATCCAGTTTTTCTTTTTACGTTGGCCATTTGTCTCTGAAACCCAACAGAATTGTAATGTTTACTATAGCCTAGAAGGGAAAAGCTGCCAGGAAGCACAAGCAGAAAGGAAACCACTGCCAACGCGCGGTATAAAAATAAGCCTGGTGAAGTCATTTTACATGCTCTCTGCGGGAGTCACAGTTCTCTTCCCACTCGATTTTCCTCATCGATAAGATGGGGATAACCTCCACCTCTAATGGATGATTGGAAATGTCTGTAAAACAGAACTTCTTAGGCTTCTGAAGTGGCAGCTCGTCCAACCAACGTGAGAGCTTTAGCTGGGCAAGCCAGGACACTGGTTCATTGAGGCGAGGTGGGGTCAGTGTTTCCCTAATGACGGCAGCCAGACACAAACACACAAACCCACAGCTCTACAGAGGAGGCAAGCGGCTTAAAACCTTAACATAGCCTTAAGTCTTCCCTTTAGGAAGCAGCCGCTGTCCCTTTCTCCTGACCTGTCAGCCTGCTTGGATTCTTACCCTGGACACAGTTCTTCAGGCCGCCACCTCCCCCTGCCCTAATTTGGGAAAGTGCCCCGGTACCCCGCAAGCCTCGCCCTCCGCATCCCTCACTCCCGAGCACCCCACAGCCAGACTCTCAGAGCGGGAGAGACGGGAAGGGACAGCTGCAGCCTGCCAGGCCCCGCGCCCAGCACAGCGCCAGCCCACACCGTTCATTCAGCACAGATTGCGAACAGGTGTGCCAGGCCCGTGCGGGGCGTGGAGCCCACAGCCCACGGGGAAGACCGACCATAAAGGACGAACCACAAAGAAAGGAGCGGTCTGCTTTAGAGCGACACACGGGAAAGGCACTGCTGGGAGGCGACCGCAGGGTGACCTGGGCAGCTGCTCGCGGCCCCGAGCGCCTCCGGCTTCCCAGCGCTGCCTCCCGGAGCCCCGCGGGGCGCGTGCGGGGAGCCCGGGCGGGGGCGGGGCCACCTCCGCAGCGAAACCCGGAAAGCGGAAGCCGCGCCGGCCGCACGGGGTCCGCGGAGCTGCTGTCGCCCGCTTCGGCCGCTGAGTCACCGCCGGCCCGCGAGGACGCCCCGTGCTCCCCAGCGGCTGCCTCCGGGCCCGGGGCCTGGGCACCTGGCTCTCCAGCGGGCGCAGAGCCTGGGCCACCGCCGTGGGGCCCGGCGGCCCGGCGAACCCCCAGCCCTTCTCCTCCCCTCCGCTCCGTCCTCCATTCATTCTTTGCTTATTTTAGGGTCCCTCCGTTGACCCCGTACGTCGAGCTTGGAGGACGCTGGGTCTGTAGCCACAGACTGTCCTCCCGGGGCGCCGGGCGGAAGGCGGCCTCCCGGGCTGCGGCGGCCTCCGCGGTCTCCATGGTAACGGCCCGCCGGCGTCGCCGCCTCGGGGGGAAGATGCGGCCTGCGGGGCCCGCCGCCGCGCCCCCAGCCTCACCGCCCGGCCGGGGCCACTGAAGAGGACGGTCCCGGCCGCCCGCCTGCCCAGCAGCGGGCACCAGGTGAGAGCCGGGCGCCAGGGGAGGCGGGGGACAGGTGGGCAGGGGCTCCGGCGACCTCCCCTCCCGCTGCCCTCCCCCGCAGCCGCGGACACACTCGCGGAAAACGTCGCCCGGACGCTTCTGCGGTCGCCGCGGTGCCAGAGGCTTTTGGTTTGCTTTTTAAAACATTTCCTGGCAAACAGACAGCCAGAGGAGCCGACGGCAGCGCACGCCGAGGCTGAGAGGAGCGGGTTTTGAGTTCTGCCCAAACTGGGATGAGTACCTGTCAGCAGCTGCACTCACCCGGCTTTTCTTCGTTTCCAGGGAAAGCCCGTTCTCTGGCCGGAGCAGATGGCCTCCAGTGAGAGAGATGCTATATCGTGGTACCAAAAGAAGGTAAAGCAGTGTTTCTCACGGCACACGCTTCCTGCACAGCGCTCCCCCAGAGCCCTCGGTACTGCCCGGCATCCCTCATGAGCCAGCTCTCCGCAGACATGGGAAACCGAGGCACAGACTCACGGTTCCAGGTCTCCGAATACGATTCCAAGTCGCCTCCCTTCTTCGGGCCACATCCATCACGCCCCAGAAATACTTGGAAATGTAGCTTCTGATCAAACGGCTCCCCTTTAGACATGAAACTTTTATCTGCACGCCAGCAGCAATATGTATTTTTAAATTAATCCTCGCCTGAGGGTATTTTTTTCCCATGGATGGAAAAGAATGTGTTTATTGACTTCAGGGAGAGGAAGGGAGAGGGAGAGAGAGATTGAAGCATCAATGATGAGAGAGAATCATTTATGGGCTGCCTCCTGGGCATCCAGCCCGCAACCCAGGCACGTGCCCCAACCTGGGGTCCAACTGTGACCTCCTGGTTCAGGGTTGACTCTCAACCACTGAACCACACCAGCCAGGCTCCATTGATTTTTTTTTTTTAAGAGAGAATGGAAGAGAGTGGGGAGACAGAAACACCCGAGAGAGAGAGAGAGAGAGAGAGAGAGAGAGAGAGAGAGAGAGAGAGCCAGAGAGAAACTGGTTCCCTTCGCATGTGCCTCCTGCACCTGAGATCAGTGCCCTTGATTGGAAATGAACCGGAGACCCTTCAGCCCTAATCACTGACCCAAACCGGCAAGGGTGGTTAACTGCCAACTACTTATTTTTTTTTCTTTATTGATTAAGGTATTCCATATGTGTCCTTATCCCCCCATTGCCCCCCTCACCCCCCACCCATGCCCCCACCCCCCTGATGTACTGCCGACTATCTTATTGAGCTGTCTGTCCCTTACCTTTTATTCCTCTCTAGTTTTCCTTAAGACATGGAACCGTTTTCCAGATATCACACATACTTATTAAAACTCAGAGCAGCACAGGCATTTCCCGCATATCATATTGATATTTAATAGTGTATGACTTTGTGAGGTTTGCATCATCTAAAGAGCCTGCTCCCTGTTTCAGATTGGAGCATATGATCAGCAGATATGGGAAAAGTCAATCGAACAGACTCAGATTAAGGTAAAGTGATCTCTTGGATTCTAGCTTTGTTTTACTGTGTTAAGGTGAGTGGATTGTACTTACTGTTAAAAATCTGCACTGGTCCATCAAGTATGGCACTCTTTATTGTCTGACGTTTGTGTGGCAAGCAACACTGCAAGCAGAATGGGAAAGGACAGCTGGCTTTTGGCCTCAGTATGGGGGGCGGAGTGGGGGGGGGAATGGAAAGAAGTGGTTGGTCTATGATGAATTAGAAAACCAATGTCCCATATTAAATGGGGCTATCGCTCTTTCACTCTGCCCCGCTTTGCTTTGTGCCAGTATAGGCCCACTATTGACAGATCTTCAGCGTTTTCAAGAGAAGCTGGGAATGTGTATTTTTTATATGAAATATCTGGACTTTCTAGACCTATGCCCCCTCCCTCGTCTCCCCTCCCTCCTTTTCCCTTCCCTCCCCCTCCTCTTTCTCTTCCTCTTTCCCTCCAAGCCAAATAAGATCCATCTGTGGCCGGAATCACCTTTTCAATGATTGGTTCTGAGTAAACTTTTTTCTACAGTGCTGTTAGTACTGAGCAGATTCTTGGGGTTATTTCATGCTCCCTAAGCAACCAAAACTGATGTGGGATTCAGAGTGGCAGCTTATTAACTTATAATAGGGGAGGGGGCATGACATATCCTGCTGTGCCAAAGTCAGGATTGTGGGGTCAGCGGGGCTGGGGGCTGGGAGGATGGTACAAATCAGCCGTGGAGAGGCGGCTTGGTGCCACCTGGAACTGGAAGTCTTGAGACGTGGAAAAGCCTCAACGCCAGCCCTCCCTAAAGAATGCCTCTCTGTTCACCTTAATACCTAAACCTGCAGCCTGTGCCTCACTTCCCTGGGAATTCATGGTGTTGGGGCCTCTTCAAAGACTTGCTACAGACCCTCTGCTAACGTCTCTAAAAACGTCCGTGTCTGTGGGTGTAACACCATTTAATAGTTTGTTCTATTTCCCCGCGTCGCATTGGTCGGACGGGGACATGTACATCTCTGGTGATGTACATTTAATCAACACTTCCAGGGTGCCTTCTTGTTATAGACCCGTCAACTAGAAAGTTGTTGGAACTACATGGTGCGTGGCTGACTCCACAGTGTTGTCCAGTCCTCCATTTTTTTTACATTAGTGGGAGATGGGGTTAGGATGACTAAATTCCCAAGTTTTATTTTGCCACTTCTCAGTCCTCTCCTGCCGTTCTTCGGT